>NC_052089.1:4533486-4833486 GCF_015852505.1 Tachyglossus aculeatus | reverse complement strand
CCCGTCACAGGGGAATTCATTCATTCATTCAATCAATCGTATTTATTGAGTGCTTACTGTGTGCAGAGCACTGTACCTCCCGGCCTAGGTGCCCCTATCTCCTGGCCCAGGTACCCTCTGCCTACCTGTCCTGGGCCCCATCTGCCTCCTGGCACTAGTCCCCTTTGTCCTCCCTGCTGTTGTCTTCCACGCTTCTCGGTCCTGGTCCCCCTTGGCCTCCCTGCTCTTGTCTTCCATGCTTCTCGGCCCTGGTCTCCCTTTGCGTCCCAGCCCAGGTACCCCTCTGCCTCCTGGCCCATGTACCCCTCTGCCTCCCGGCCCTGATACACCTCTGTTTCTATTACCTGGTCATCACCTGCCTCTCGGCCCTGGCCCTGCTCTGCTTCTCCGCCCTGGTCCTCCTGTATCCCTGCCTAGGTACCCCTCTGCTTCCTGGCCATGGTCCCAATCTGCCTCCCCGCCCTGATCCCCATCTGCCTCCCGACCCTGGACTATCTGTGCCTCCCGGCCCTCGTCTCCTGCGACCTCCAGGCCCTGGTCTCCCGCGACCTCCAGGACTTGGTCCCTCTCTCCGTCCCGGCTCTGATCCCCTCTACCTCCCGGCCCTAATCCACATGTCTCCCGACCTAGGTTCCACTCTGCCTCCTGGCCCTGGTCCCCCTATGCGCAACTGCCCTACTGCCTCCTAGTCCTGGTCCCTCTCTACCTCCAGGCCCAGGTCCCCCTCTGCCTCCCAGCCCTTGTCGCCCCCTCTTCTTCACCCCGGATCCCCTTTGCCACCCTGCCCAAGTACCCCTCTGCCTCCTGGCCCACATCACCCTCTGCCTCCCGGCCCTGGCTCCTCATCTCCCGGCCCAGGTACCCATCTGCCTCCCGGCCCAGGTACCCATCTGCCTCCCGGCCTTGGTCCCCCTCTGCCTCCCTGTTCTGGTAGCCACCTGCCTCTCAGCCCTTGTCCCCTTCTCCAGCCCGGCCCTGATCTCCCTCTACCTCCAGGCCCTTGGGTCTCTCTCTCCATCCCAACCCTGGGTCCCCTCTACCTCACAACCCCGGTCCCCCTGTCTAACGGCCCAGGTACCTCTCTATTTCCCAGCCCTAGTACCAATGTCACCCTGCCTAGGTACCCCTCTGCCTCCCAGCTCTGATCCCCCTCTGCTGCCCTGCCCTGGTCCCCCTCTACTTCCAGGCCCTGGGTCCCCTCAACCTCCCGTCCCTAGTCGCCCTGCCTCCTGGTCCAGGTACCGTTCTAAATCCTGGCTCTGCTCCCCATCTGCCTCCCTGCCCTTACCCCCCAGCTTCTTGGAAGTAAGAGGAAACTAGGGCTGGAAGGCACAGGGGAACCGAGGACAGGAGGCAGATGGTTACCAGGGCAACGTGGCAGGGGGGACCAGGTTCAAGAGGCAGAGAGGTACCTGGTCCGGAGACGGTGGACCAGGGCCAAGAGGCAGAGGGGGACCAGGGCCGAGATGTGGGTAGGAGAAGGGCCTGGAGGCACAAAGGGACCAGGGCCAGGAGGCAGAGGGGGACCTGGGCGGGGAAACTGGGGGACCATGGCCAGGAGGTAGAGAGGGACCAGGGCAGGGCGGCAGAGGAGGTACATGGCCAGTATGCAGAGGGGTACCAAGGCCGGTAAATGGGGGACCAGGTCCAGGAGCCAGAGGGAGACCAGTACTGGTAAAACAGGGGGACCAGGGCTGGGAGGTAGAGGGGACCCATGGCCGGGACGGAGAGAGACCCAGTGTCCTGGAGGTAGAGGGAGGCCAGGGCCAGGAGGATCAAAGGGACCAGTGCCGGGGGATGGGGGACAAGGGTCGGGAGGCAGAGGGGGACCAGGGTCAGGAGGCAGAGAGGGACCAGGTCCAGGAAATGGAGATCAAGGCCGGCAGGCAGAGGGCTACCTCTGCCTCCCTGCTTTTGTCCCCCCTGCCTCCACTTCTCGGAGGTAAAGGGGAACTAGGGCGGAAAGTCAGTGGCGAACCAGGGACGTGAGGTAGGTGGGGACCAAGGCAGGGAGGCAGACGGGGTACCTGGTCCGGTAGACAGGGGGACATAGACTGGGAGGTAGAGGGTCCCAGGGCCGGGATGGAAATAAGGGCCAGGGCCTGGAGGCAGAGAGAGATCAGGGCTGGCAGAACAGGGGAACAAGGGCCGGATGGTAAAGGGGACCCATGGCCGGGTCGGAGAGAGACCCACTGGCCTGGACGTAGAGGGAGGCCAGGGCTTGAGGTACAAGGTGACGATGGCTGGGAAGAACTGTGGCACCATGCCGGTAGGCAGAGAGGGACCAATTCCGGGAGAAAAACGGGGACCAAGGCAGGGACATAGAGGTGAAATAGGGCCATAGGGAGAAGGGGACCATGGTTAAAATGTCGGGGGGGACCAGAGTCCTAAGGTAAATTGGGACCAGGGCCACGAGACAGAAGGGGACCAGGGGCGGGAGGCAGAAGTATCCTTTTACCTGGAAACAGGGGGACCAGGGCCGAGCGGTAGAGGGGTAGCTGGACAAGGAGACAGGGGACCCAGGGCCGGGAATGAGAGAGTGACCAGGGCCTGGAGGTAGGGGTAGACCAGGGCCTTGAGACAGAGGTCCACCAGTGCCGGGAGGCAGAGGGAGACCAATGCGGGGAGGCAGAGACGGGCCAGGGTCAGGAGGCAGAGGGATACCTGAGTCTGGAGACAGGGGGACCAGGAGCTGGAGGTAGAGGGGACCCAGGGCCGGGACGGAGAGAAGGGCTAGGGCCAGGAGGTAGAGGGAAACGAGGGCTGGCAGGCACAAGGGGGACCTGGGCTGGTAGGCAGAGAGGGACTAGGTCCGGGTGAAAGATGAGGACCAAGGCAGTGAGGTAGAGGGGAACTATGGCTGGAGGGAGAATGAGACCAGGGCTGTAAGGTCGTGGAGTGGGGCGGGGGACCAGGGCCAGAAAGTACAGTGGGACCAGGGCTGTAAGACAGATTGGGACAAGGGCCAGGAGGCAGAGGGGGACCAGGGCCGGGAGGGAGAGGGGACCAGTGCCAGGATGGAGAGTCACCCATGGGCCTGGCGGTACGAGGAAACCAAGGCCTGGAGGCACAGAAGGACCAGGTCCGGAATGCAGAGGGGGATAAGGGCATTATGGCAGGGGGGACTAGGGCCAGAAGGCAGACGGGCACCTGGGCCGGGTGGCAAAGGGGCACTAGGGTCGAGAATCGGGGGAGACAAAGGCAGGGAGGCAGTGGGGGACCAGGGCCGGGAGGCTACGGAGTACCAGGGTGTTAGGTTAACGAAATATTTATTCAGGTAACCAACAAATAAGATTCAGATCCGCGACTACAAGTCCCCTTTTTTCAGAGAAAAAAGCGCAGACACATAGCAATATATGTGCATCGTTACAATTTTAATAGAAGGAAGGGAATACGAAAGAAGAGAACAAACAAATACAAAAAAGGGGTTATATCACCAATTCAGGGGAACAACAACTCGTGAAGTTTCATGCTGGGGAATCCCTGATTCAGCTTTCAGGGTCCCGAATGGGACGGTCCCAGGCAGAGCGTCCTCTCCTTGGGTGAGATTCCGAGTTAGCGCCAACATACGAGCCTTAATAAACCCTTTGCAAAAAAAAAAGAAGGCATTTTGCCAATTGCGCAAGTTCCCCGGCAACTGGCCAGGTCACACTGGGAAAATGTGTTTATTTAAGATGTTTCTGTTCTGTGGGAATTGACCCGTTTCCAGAGTACAGAGATAAGTTGTTTTTCTTCTCCTTTGCTTTGCAATTGATTGTTTGCCAAGCCCGGTAGAGGTCGCCCAGCGGTCAGGTCGGTCTAGCCGTTGCCAAATAGAGGACTATACTTAATGTGCAAGAGTTTCAAAATTTACCGATCATTCGGCCTCAAAATCAGGCACATTAACAGTATAGGCCGTTAATAACTTGGGAGTAAAGTTATTATACAACGTTTGTATCCTGCAAAACATATAACAATTGCATAAACATAAAATGATTTAAATGCAGGTAAATATTAGCAAAGGGTTAGCCAGAGCATTAAAATACTTCTGCGCAGTCGCTGATTTAAAGAAGAAATCATACCAATGATGATTTATGTCTGTTACTATTACATGAGATGAGTCTATCAGTTTTCCAGGAACTATATGAGTTTGTATGCGATGTTCATTAAGAGCTATTTGATTTTTAATAAGCAATTGACGTAGTAACTGTGATGTATTCAGGATGGCTACTAGGGGTTCGATAGATACATAGGTAGTGGGTAACGGGAGGGGTTTCGGGATACAAGTGAGGTTTACATCATTCACCTGTACAGGGTCAAAGTAAAAATCATCACCCTGCCAGTGAAGAAAACTAATATTTCGTAGGACATCATTCACCTGTACAGGGGCAAAGTAAAAATCATCACCCTGCCAGTGAAGAAAACTAATATTTCGTAGGCAACCGGAGAAAGGGGAATCCTTCCCGACGGATTCCAAATCAGTACTATTATAGAGCGTTAAGGTACATAAATTAGAGGAATGGTTTAACAAACAGGGTTCCATCTGTCATGTGGCCATTCCATATACCATCCCTTCGAGGATTGTTACGTTGGTAAACAATGGTGAATATATTCGCCATTCAACTGGGGCAAAACGAAATACGAAGACAAGACAAAAGGAATGACATGATAATTACATATAATCATAGCAGACCTAACCTTAAAGTGAGCAATTGTCCCTGTACATATATCCTCAGTACATTGCGTCACAATTCTATTGGATATCCAGTTATCTCGAGGAATGAAACGAGAAAGAATTGGTCTCCAAATGTCCGGGGTTCCAGCCGATAACGTTCTTTGAACCCGTTCTTTTTCTACCAAGTTGTATTCTCCAATGAACACCTTGTCCAATTAAATAGCTTAGAAAAATCAGTGTCTATGTTGAGAGAAACTAACGTTGAAGCATCAAACAACTATAGAAATTGTCCTTGGATGTTTAAGGTACGCTGGTGGGGCAGGATCGTTGTGGGTAACCATTGAGCATTTATTGTGAGAGCCTGAGAGACATCGTGGCCAGCACTGCGCAGTCTGTTGGCCAGGGTCTCAAGGTCTACTAAATTTACTATACCCAAACCTATTCCTGCCTCCCCACCCCCAAGGAGAGTATCAAACCATGATCTCCTCCGCCTGTTACAAGGTTTCCTGGAGGGAAAAGTTTTGTTAAAATGTAGCAAGTTTTTCTGGGTGTTAAATGTCACATTCTGACAACTTCCAGGTACTCGAACGATAATTAATTCTTGTGACATGGGGGTAATATTGGTCAATAACCTAACGTACTCTACCCACCAAGTCCTATTAGTTATGGTGGTGGTGTTAAAACAAAACAATGTGGTGGCGCGGTTCACACTAATAGTAAAGTTAGAGCCCTGGTACTGGGTAACAGTGCTGTTACTGTTACTCTTGCTACATTCGCCTATTAAGGCAAAGATATCGTCTCGGGTAGAAGGAGAAGGTAGCATTATAGAGTCGTTATACATACAGAATGTAATATTTATGTCGTTCTCAGTTTGCACAGTCATGTTATACCTTAGTCCTTTCACAAAAAGTAGGCCGTACAATCAGGAGGATCCCCTCCAATATGCAACGTTCGTACTGAAAGTCATATTCAGTATAGAACAACGTCGATTAGCAGGACACGTGAAGTTGTCTTGAGTTCTGTCTGTCGTGGCATTGGTCCATCCCAGTCGGGTCATTTAGGTACCTTTAAGGGTTAATTGTACCCCTAGAGTCCAGGTCAGACCGACTCCCATCACGTTGATTCCGAAAGGGATGATCCAGTTTACTTTCCATCGTTCGACGGAAGACTTATTCGCATAAGAAAACATGAGTTAGCGGAACAGTATATATACGATCACTACCCGAATAGCATATCAGGATAGTGTTATTATGCCCTTCTGCAATTATTTCGGCAGGCCTAAGTCTGTCAGTAGGCTGCCGTTTTACCCATACTTTGGATCCTATTCGGACATCCGTGCACCCGAACCCTCCTTGTCGGGACTCCAGGGCCTCAGGTTTCTCAACTTTCTGCCATTCCAGGTTAAGACGGGATAATTAATAATTGGACGACACTTTTTTCTTCTGTGATCTTGTAAGGTTCTGGGCCAGTGTTCTGTAATATTACCTTAATTTCTGCCACATAGTCTGAGTCAATTATTCCACCTAATACTGTAATTCCTTGTATTGCTAGGCTAGATCTCGGCATTATATGCCCGTAGTATCCATTTGGGATCTTTATCCCTAATCCGGTATTAAACATCCGGATCTGCTGAGGATTCAACCACAGATCTTCCAACGTAAATAGGTCATATCCCGCAGATCCGGCCGTACCGTGATAGGGTACCTGGGCTTTGGAGTTAAAGGCCCACCACTTTATGACCTTATTACCGTCTGAATTAGATTGAGCCCATATTTGAAGATTCGGAGTTATTAGGCGTGATAAAGGGGTTCCATCGCCTAAGGGTCTATTGTTCAGTTGTTGTAATGCATCAGATAAGTTATCTTTCCAGTTCTTATAGGAGTTATTCCCTAATTTCCTAAGTTTTTCTTTTAATAGTCCATTCATTCGTTCTATCAGTCCTGTGGCTTGCGGATAGTACGGTATACGATAAATCCATTCAATATTATGTTGTAGGCAATATGCCTCGATCTCCTTTCCCTTAAAATGTGTACCGTTATCACTTTGTAATTGTAAAGGGGGGCCATAGTATAAAGTTATTATATCTAATGTCCTGCAGGTGTTATGTTGGGTTGCCCTTTTGTAGGGGCAACCTATCAATACCCCTAAATATGTGTCAACGCAAATGCAGATATATTGACATCCTCTACCTATGGGAAGAGGTCCCACATAGTCAATTTGCCATATTTGGGCAGGTATATTTCCCCTATTTAATTCCCCTTAACAGTCCTAGGGACAGATCGTTCCTTATAAAGTTGGCACAGTTCACAAGCATCTGTAATTTGTCTCAAAAGGGGTAACGGTAGTGATACTCCTCTATCTAGTGCCCACCTTTGAGTGGCTTATGGACCTAAATGTCCTGCCTTGAGGTGTACTCATTTTGCAAAACTTTCTTCGTCGTCCCGTAGCGGTACTGAGTCTTGCTAGATGGTAGCTATCTGGGCAAGACCATCCATGTAAGCATTATACTCACGTTCCGGGGTGTTCACGGCAGCATGGGCATCTACATGAAAAACTGAGATGTTAGTATTCTTTGATGTCTCCCAAATGCTAATACACAATTCTTTTCTCCATATTTCTTTCCCGCGGATTTCCCATCCTTTATTCTCCCATATGGGCATCCATGTAGTTAGTCCATTTGCTACTGCCCAAGAGTCCGTAAATAGGTGGCACTGCCCCCCTCTTTCTTGTCTTAGGGCCTGGGACACCGCGGCTAGTTCAGCCCACTGACTGCTTCCCCCTTTTCCTACACTTTCCAAGACCACTTTGGTAATTGGGTTATATGCCACCGCTTTCCAATGCTGACTCTGTCCAATATACTTGGCACCCATCAGTGAACCAAGCATGCTTCTTTTGTTCGGAGGTTAGTGAGTCAAAACCAGAATTCCATTTAATAGATGATTCCCCAGGGGAGCCCACCGAAGACCAGAGGATGCCTGAATTGTCCTCGGGGTGGCGGTATCAAATAACCTTTCATGTAGAGTGGATATTCCTGCCTTCCGAGCTTTCACCCTATTCTGCAAATACCATTGCCATTTAATGATACTGGATTCTTGGGCGTGTCCTATCTTATGTGAGGCCAGGGTCCCAATATCCATCCCATAATGGGGATCTGGGGTCTCATCCATACTTCATGATTAAGGGTTAAGTGTTCGGTGTCAACTAGTGCCCAATAAGAGGCCAACAATTTCTTTTCAAAGGGGGTATAATTTTCCCCTGCCGGGGGGAGCTTTCTGGACCAGAATCCCAAAGGTACGTTTCTTCCATCCTGTGTCTGCCATAAACTCCACGCAGCATATTCCCCTTGAGTTGATACTTGAAGTTTCAAGGGCCGAGAGGCGGGGCGTGACCAGGTCAGAGAGGCAGAGGCCGGCCTGGGCTGGGAATCTGAGGTGGACCAGGGCAGGGAGGCAGAGGGGGACCAGGGCCGGTAGAGATGGGGACCAGAGCCGGGAGGTAGAGGGGACCCATGACCGGGACCGAGAGAGACCCAGTGACCTAGAGGTAGAGGGAGTCCAGGGCCGGGAGGCTCAAAGGGACCAGGGCCGGAAGACAGAGGGGGACCTGGCCCTGGAGGTTGAGGAGGACCAGGGCCAGGAGGTATAGGTGTACCTGTGCCAGGAGACGGGGGACCAGGTTCGGCAGGCAGAGGGGGACCAGGGTTGGGAAACGGGGATCAGGGCCGGGAGGCAAAGGGGGACCAGGGCCGAGAAGCATGGTGGAAAAGGTCAGGGATGTAGAGGGGGACCGGGGACAGGAGATAGAGGGGAACCAGGGCCGGTAGACAGGGGTACTGGGGCTGGGAGGCAGAGAGTTACCTGGGACAGGAGACGGGGCCTAAGGCTGAGAAGCAGAAGGAAACCAGGGCTGAGAGGTGGGGGTTGACCAGGTCTCAGAGAGGCAGAGGCCGGCCAGGGCTGAGAAGCAGAAGGGGACCGGGGCAGGGAGGCAGAGGGGGACCAGGGCCTGTAGGCAGAGAGGGACCAGGGCCGGTAGACAAGGGGACCGGGGCCGGGAGGCAGACGGGTCCCTAGCCAGGAGACAGGGGAACCAGGGCCAGGAAGCAGAAGAGTCCCTGGCCGGGAGACAGGGGCACCAGGGCCGAGAGTCAAAGGGGTACCTGTGCTGGTAGAAGGCGTATGTGGCTGAGAAACAGAGGGGAACCAGGGCGGAGAGGCGGGGGGCGACCAGGTCAGAGAGGCAGTCTGATCAGCATCGGTAAGCAGAGGGGGATCAGGGCTAGGAAGGCAGAGAGGGACCAGGGCCGGGTAATGCAGGCATAGTGGTACCACTGAATCCCTGCACTTGTACCCCCCGCTTCTCAGAAGTAAAGGGGACCCAGGGCCGAAAGAGGGGGACCAGGGGTGTAAGGCAGGGGGCGACCAAGGCAGGGAGGCAGAGGGTGAACAAGGCAGGGAGGCAGAGGGGGATCAGGGCTGGGAGGCACATGGGGTCTAGGCCCAGGACACAGAGGGACATTAATGGAGGTTTGAGGGGACCCAAGGCCGTGAGGCGGAGGAGAACCAGGGCAGGGAGGCAGTGGGGGACGAGGGCCAGAGGCAGTGGGGGACCAGGGCCAGGAGGCAGCGGAGTACCTGGGCCGGGAGATGGCGGATCAGGGCTGGGAGGATGAGGGGGACCAGGGCCCGGAGGCAGAGGGGTACCTGGACCGAAAGACAAAAGGGGACCAGGGCCGAGAAGAGGCGGGGGACAAGGGCAGTGGGCCCGAGGCTCTGGTCCCCCTGTGCTTCCCGGCCCTGGTCCCCCACGGCCACCTAGTCTTGGTTTCCTGTAAGCTACAGGCCCTAGGGTGAGTCTCTATCCTGACCCTCTGTACCCTCTACCTCCTGGACCTGGCCCCCCTGTCTCCCGCTGTAGGTACCCCCCTGCCTCTTGGCCCTGGTCCCCCTCTGCTTATCCGCCCTGGTCCCCATCTGTTTCCCGGCCCTGGTCCCCCTCTGCTTCTCGGCCCTGATCCCCCTCTTTCCCTGCCCTGATCCCTTTCAGACTCTCGGCCCTGGTTCCCCTCTATCTCCCGGCCCTGGTCACCTCCCGGCCCTGGTCACCTTCTGCCTCCCCACCCTGGAACGCTTCTACTTCCCGGCCCTGGTCCCCCTGTCTTCTGGGCTAGGTAATGCACTGGACCCCTCTGCCTACGTGCCCTGTTCCCCCGTCTCCCGTCCTAGGTGCCCCCCTGCCTCCTAGCCTTGGTCCCTCTCTGCCTTCAGGCCCTGGTTCCCTTCGGCCTCCCAGCCCTGGTCCCTCTCTGCCTCCCGGCCCTGGCCCCGCCCTGCCTCTCTGCCCTTGTCGCCCCCACATCTCCACCCTGGTCTCCCTTTGCCTACCAGCCCAGGTACCCCTCTGACTCCCGGACCTGGTTAGCCTCTGCGTCTGTGACCTGGTCATGCCCTGCCTCTCGGACATGGTCCCCCTCTGCTTCTCAGTCCTATTCCTCCTGTCACCTGATCCAGGTCCCTCTCTAGCTACTGGCCCAGGTCCCCCCAACATCTCGGCCCTGATCCCTCTTTATCTCCCTCGCCCAGTAACGCTTCTGGCTCCTGGCCCTGGTTACTCTCTGCCTCCCGGCCCTGATCCCCCATCTCTCGGCTCAGTTACCCCTCCCCAGCCCCAGCCTTGTCCCCCTGTCTCCCAGCCCAAGTACCACTCTGCCTCCGGGCCCTGATCCCCCTCTGCCTCCCCACACTGGTCCCATTCTACCTCCCAACCCTGGTCCCTCTCTGCCTCCCGGCCCCGGTCCCCCTGTCTCCCGACCCAGGTACCCCTCTAACTCCCGGTCCTGATCCCCCTGTTCTGCCAGCCATGGTCTCCCTGTATCCCCAGGCCCTGGCCTTTGTCTCCATCCTGGCACTGGATCCCCTCTACCTCCCTGCCTAGGTTCCCCCGTCTCCCGGCCCAGGTACCCCTCTGCCTCCTTGCCCTCGTCCCCCTCTGCCTCCAGGCCCTGGTGACCCTCTACCTCCAGGCCCGAGTGACCCTCTGCCTCCAGGCCCTGCTCCCTTTATTCATTCATTCATTAATTCAATCGTATTTATTGAGCGCTTACTGTGTGCAGAGCACTGTACTAAGCGCTTGGGAAGTACAAGTTGGCAACATATAGAGACGGTCCCTACCCAACAGCGGGCTCACAGTCTAGAAGCGGGAGACAGACAAGAAAACAAAGCATATTAGCAAAATAAAATAAATAGAATAAATATGTACAAATAAAACAAATAGAGTAACAAATACGTACAAACATATATACATATATACAGGTGCTGTGGGGAGGCGAAGGAGGTAAGACAGGGGGATGGGGGGAGGAGGGGGAGAGGAAGGAGGGGGCTCAGTCTGAGGAAGGAGGGAGCTTAACAGCCCAACCACAGCCTACGCTTCCCCCACCCCACCCAACCCAGAGAGTGCCAGCCTCCCCCTGCCCCAACAAGGCTCGGCTCTGGACATGGGAAGGTTGAAACAGGCCCGAGCGGTACCGCCTTGCCCCTTTTTTGTGGTATTTGCCAGCTCGTTAGAGAAGCAGCGTGGCTCCGTCGAAAGAGCACAGGCTTTGGAGTCAGAGGTCATGGTTTCAAATCCCCATTCCGCCACTTGTCGCCGTGTGACCTTGGGAAAGTCACTCAACCTCTCTGGGCTCCAGTTCCCCCGTCTGTGGAAATAGGGATGAAGACCTTTAAACCTCCTGACCCTGGTCCCCCTGCCTCATGGCCCAGTTACCCCTCTACTTCCTGGGCCTGGTACTAATGTCTCCCGGCCCAGGTACACTTCTGGCTCCCAGGCCTGGTCCCCCTTTGTCTCCCGGCCCTTGTCTCCCTCTTCCTCTCTGCCCAGGTCCCACCGGCTTCTCGGCCCCGGTCCCCCTCGCTTCTTGGGCCCTGTCCCCCTCTGCCTCCCGACCCTGGTACCCCTTTGCCTCCTGGCGCTGGTCCTACTCTGACACCCTGCCCTGCTCTCCCACCCTGCCTCTCGTCCCCTGGTCCCTCTCTACCTCCTGGCCCTTGTCCACATCTGCCTTTCAGCCCTGGCCCCACTTTACTGTCTGACTCTGGCCCTCCCGCAAACGTCCGGCCCTGGTCCTCTCCCTCCGGCCCTAGTTCACCTCTACCTCCCTGCCTCGGTCCAAATCTCCCGCCTGGACCTGGCCCTCTCTGCCTACCGGCATGGTGCCCCAGTACTTCCCAGCTCTCTTTGCCTTGTACCTCCAGGCCCTGGTCACCCTCTGCCTCCGGGCCCTGGTCACCCTGTGCCTGCCAGCCCTCGTCACCTTCTACCTCGTTGCCATGACCCTTCTCTCAGTCCCAGCCCTGGGTCCCTTACACATCCAGGCCCTGGCCCCCCTGTCTCTGGACTCAGGTACCCCTCTACATCTTGGCCCTGGTCCACCTCTGACTCCCTGCACTGGTCCCCCTCTGCATCCCGACCCTGGTCACCCTATGGCTCTCGGACCTGTTCTCCCTCTACCTGCAGGCCCTGGTCACTCTCTCATTCCCGGCCCTGGTTCCCCTGTCTCGCGGCTCTGGTACACCTCTAACTCCCGGCCCTGGTCCCCCTCTGCCCCCCTGCCGCGGTCCACCTCTGCCTCCCGGCCCTGGCCCGCCACTTCCTCTCTGACCTGGTCTTTAGGCCTAGGTACCCCTCTGCCTTCTGCCCCTTGTCCTTCCCTTTCTCCTGGCCCTAGTTCCCCTCTGCCTCCCTGACCTTGTCCCCGCCGGCCTCTCGCCTCTGGTCCCCCTCTACCTCCCTACCCTGGTACCCTCCGCTTCTGGGCCCTGGCCCCTCTTTACCTCCCAAACCTGATCCCCCGTCTCCTGGCCCAGATACCCCTCTGCTTCCTGGCCCTGGTCCCCTTCTATCTCCAGGCCTTGGTCCCCCTCAGCTTCCTGGCCTTAGTCCCTTTGAGCCTCCCAGCTCTGGCCTCCCTCTACCACCAGGCCACTGGGTGTTTCTCCCTGCTGATCAAGGGTCCCTTCTACCTCCTGGCCCTGGTCCCCCTGTTCTACCAGCTCTGTTCTCCCTCTACCTCCAGACCATGGCACCTCTCTCCCTCCCGACCCTGGGACACTTTACCTCTCGATCTAGGTCCCCCTGCCTCGCGGTGCAGGTACCCCTCTGCCTCATGGCCCTGGTCTCCCTCTGCCGTCCCGCCATGGTCCTCCTCTGCTTCCCGGCCCTAGACGGCCTCTGCCTCTTTGACCTGGTCACCTCTGCCTCTCGGCCCTGGTTTCCCTCTGCTTTTCAGCCCTAGTCCCACTGTCCCCTGGCCCAGGTACCCCTTTGCCTCCCAGCCCTGGTCCCCCGGTCTACCAGCCTTGGTCCCCCTCTGTCTCCCGGCCCTGGTCCCCCATCTCCCGGCCCAGGTACCCCTCTGCCTCCTGGCCCTGGTCCCCCACTGCCTTCCGGCCCTGTTCCCCCATCTACCAGCCCGTGTACCCCTCTACCTTCCGGCCTAGGTACCCCTCAGCCTCCTGGCCCTGGTCCCCCTCTGCCTCCTGGCCCTGGTCCCCCATCTAACGGCCCTGGTACCCCTCTGCCTCTGGGCCCTGGTCCCCCGTCTCCAGGTCCAGGTACTCTTTTACCTCCTGGCCCTGGTCCCTCTCTGTCTCCAGGCACTTGTCCCTCCGTCTTCTTGGCCCTGGTACCCTGTCTCCCGGCCCAGGTACCCCACTGGCTCCCATCCCTGGTTCCCGTGTGCCTATCAGCCCTAGTTCGCCTTTACGTCCAGAATGTGGGGGGGACAAGAACAGGGAGGCAGAGGAAACCCTCTGCCTGCCAGCCCTAGTCCCCGTTTCCCGGCCCTGGTCCGGACAAGACCTAGTCCACCTTTTTCCCGGTAAAGGTCGCCCTCTGCCTCCCGGCCCTAGTCTGCCTCTGCTTCTCTGACCCGGTCGCTCCCCGCCTCTCGGCCCTGGTCCCTTTGAGCCTCCTGGCCCTGGTCTCCCTCTACCTCTAGGACATTGGGTCTCTCTCCGTCCTGGCCATGGGTCCCCTCTACCTCCCGGTCTAGGTACCCCTTTCTTCCGGCCCATGTAACCCTCTGCCTCCGACCCTGGTCCCCCTCTACCTCCGGGTCCTGATCCCTCTCTGTCTCCCTGCCCTTTTCTGCCCTGCTTCTCGGCCCTAGGTATCCCTTTACAAAGGGGATCCCTTAGCATTCCGGCTCAGGTACCCCTCTGCCTACTGACCCTGGTCCCTCTTTTCCTCCCGGCCCTGGTACCCCACCACCCGGCCTAGGTATCCCTCTACCTCCTGGCCCTAGTCACCCACTGTAGCCCTCCCCTGGTCCCCCTCTGCCTCCCGGTCCTGGATCTCTTCATCCTCCTGTCCCTGGTCCCCCTGTCTGCTGGCCCAGTTACCCTTCTAAATACTGGCCCTGGTCCCCCTCTGCCTCCCCCCTGGTCGCCCTCTGCCTCTCGGCCCTGCTCCCTCTGTCTCAGGGCCCAGGTACCCCTTTGCCTCCCTGCGCTCGTCCCCCAGTCTCCAGGCCTAGGTACCCCTCTGCCTCCTGGCCCTGGTCACACTCTTCCTCCCGACCAAGGTTCCCCTCTGCTTCCCAGTCCTGGTCCCCCTCTGCGTTCTGCGTTCCTGCCCTGGACCCTCCTGCCTCTCAGCCCTGGTCCCCCTCTGTCTACAGGCCCACGTACTCCACTGCCTCCTGGCTCTGGTCCCACTCTGCATCCCAACCCCTGAACCCCGTCTCCCAGAACAGGTGCCCCTCTGCCTCCCGGCCCTCTTACCCCCATGTGTCTCGGCCGTGGGTCCCCTCTGCCTCTTGACCCTGGTCCCTCTGTCTCCGGGCCCAGGTACCTCTCTGCCACCAGGCTTTGGTCCCCTTATGCCTCCCGGCCAGGGCCCCTCTGCCTCCTGGTCCGGGTCCCCTTGTCCAACGACCCAGAATAAATGAATAGAGTAATAAATACGTACGAACATATATACAGGTGCTGTGGGGATGGGAAGGAGGTAAGGCGGGGGGAATGGAGAGGGGAAGGAGGGGGAGAGGAAGAGGGGGCTCAGTCTTGGAAGACCTTCTGGAGGAGGTGAGCTCTCAGTAGGGCCTTGAAGGGAGGAAGAGAGCTAGCTTGGCTGATGAGCGGAGGGAGGGCATTCCAGGCCAGGGGGATAACGTGAGCCGGGGGTCCATAGCGGGACAGGCGAGAACGAGGCACGGTGAGGAGATTAGCGGCAGAGGAGCGGAGGGTGTGGGCTGGGTTGTAGAAGGAGAGAAGGGAGGTGAGTTAGGAGGGGGCGAGGTGATGGAGAGCCTTGAAGCCGAGGGTGAGGAGTTTCTGCCTAATGCGCAGATTGATTGGTAGCCACTGGAGATTTTTGAGGAGGGGAGTAATATGCCCAGAGCGTCTCTGGACAAAGGCAATCCGGGCAGCGTCATGAAGGATGGATTGAAGTGGAGAGAGACACGAGGATGGGAGATTGGAAAGGAGGCTGATACAGCAGTTCAGACGGGATAGGATGAGAGCTTGAACTAGCAAGGTAGCGGTTTGGATGGAGAGGAAAGGGCAGATCTTGGCAATGTTGCAGAGCTGAGACCGGCAGGCTTTGGTGACGGATTGGACGTGAGGGGTTAACGAGAGAGTGGAGTCGAGAATGACACCAAGGGTGCGGGCTTGTGAGACGGGAAGGATGGTAGTGCCGTCAACAGTGATGGGAAAGTCAGGGAGAGGGAAGGGGTGGTGGGGGATCGAAGACAAGGAGTTCAGTCTTGGACATGTTGAGTTTCAGGTGGCGGGCAGACATCCAGATGAAGATGTCCTGAAGGCAGAAGGAGATGCGAGCCTGGAGGGAAGGAGAGCGAGCAGGGGCAGAGATGTAGATTTGGGTATCATCAGCCTAGAGATGATAGTTGAAGCCGTGGGAGCGAATGAGGTCACCAAGGGAGTGAGTGTAGATCGAGAACAGAAGGGGACCAAGAACTGAACCTTGAGGAACCCCTACAGTAAGGGGGTGGGAGGGGGAGGAGGAGCCTGCAAAAGAGACTGAGAATGAACGGCCAGAGAGATAGGAGGAGAAAACCAGGAGAGGATGTAGTCTGTGAAGCCACAATCTGCAACTCAAATTCAGGACTTTCAGATTACAAGATAAATGCACTGTCTCCTATGACAAGGTCGCTATGGGCTGTGCTACAATGAAAAATTAATAAAGAGTGAGTGAACTCAAGGGATCGAACAGAGGGGAATAAATTCAGAGGACCTAGCTTCTAATCTCTGATTTTCCACTTCTCTGCTGTGTGACTTTGGGCAAGTCACTTCTATTGTCTGGGCCTCAGTTTCGTCATATGTAAAATTCAGTACTTAGACTGTGAGCCCCTTGTGGGGCAGGGACTGTGTTTGACACGATTAACTTTTATCTAATCATATGTTTAGAACATATGTTTAGATTAGTAACTGGGGAATTTGTAACATGTTTATGATGTTCCAGGCACTGCACTGAGTGCTGGAGTAGATGCAAAAAAATCAGATTCTAGTACAATACGACCTGATTACTTTTTTATTTTAGTTTTTCTGTAACTAAAATCTGTATTTGGGACTAAACCTTTTGTCAGTCTTTTTTTTTGTATTTTTTAAGTGCTTACTGTGTGCCAGGAACTATACTAGTGCTGGAATAGATACATGATTGGCCACAATCCACGTCTCACATGGGGCTCACAGTCTTAATCCCAATTTTGCAGATGAGGTAACTGAGGCACAGAGGAGTGAAGTGACTTGCTGTGCCAAGGTGAACCCGAGGTACCTATCGTCTCAAAGTCAAATGCTATCTCGTAAATGCCCGAGCCATTAAGGTGGAACTCAGAAATGTAGGTGGGATACCGCCCCCACAAACAAAACATCCCAAGCCGGGAATTCAAAAGGTGTCGCCTGCCCCCATGCCAATCAAATTAGGTATGGAGGAGGGGGGAGGGCGGAGATTGGATAAAGTAAGACCAGAAGCTGGAGTAGCCTAGGAGCACAGGTGATGAATACCAGCTGCCTGTGACCTTCTGTGCAGGGGATCGAGACTTGTACCAGCCGGCTGTGGATCGCCTCTGTCCAGACCGTGGGATGCCCCCTCTGCCTGCACCAAGTGAGGAGCCGTGGGATGGCTGAATGTCCCGCTGAATGCTTATGAGGCTGGAAGCTAGGTGAATCCCAAGTGGAAAGTGCACATGGTACTTCATGCTGCTGCCCGGATTATCTTTGTCCAGAAACGCTCTGGGCATATTACTCCCCTCCTCAAAAATCTCCAGTGGCTACCAATCAATCTGCACATCAGGCAGAAACTCCTCACCCTGGGCTTCAAGGCTCTCCATCACCTCGCCCCCTCCTACTTCACCTCCCTTCTCTCCTTCTACAGCCCAGCCCGCACCCTCAGCTCCTCCGCCGCTAATCTCCTCACCGTACCTCGTTCTCGCCTGTCCCGCCATCGACCCCCGGTCCACGTCATCCCCCGGGCCTGGAATGCCCTCCCTCTGCCCATCCGCCAAGCTAGCTCTCTTCCTCCCTTCAAGGCCCTACTGAGAACTCACCTTCTCCAGGAGGCCTTCCCTGACTGAGCCCCTTCCTTCCTCTCCCCCTCGTCCCCCTCTCCATCCCCCCATTTTACCTACTTCCATTCCCCACAGCACCTGTATATATGTATATATGTTTGTACATATTTATTACTCTATTTATTTATTTATTTATTTTCTTGTACATATCTATTCTATTTATTTTATTTTGTTAGTATGTTTGGTTTTGTCCTCTGTCTCCCCCTTTTAGACTGTGAGCTCACTGCTGGGTAGGGACTGTCTCTATATATTGCCAATTTGTACTTCCCAAGCGCTTAGTACAGTGCTCTGCACTTAGTAAGCGCTCAATAAATACGATTGATGATGATGATGATGAGCTAGCCGCCTCACCACGTGCAAACAAACAACAAGTGGATTTCTCCTGGGTGGGACCTGGGTTTTTTACCACTTGCCAGGAACACATATTTATATTCCTCCCGATAGGGAAGCTATAATATCAGTACGTTATCATATTCCTCCCTAAAGGGAGGTTCATTTCGCCGAGTCCAAGATAATCAAATAATTCAATTCATGTCGTGGAATAAAGATTATATAAAACTCAGCCTTTCCGCCCCCGGTCTCTCTCACCAAACCGATTCCCGAACGAACCCTTCCCCGGGCAACGGGTGACACTGGCCCAAGGTCACACAGCAGACAAGTGACAGGGCTGGGATTAGAACCAAGGTCCTTCTGACTCCCAGGCGTATGCTCTATCCATTAGGCCATGGTATTTCTCCATTCATTCATTCATTCATTCAATCGTACTTAGTGAGCGCTTACTGTGTGCAGAGCACTGTACTAAGCTCTTGGGAAGTACAAGTCGGCAACATATACAGACGGTCCCTACCCAACAACGGGCTCACAGTCTAGAAGGAGGAGACGGACAACAAAGCAAAACCTGTAGACAGGTGTCAAAATCGTCAGAACAAATAGAATTAAAGCTATATGCACATCATTAACAAAATGAATAGTAAATATGTACACGTAAAATAGAATAATAAATCTGTACAAAAGTATACACAGGTGTTGTGGGGAAGGGAAGGAGGTAGGGCGGGGGGATGGGAGGAGGAGAGGAGAGGAAAAAGAGTGCTCAGTCTGGGAAGGCCTGTTGGAGGAGGTGAGCTCTCAGTAGGGCTTTGAATGGAGGAAGAGAGGGAGAAGTGTGGAGGGAGGGCATTCTAGGCCAGGGGAAGGTCGTGGGCTGGGGTTCGACGGCGAGATAGGCGAGAACGAGGTACAGTGAGGGTGATTAGAGGTACAGTGATTAGAACCCACGACCTCTGACTCCCAATCCCGGGCTCTTTCCATAAGCCACTCTGCTTCTCCAGCACTGTCTACCCCAGCTACCTACTATTTCTATCCCATCACTTAGTACAGTGCTTTACACATAGTAAATGCTTAACAAATACCGTCATTCTACAATAACAAATATGATTATTATTATTATCATTACAAGAAGTCTCTATTCTTTCCATGTGTTTGGTCATCTTGTATTTACCCTAGCGCTTAGTCCAGGGCTTGACACTTAGTAAATGTTTAACAAATACCACTATTATAACAAATGTGATTATCATTACAAGCCTGCCACTATTCTGTCCATATGTTGTTGGATGACAAATAGTTAACCTTATCAGTTTCTTATCTTTGACTATTTTCCCCCAATTTTCATCAGATTAAAAAAAACCCTTGAAATTATATTAATCAATCAATGAATCACTGGCCTTCAATATCCACTCAATCACTCTCTCAATCACTCAATCAATCATGTTTACTGTGTGCAGCACACTGTACTAAACACTTGGGAGAGTACAATATAATGGGATTTGTAGATACAATCCCTGCCTACAACGAGCTTGGAAGAGTTAAACAGTCCCTGACCTCAAGGACCTTACCCCAGAGCCTAGTACAGTGCCTGGCACAATGTAAATACTTAACTAATTCATTCATTCATTCAATTGTGTTTACTGAATGCTTACTCTGTGCAGAGCACTGTACTAAGAGCTTGGAAAGTACAATTCAACGATAAAGAGAATCAATCCTTGCCCGCAACGGGCTTGCAGTCTAGAGGGAGACAGACAGACATTTTTCCAATTTAACCATCTCAGGGAGAAAAGGCATCATCATCATCATCATCATCAATCGTATTTATTGAGCGCTTACTGTGTGCAGAGTACTGTACTAAGCGCTTGGGAAGTACAAATTGGCAATATATAGAGACAATCCCTACCCAACAGTGGGCTAACAGTCTAAAAGGGGGAGACAAAACCAAACATACTACAAAATAAAATAGAATAGATATGTACAAGTAAAATAAATAAATAAATAGAGTAATAAATATGTACAAACATATATACATATACTGGTGCTGTGGGGAAGGGAAGGAGGTAAAATGGGGGGGTGGAGAGGGGGCGAGGGGGAGAGGAAGGAAGGGGCTCAGTCTGGGAAGGCCTCCTGGAGGAGATGAGCTCTCAGTAGGGCCTTGAAGGGAGGAAGAGAGCTAGCTTGGCGGATGGGCAGAGGGAGGGCATTCCAGGCCCGGGGGATGACGTGGGCCGGGGGTCGACGGCGGGACAGGCGAGAAGGAGGTACGGTGAGGAGATTAACAGCAGAGGAGCGGAGGGTGCGGGGTGGGGTGTAGAAGGAGAGAAGGGAGGTGAGGTAGGAGGGGGCGAGGTGATGGAGAGCCTTGAAGCCCAGGGTGAGGAGTTTCTCCCTGATGCGCAGATTGATTGGTAGCCACTGGAAGTCCAGCAAGTTACAATTTTTTATGGTATTTGGCAAGTGCTTAAATGTGCCAGGCGCTGTACTAAACACTGGGGTTGAAACAAGCCAAACTGGACAAAGTCCATGACCCACCTGAGACTCACAGTATCAGTCCCCATTTTACAAATTAGATAAATGAGACACAGAGAAATTAAGGGACTTGCCCAAATTAACACAGCAGACACGTGACGGAGCTGGAATTAGAACCCAGTTTCCTCTGACTTCCAAGCCCGTGCTCTATCCCCTAGGCCTCACAACTTCTCGACTACAAATTCCCTTTGAGTTTAGATTCTTCCTCAAATATAAAATGCACTATGTGAATACAAGCAGAAAAAAATCCCCAACATTCTGCATCACCAAAAGTGAAACAAGTGACTTTTTCATGGTAATAATCAAATGCCCAATTCAGGCTCAAGAAATATTTGACCGCCCTCACCTGCTTCCTAGGTTTTTAAATGTGTTACAAGAGAGACAGTAATTATACAAATATGATCTAACACATCAAGGTACATATTCCCTGCCCTCAAGGATCGTTCAATCTAATGGGGGATACAGATAAAAATTTTAGTTCCAAATGCAGATTTTAGATTCTTTCCTGCTGTACCCCAACAGGATAATAATGCCAAAGGCCATTGAATCTGTTTGCGTACACAAACTCATAACAGTCCCTTGACACTTACCATATGGAAATACTGATTTTTTTTTCTGAGACAAGGGCAGCCTGGAAGGCTGATTTACAGACAGATGGAACAGGTTAATCGAAGATCCTATCCCAGCTCACTTGCTGACTCGCTGAAGACCTTGTTTAGGTATCAGCCTCTCTCCGTGCCAAAGGATCGTCATGGAAACGAAGAGGTGGAGAGTGGAAGGAACTTATTTTCAGTCAGATTACCCAGCATGAGGGATAATCTCCATCCATACAGAGGTGGTCAGTGTTCCAGTTCTTTTGCTGTCATTGAAGCACCTTGAGAGAGACATTCACGTGTGTATCTGAAATGCTCTGATGCACAAACCCGTTACATCAGGTCACAGTGCATCGGAGGGAAACTAGTGTTATTTAATGACCTGATATGGCTTTTGGAGACAGGAGTCTTGGAGAAAGTCCCATGGGGGGAGATGAAGGCAATTAGCCCTAATAGACACTGTTGTGGAGATGTGGTCGGTTGGGAGAGAGAGAGGAGGAAGGAGGAGGCAAAACAGAATTTTAGTGTTGTTAGAGGTTCATATTTCTAGACTGTGAGCCCATTGTTGGGTAGGGATTGTCCCTATTTGTTGCTGAACTGTATTTTCCAAGCGCTTAGTACAGTACTTTGCACACAGTAAGCGCTCAATAAATACGATTTAATGAATGATTGAATAAATATTTGCAGAGGCACAACTTTTGTCTAGTGCTTCAATTACCTCATCTGTTAAATGGTGGTTCAAGCAATAAATCAATCAATCGTATTTATTGAGCACTTACTATGGTCAGAGCACTGTACTAGGGAGGGGAATAATAATGACAAGTTATTATTATGGTACTTAGGTGTTTACTATGTACCAAGTACTGTTCCAAGCAATGGGGTACAAACGAGTTAATCAGGTTGGACACAGTCCCTGTCCCTCATGAGGCTCACAGTCTTGGTCCCCATTTTACAGATGTGGTACCTGAGGCACAGAGAACTTAATCAACTTGCCCAAAGTCACACAGAATACATGTGGCAGAACCAGGATTAGAACCAAGGTCCTTCGGACTCCCAGGCCCATGTTCTATCCAATAAGTCACGCTGCTTCTCAGTAAAACAAAGTACAATAAAACGGATTTGGCAGACACATTCTCTGCCCACAAAGGGCTTACAGTCTAGAGGGGGAGACAGCTAATAATATGAATAAATAAATTACACATATGTACATAAGCAATCAATTGAATTTATTCTAAATACAATAGAGTAGGAGGTAGGGCGTGGGGATGGGGAGAAGGAAAGGAAAAAGGGGGCTCAGCCTGGGAAGCCTTCTTGGCGGAGATGAGCTCTCAGTAGGGCTTTGAAGGGAGGAAGAGAGCTAGCTTGGCGGATGTGTGGAGGGAGGGCATTCCAGGTCTGGGGAAGGACGTGAACCGGAGGCCGACTGCGGGACAGGCGAGAACGAGGCACAGTGAGGAGGTTAGCAACAGAGGAGCAGAGAGTGCGGGCTGGGCTGTAGAAGGAGTGAAGAGAGGTGAGGTAGGAGGGGGCGAGGTAATGGAGAGCACTGAAGCCGAGAGTGAGGGGTTTTACCTTGATTTTTAGGTTGACAGGCAGCCACTGGAGCTTTTTGAGGAGGTGAGTAACATGCCAGGAGCTTTACAAAGTTAATCCGGGCAGCAGAGTGACATAAACCTTGAAGTGGGGAGAGAAAGGAGGACAGGAGATCAGAGAGCAGGCTGATGCAGTAACTCATTCATTCATTCATTCAATTGCATTTACTGAGGGCTTACTGTGTGCAGAGCACTGTACTAGCTCTTGGGAAGTACAAGTTGGCAACATATAGAGACGGTCCCTACCCAATAGCGGGCTCACAGTCTAGAAGGAGAGGGGACAGACAACAAAACAAAACATATTAACAAAATAAAATAAATAGAATACTAAATATTTACAAGTAAAATAAATGCAGTAATAAATCTGTACAAACATATATACAGGTGCTGTGGGGAGGGGAAGGAGGTTGGGCGGGGGGATAGGGAGGAGGAGAGGAAAAAGGATGCTCAGTCTGGGTAGGCCTCCTGGAGGAGGTGAGCTCTCAGTGGGGCTGTGAAGGGAGGAAGAGAGCTAGCTTGGCGGATGTGCGGAGGGAGGGCATTCCAGGCCAGGGCAGGACGTGGGCCGGGGGTCGACGGCGGGATAGGCAAGAACGAGGCACAGTGAGGAGAGTAGCGGCAGAGGAACGGAAGGTGCGGGCTGGGCTGTAGAAGAAAAGAAGGGAAGTGAGGTAGGAGGGTGTGGGTGATGGAGAGCCTTGAAGCCGAGATTGAGAAGTTTTTGCCTGACACGTAGGTTGACTGGTACCCACTGGAGATATCTGAGGAGGGGAGTACCATGCCCAGAGCGTTTCTGCACAAAGATGATCGGGGCAGCAGAGTGAAGTATAGATTGAAGTGGGGAGAGACAGGAGGATCGGAGATCAGAGAGGAGGCTGATGCAGTAGTCCAGTCGGGATAGGATGAGAGATTGAACCAGCAGTGTAGCATTTTGGATGGACAGGAAAGGGCGGATCTTGGCAATGTTGCGGAGGTGAGACCGGCAGGTTTTGGTGACGTATTGGATATGAGGGGTCAACGAGAGAGCAGAGTCGGGGATGACACCAAGGTTGCGGGCTTGTGAGACGGGAAGGATGATAGTGCCATCAACAGTGTTGGGAAAGTCAGGGCGAGTGCAGGATTTTGGAAGGAGGATAAGGAGTTCAGTCTTGGACATATTGAGTTTTAGATGGCGGGCAGAGATCCAGATGGAGATGTCTTGAAGCCAGGAGGAGACACGAGTCTGAAGGGAGGGAGAAAGAGAGCAGGGGCAGAGATGTAGATTTGGGTGTCATCAGCGTAGAGATGATAGTTGAAGCCGTGGGAGCGAATGAGTTCACCGAGGGAGTGAGTGTAGATAGAGAACAGAAGGGGACCGTGAACTGACCCTTGAGCAACCCCTACAGTAAGGGGTGGGAGGCGGAGGAAGAGCCCGCAAAAGAGACTCTTTACTCTCCCAAGTGCTTAAGACAATGCTAAACACTAAGTGCTTAATAAATTTACCTGTTCTGTGGCCTTAACCTGCCCATCACCTGTGCAAAGTCACACAGTGGACAAGCGGCAGAGGCAGAATTACAACCTAGGTCCTTCTGAATCTCAGGCCTGTGAGCTACCCGCTAGACAATACTGCTTCTGTGGAGCAATGGATGATGGTGAGATGCCTCAATAATTACCACAATCTGATCCTTCACTTTTTTTATGGAAGTTGATGATGATGATTATGGTATTTGTTAAGCGCTTACTATGTGCCAAGCACTGTTGATGATGATGGTGGTATCCTTAAGATACTATGTCGTATCTTCAATCAGTCAGTCAAACACTGTGTTTACTGAGAATTTGCTCTGTACAGAGCATTGTACTAAGTGCTTGAGAGTACAATATAAAAGACATTCTGGAGAAGATGTCATTTAAATGGTGATTTAGGGTTTCTCCTCCATGTTTATAGGTCTCAACAGGTATGCCATTGGGTCTAGATGTTCTTCCTTTTAGGAGAGTGAAATGATTTGCTGGGGTGACTTCCCAACAGTTGGCTCAAGTCCATGCCTTAGCATGTTGGAAAGTTTGATATGATTTGCAGGGTCTCATCTTCAATAGTAGAGAGTGTGCTGAGGAGAACATTGAGAAACAATGTAGCCTAACAGAAAGAGCACAGGTCTGGGAGTCAGAGAACCTTGGTTCTAATCCCAGCTCCACCACTTGCCTGCAGGGTGACCTTGAGCGAGTACCTGAATTGTCTGTGCCTCAGTTTCCTTATCGGTAAAATGGGGATTGAATACCTGATCTTCCCCACATTTAGATTATTAGCCCCACATGGGACAAGGACTTGGGTGTCTGACATGATTATCAGTGCTTGGCAAATAGGACTTGAGTGTCTGACATGATTATCAGTGCTTGGCAAATAGCAAGTGCTTAACAAATATCATGATAATTAATACTGACTTGGTTCTTGCCATCTCTTCAGGATTCCCTCCTTGTTCATGACAAGACAAAAGACTTCTTCACTCTTCAGTGGTACGATGATGGCATGAACAGGACCACATAATATCTTTAGTTGTTGTTTAGATGTTTAGTAGTTAATAGTTTCATGACACTCTACATAGCCCCAAGTATCTTCTACTTTGACATCCCACCACTTGTCACACAGGTTCCTTAATTTGATTTGCCAGTCACACTTTCTAGACTGTAAGTGCACTGTGGGCAGGGAATGTATCCACCAATTCTGTTGCGTTGTATTCTTCCAAGCACTAGGACAGTGCTCTGCCCACAGCAAGTGCTCAGTAAATACCATTGATGATGACGCAGGTTGATGAAACCTGATTGGCAGAAAACATACAAATGTTTCCTACTCTCAAGTGGCACAACTCCTTCAAGAGGCCATCCAGACTAAGCCCCCTTTTCCTCAGCTCCCCTCCCTTCTGCGTCATCTTGACTCACTCCCTTTTGCTCTTCCCACCCTCTCCCCGCCACACAGAACTTATGTTTATGTTTATGTATCTATAATTCTATTTATTTATATTGATGCCTGTGTACTTGTTTTAATGTCTGTCTACCCCCTCTAGACTGCAAGCCCTTTGTGCGCTGGGGAATTTCTCTCCTTATTGCTGTATTGCATTCATTCATTCAATCGTATTTATTGAGCGCTTACTGTGTGCAGAGCACTGTACTAAGCGCTTGGGAAGTACAAGTTGGCAACATATAGAGACGGTGCCTACCCAGCAGTGGGCTCACAGTCTAGAAGGGGGAGACAGAGAACAAAACAAAACATATTAATAAAATAAAATAAATAGAATAAATATGTACAAATAAAATAGAGTAATAAATACGTACAAACGTATATACCTATATATATAGGTGCTGTGTGGAGGGGAAGGAGGTAAGGGGGGGGATGTAGAGGGGGACGAGGGGGAGAGGAAGGAGGGGGCTCAGTCTGGGAAGGCCTCCTAAAGGAGGTGAGCTCTCAGTAGGGTCTTGAAGGGAGGAAGAGAGCTAGCTTGGGGAATATACAGAGGGAGGGCATTCCATGCCGGGGGGATGAAAGGGGTCGGGGGTCGATGGCGGGACAGGCGAGAACGAGGCACGGTGAGGAGATTAGAGGCAGAGGAGCGGGGGATGCGGGCTGGGCGGTGGAAGGAGAGAAGGGAGGTGAGGTAGGAGGGGGCGAGGTGATGGAGAGAACTGAAGCCGAGGGTGAGGAGTTTCTGCCTGATGCGTAGGTTAATTGGTAGCCACTGGAGATTTTTGAGGAGGGGGGTAACATGCCCAGAGCGTTTCTGGACAAAGGAAATCCGGGCAGCGGCGTGAAGTATGGATCGTAGAGGGGAGAAACAGGAGGATGGAAGACCGGAGAGGAGGCTGATACAGTCATCCAGACGGGATAGGATGAGAGCTTGAACAAGCAGGGTAGAAGTTTGGATGGAGAGTAAAGGGCGGATCTTGGCAATGTTGCGGAGGTGAGACCGGCAGGTTTTGGTGACGGCTTGGATGTGAGGGGTGAACTAGAGAGCGGAGTCGAGGATGACACCAAGGTTGCGGGCTTGTGAGACGGGAAGGATGGTAGTGCCGTCAACAGAGATGGGAAAGTCAGGGAGAGTGCAGGGTTTTTGAGGGAAGACAAGGAGTTCAGTCTTGGACATGTTGAGTTTTAGGTGGCGGGCAGACATTCAGATGGAGATGCGAGCCTGGAGGGAGGAAGAGAGAGCAGGGGCAGAGATGTAGATGTGGGTGTCATCAGCGTAGAGATGATAGTTGAAGCTGTGGGAACGAATGAGGTCACCAAGGGAATGAGTGCAGATCGAGAACAGAAGGGGACCAAGAAATGAACCTTGAGGAACCCCTACAGTAAGGGGATGGGAGGCAGAGGAGGAGCCCGCAAAAGAGACTGAGAATGAACGACCGGAGAGATAAGAGATGAACCATGAGAGGATGGAGTCCTTGAAGCCAAGGTTGGATAGCGTGTTGAGGAGAAGGGGGTGGTCTCCATTGTCGAAGGCAGCTGAGAGGTCGAGCAGGATTAGGATAGAATATGAGCCGTTGGATTTGGCAATCAGGACGTCTTCGGTGACCTTTGAGAGGGCAGTTTCCGTGGAATGTAAGGGACGGAAGCCAGATTGGAGGGGGTCGCGGAGAGAGCTGGCATTGAGGAATTCGAGGCAGCGCGTGTAGACGACTCATTCAAGGAGTTTGGAAAGGAATGGTAGGAGGGAGATAGGGCGATAACTAGAAGGTGAGGTCGGGTCAAGAGAGGGGTTTTTTAGGATGGGAGAAGCATGGGCATGTTTGAACGCAGAGGGGAAGGAACCAGTGGAGAGTGAGTGTTTGAAGATGGAAGTTAAGGAGGGGAGAAGGGACGGTGCGAGAGATTTCATGAGATGAGAGGGGTTCTAAGCGCTTAGTCCAGTGCTCTGCACACAGTAAGCGCTTAATAAATGCGATTGAACGAATAAATTATTATTATAAGCAGAGAGCCTGGGGTCTAATTCATTCTCCCTGAATTGTCTGCTGTTGTACCTTGAGCAAGTCATTGAATTTCAAGGTGCCTCAGGTCTCTCATCTGCAAAAGAGAGATACAATACCTGTTCTCCCTCCTACTTAGACTGTGCGCTTCATGTAGGACCTGATTATTTTGTATCTACCCCTGTGGTCAATGCAGTGCTTTGTACATAGTAAGCGCTGAACAAATACCACAATTAGCATTATTAATAATAAATACCATTTATGGATTGGGGTAGACCCAAGATTCATTCATTCATTCGATCATATTTATTGAGCGCTTACTGTTTGCGGAGAAGAAGAAGAAGATGGTATTTGTTAAGCACTTACTGTGTGCCAAGCACTGTTCTAAGCTCTGGGGAGGTACAAGGTAATCAGGTTGTATCACATGGGGTTCACACTTTTAATCCCCGTTTAATAGATGAGGTAACTGAGGCATAGAGATGTTAAGTGATTTTTCGAAAGTCACACGGTTGACAAGTGGCGGAGCTAGGATTCGAACCCACGACCTCTGACTCCCAAGCCCGTGCTCCTTCCACTGAGCCACGCTGCACTGTACTAAGTACTTGAGAAATTACAATAAAACAATAAAGAGGACAATCCTTGCCCACAGTGAACTCACATTCTAAAGGGATGTGGGGAGATGCCCCCCAAGTCAGTTGGGGTGGCCGACCAGAAGGCCTTTCCGGGTTGTTTAGATTGGGGGACGATAAGCCAAAGACCAGACAGAAATCGAGCCAGAGTGATCAGTTATGCCTTTTTATTGAGCGTACTCACATAGCTGTAGCGCAGCAAGCAAGCCAAGGAGGGGGTCTGAGTCCTAATCAGCAGGGCAGGCCCTGCAGGGCTCAGTCTAAAAACAACTAAAAGCTAACAACGCCTACAACTAAAAATAGCAACAATTCCTCTTATATACGAAGCCCCCTCGTACCAGGTAGCACTCCCCGTATTCCCAGGTTGTCTATCTGATTGGGACAGTTCCCGTTCCACAACCTTGTAGTATAGCAGTTCTGTGCCCTTGCTGTGGGTTACTCAGGCGGTGGCATGGGCAGAATTCACAGATAGGGCACTCTTCCCACAAGGGGGGATTCAGATATGAGCACAAATGAACTGACAACAATACAAATTAATAAAATTGCAGGTCTATACCTAAGTACTGTGGGCTGGGAGAGGGGGAAGAGAAAAGAGAGCATGTCAGGGTGATGTACAAGTGAGTGGGAGAGGAGGAAAAGTGGGGCCTAGTCTGGGAAGGTCTCTTGGATGAGATGCGCCTTCAGTAACACTTTGAAGGTGGGAAGAGTAATTGACAGATTTGAGAAGGGAGAGCAATCCAGGCCAGAAGTAGGATGTGGACCAGGGGTCGGTGGTGAGACAGGCAAGAATGAGGCACAGTGGGAACGTTAGCACCAGAAGAGCGAAGAAGTGTGCAGGCTGTGTTGTAGAAGGAGAAAATCAAGGTGAGGTGGGGGGGCAAGGTGTTAAAGACAATAATGACGAGATCTTATTTGATATGGAGATGGATAGGCAACCACTGGAGATTTTTGAAGAGGGGGGTGACATGCCCTGAGCTTTTCTGTAGAATGATAATCCGGGCAGAGGAGTGAAATATTGACGGGAGTGGAGAGAGGCATGAGGTTGGGAGGTCAGTAAGGAAGTTAATGCGTTAATCTAGGAGGGATAGAATGAGTGATTTTACTAACGTGGTAGCAGTTTGGATGGAGAGGAAAGGTCGGATTTTAACAATGTTGTGGAGGTAAAACCGACGGGATTTGGTGACAGATTGGATATGAGGGGTAAATGAGAGAGCGGAGTGAAGGATAACGCTAAAGTTGCAGGCTTGTGAGGCAGGAAGAAGGGTGGTGCTGTCTACAGTGATGGGAAAGTCTGGGAGAGGGCAAGGTTTGGGTGGGAAGATAAGGAGTTCTGTTTTGGACACGATAAGTTTGAGATGATAGGGAGACATACAAGTAGAGATGTCTTGAAGGCAGGAGGAGATGCGAACCTGGAGAGGAGATGTAGTTTTGGGTATCATTCGCCTAGAGATGGTAGTTGAAGCCGTGGAAATGAATGAGTTCTCCAAGGGAATGAGTGTAGATGGAGAATAGAAGGGGGCTGAATCACCCTCAACCCCAACGATCTGGCCACCTGCTTTATCAGGCAAATTAACATTAAAAGGTCTGAACACCTTAAAATCACCCCTCACCCTCTTCCATCCCCCCTCCTCTCGACCCTCTCTTCTATTTTCCCATCCTTCCTTACACGTATCTTCAGAGATATCCTCCCTCCTTTCAAGTACCACCCCCTCCACATGCACATCAGAACCCATTGTCTCCCACTTTATAAAAACTCTCACGCCTTCCCTCCTTCCCGCCTTAACTTCCATTTTCAACTGTTCACTCTCCTACGGCTTCTTCCCCTCTGCCTTCAAACATACCCACATCTCCCCCATCCTAAAAATGCCCCTCGCTTAACCCCACAACCCCCTCTAGTTATTACCCCATCTCTCTCCTACCCTTCTTTCCATACTCCTGGAGTGAGTCGTCTACACTCACTGCCTAGAATTCCTCTCCTCCAACTCCCTCCTGGACCGCCTCCAATCTGGCTTTTGTCCCCTCTACTCCACTGAAACCGCCCTCTCAAATGTCACCGATGACCTCCTTCTTGCCAAATCCAATGGTTCCTACTCCATCCTAATCCTCCTCAACCTCTCAGCCGACTTTGACACTGTCGACTATCCCCTTCTCCTCAACATGTTCATCCGTGTCTTCACTGACTCCGTCCTCTCCTGGTTCTGCTCTTATCTCTGTGGCCGTTCATTCTCAGTCGTCTTCCCTGGCTCCTCCTCCCCTTCCCATCCCCTAACTGTAAGCGTTCCTCAAGGGTCAGTTCTTGATCCCCTTATATTCTCCACCTATATTCACTCCCTTGGCGAACTCACTCGCTTCCATGGTTTCAACTATCAACTCTACGTGGATGATACCCAAATTTATATTTCCTTCCCTATTCTCTCTCCGTCCTCCAGGCACGCATTTCCTCCTGCCTTCAGTATACCTCTACGTGGATGTCCTCCCGCAACCTAAAACTCAACATGTCCAAGACAGAGCTCCTTATCCTCCCTCCTAAACCCTGCCTTCGCCCTGATTTTCCCATAACTGTGGACAGCCCTACTATCCTTTCGGTCTCACAAGCCCACGGCCTTGATGTCTTCCTTGATTCCAATCTCTCATTCACCCCATATATCCAATCTGTCACCAAACCCGTCGATCTCACCTTCACAACATCGCCAAGGTCCGCCCTTTCCTTACCATCCAAACCGCTACCACGTTAATACAATCATTTTATCTCGACTGGATTACTGCATCAGCCTCCTTTCTGACCTCCTAACCTCCTGTCTCTCCCCCCTTCAGTCTATACTTCATTCTGCTGCCCAGATTATCTTTCTACAGAAACGTTCTGGGAATGTTACACTGCTCTTTAAAAATCTCCAGTGGTTGCCTATCAACCTCCGTATCAAGCGAAAACTCCCCACAATTTGTTTCAAAGCTCTCCATCACCTTGCCCCCTACTACCTCACCTCCCTTCCCTCCTTCTACATCCCAGCCTGCACATTCTGCTCCTCTGGTGCTAACCTTCACGCTTTGCCTCGTTCTTGCCTTTTCCGGCATCGACCCCTGGCCCATGTCCTACCACTGGCCTGGAACGTTCTCCCTCTTCAAATCCGCCGATTGCACTTCTTCCCTTCAAAGCTCTACTGAAGGCTCATTTCCTCCAAGAGGTGATTGGCTTCCCAGGCTAAGTCCCCCTTTTCCTCAGTCATCTCTCCCCTCCCCATTGCCCTGACTCACTCTTTGCTCTACTTTTCCGCCCCACAGCACTTGTGCATATATGTACATATCCGTAATTCTGTTTAGTTATATTAATACCTGTTTACCTGTTTTGATGTGCATATATCTATAATTCAATTTATTTACATTGATGCTATTTATTGAGGCTTGTTTACTTGCTTTGATGTCTGTCTCCACCCTTCTAAACTGTAAGCCCATTGTGGGCAGGGATTGTTTCTCTTCATTGCTGAATTGTATTCTCCAAGCACTCGATACTGTGCTCTGCACACAGTAAACGCTCAATAAATGCTACTGAATGAGTGAATGAATGAATGAATTTTGCTCCGGTGGTGCCAATCTACTCATTATACCTCAGTCTCATCCATCTCATCACCGACCTTTTGCCCACATACTGCCTCTGGCCTGAACACCCTTCATTTTCATATCCGACAGATGATCACCCTCCCCAACTTCAAAGCCTAATTAAAACTACATCTCTAAATGTCCTTCTCCGACTAAGCCTCCTGTCCTCTCCACCCACTCTCTTTTACGCCACCCTGGCACTTCGATTTGCTCCCTTTGTTCACTCGTCCTTCAGCCCCACAGTCTTTATGACAACATCTGTAATTTTTTAAATTTATATTATTTTTTGTCTCACTCTCTAAACTGTAAGCCCATTGTGGGCAGAGACCACTTCTACCAACTTTGTTATATTGTAATCTCCCAAGAACTTAGTACGGTGCTCTGCACAAAGTAAGTGCTCAGTGAACACAACCGTTTGAGATATGTAAATTATATATTAAAGATTATGTATGTATATTAATGTCTTTCTCTTTCTGTAGACTGCCCGCTCATTGTGGGAAGGGAACATGTCTACCAACTCTGCTGTATTGTACTCTCGCAAGTGCTTAGTACAGTGCCCTGGGAACAGTAAGCACTCAGATTGATTGATTGATTGATGCCATAAGCTTTGTGACTGGTATCGAGCACCACATTTCAGGACCTTTTGTCTTTGATTCCCGTCTTGATATTTGATTCTGGATACCACACAACACTCATATACATAGACAATGCGCAATGCATCATTTTCTTTCCTACTGCTCCTTGAACACAGCCAGTGAATCAGACACCCTAAGAGATGACCAATGTCACCACAGTGACAGAACTCCTGCTCCTGGCGTTCTCAGAGGTCCGGGATCTGCAGCTTGTCCACGCCGTGCTGTTCCTCCTATTCTACCTGGCGGGCCTGACGGGGAATCTCCTCCTCGTCTCCATCACCACCCTCGACGGGTGCCTCCACACTCCCATGTACATATATCTCAGGAACGTGTCCATCCTCGACCTCTGCCTCATCTCCGTCACCGTCCCTAAATCCGTTCACAACTCCCTGACTAATGGCAGATCCATCTCTTTCCTGGGCTGTGTCCTCCAGGTTGTTTTGGCTCTTTCATCCGTTTTTACAGAACTGGTCATCCTCACAGTGATGCCCTACGACCGCTACGTGGCCATCTTCGAGCCCCTGCGCTACGAGGTCGTCATGAATCGAGGGGCCTGTTTGAAGATGGTCGCCACTTCATGGCTGAGTGGGCGGATGTCTGCTGCAATGCACACAGCCAGCACCTTCTCCTTCTCCTTCAAGGGGTCCAACGTTGTAGGCCAGGTCTTCTGTGCCATCCCCAAGTTACTCACCATCTCTTGCTCTCCTGACATCCTCTGAGAGGTGGTGCCCATCTGTGTCAATGTGGATTTCGACTTCTTTTATTTCATTGGCATCGTTGTCTCCTATGTCCATATCATGGCCACCGTGCTGAGGATGCCGGCCACAGAAGGCCGGACCAAAGCCTTCTCCACCTGTCTGCTCCACCTCGTCGTCATCACTGTTTTCCTCTCCATTAGGTTTTTCGACCACCTCATGGGCCCCTCGGACTCCTCCTCAGTTATGGAAGTTCTGGTGGCCGTGTTCTACATGGTGGTGCCCCCCACCCCTCATCTACAGCCCGAGGAACAGGGACATGAAGGTCACAATAAAAAAAAATTAAAGAGGACATTTTACACAAGAGAGAAGTATCTGCACATCTTCCATTTGGCTTGAAACATTCCCGGGAGCAAAATGCATACACATTTTCATCATTTGTTATCACCACACTTCATTCCTTACTATGTTCCAGGCACTGTACTCAACAATGGGATAGATACAAGTAAATCAGGTTGGACACAGTCCACGTCCCAAATAGGACTCACAGTCTTAATCCCCATTTTACAGGTGAGGTAACTGAGGCACAGAGAAATTAAGTGATTTGCCCAAGGTCACACAGACTATAAATTCGTTGTAGGCAGGGAATGAATTTCTTATATTGTACTTTCCCGAGTGCTTAGTACAGTGTTCTACATGCAGTAAGCTCTCAATAAATACAACTGACTGACTGATTCACTTACTGACTGACAAGTGGTGGAGCTGGAATTAGAACGCAGGTCCACTGACTCCCAGACCTGGGATCTTTACACTACATCATGCTTCTTCGTTGTGCCCCAGTTGCCTCATCTGTAAAATGGGGATTAAGACTTTGAGCCCCTTATGGGACATGGACTGTATCCAAACTGATCATCTTCTACCTACCCCAGTACAGTGCCTAGCACATAATGGGAACTTAACAAATACCATTCAATAAATGCTATTACTACTATTGCAACCACTGCTGTTGCTGCTGTTAATACTTATGGTATTTGTTAAGTGCTTAGTATGTTCCAGGTACTGTTCTGAGCACTGGGGTAGATACAAGATAATCGGTTGGACACAGTCCCTCTCCCACAAAGGGCTCACGGTCTTAACCCCCATTTTACAGAAGAGGGAACTGAGGCCCAGCGAAATTAAGTGACTTCCTCAAAGTCACACAGCAGACAAGTGCAGAATCTGGATTAGAACCATGACTTTCTGACTCTCAGGCCCATGCTCTATCCATTAGACCATGCTGTTGTTTACTACTACTACTACTACTCTCTCCTTGGGCACGCTCCCTCCCGTCATTCAACACTGACTCCAGTTTCATTCACTTACTCTTCTTGTCCAGGGCAAGTGCTCAATAAATATGATTAATTGATTTGTCTCCCTCGTCATTAGTTCATTTTGACTCTCCACCACTGAAACTTACTGTGTACAGTAACTTGAGTCTCCACCTTCGACTCTCTCTCATGCCTCTACTGCTGAGCACAGGTGTGTTTTGACTTGTACCAGATTGCCTTTCACTTGCTAGCACTGCCCAAATTAAGAATGGAATGGGAAGGCCTCTGCTTGACTCTCCCTCCCATAGCTGAGACTAGTAGAATACTGAAACTCTCCAAGTGTGATCCTGAGAGGGGGATCCAAGATTAGAGCTGAATAAAGACCATTACTACTACTATTCATTCATTCATTCATTCAATCGTATTTATTGAGCGCTTACTGTGTGCAGAGCACTGTACTAAGCGCTTGGGAGGTATAAGTTGGCAATATATAGAGACGGTCCCTACCCGACAGTGGGCAAAATAAATAAACACATGTGATAGTACAGCAGTAACAAGATACACATTTTCTGCCCTCAAGGAACTTACCATCTAACAGAGAAGATGTACAGAGAAAAATAATTCACAATAGTGAAAGCTGGACAATAAACAAAGATAAAGCGGGAAGCGGCCCCCCAAAAACAAAACAAAACAAAAACAACTTCAGGACAAAGAAGCTGATGTATTCAGATTAATAGATATATAAAATATTCACAACATAAATATGTATGTAGAAAAGTGCTGAATTTGGTCTCTTTCCCATTTCTTTCTTTGCATCCTAATTCCTTCCTACACACTGATCTCCCCTCCTCTTATCGTCCTTCCCCTCTCCTCTTTTCTCCCATCTTCTTCTTCCCTCCTCTTTCTGTCTTCCCTCTTCTTCCCTTCCTTCCCTGGCGTCTGTCTACTTCACTCCACAGAAACGTCCCTCTCAAAGGTCACCAATGACCTCCTTCTTCAAAATCTAACGTCTACTACTCTATTCTAATCCTCCTCTACCTCTAGGCTGCCTTCGACGCTGTGCACCAACCCCTTCTCCTGGAAATGTTACCCAACCTTGGCTTCACTGACTCTGTTTTCTCATGGCCCTCCTCTTATCTCTCTGGCCATTCATTCTCAGTATCCTCTGTAAGCCCCTCCTCTGCCTCCCTAACTGTAGAGGTCCCTCATGGTTCAGTTCTGGGACCCCTTCTATTCTCCATCTACACCCACTCCCTTGGAAAACTCATTTCCCTCTCATGGCTTCAACTACCACCTCAACGCAGATGATACCAAAATCTACATCTCCAGCCCTGACCTTTCTCCATCTCTTCACTCTCGCATTTCCTCTCGCCTTCAAGACAATTATTCTTGGACGTCCTCCCGTCACTTCAAGATTAACATGTCCAAAACAGAACTCCTTTATCTTCCCACCCTAAGTCTGTCCTCCCCCTGACTTTCGCATCGCTGTAGATGGCAATGCCACCCTTCCTGTCTCATAGACCCGTACCCTTGGCATTACCCTCGACCTCTCTCTCTCCCAACCCACATATTCAGTCCATTACTAAATCCTGTCCGTCCCACTTTCACAACATGTCTAAAATCCACCCTTTCCCCTTTAAGGCCCTACTGAGAGCTCACCTTCTCCAGGAGGCCTTCCCAAACTGAGCCCCTTCCTTCCTCTCCCCCTCGTCCCCCTCTCCATCCCCCTCATTTTACCTCCTTCCCTTCCCCACTGCACCTGCATATAGGTATATATGCTTGTACATATTTATTACTCTATTTATTTATGTATTTTACTTGTACATATCCATTCTATTTAATTTATTTTGTTAGTACGTTTGGTTTTGTTCTCTGTCTCCCCCTTTTAGACTGTGAGCCCACTGTTGGGTAGGGACTGTCTCTATATGTTGCCAACTTGTACTTCCCAAGCGCTTAGTACAGTGCTCTGCACACAGTAAGCGCTCAATAAAGACGATTGATTGATTGATTGATTGATTCCTCTCCATCCAAACTGTTACCGCAATAACACAATCACTCATCCTATTCTGCCTGGATAACTGCTTCAGCCTCCTTGCTGACCTCCCAATCTCCTGTCTTTCCCCACTCTAGTCCTTACTTTACTCTGATGCCCAAATCATTTTTCTACAGAAGCATTCAGAACGTGCCACCCTACCCCTCAGAGAACACCGGTGGTTAACCATCTACCTCATCATCAAACAAAAAGTCCTGACCATTGGCTTTAAAGCACTCAATCACCTTCCCCCTCCGACCTCACCTTGCTACTCCCGTTCTACCACCCAGTCCACACACTTCGCTCCTCTAATGTTAACCTTCTCAATATACCTCTATCTTGTCTATCTCCTCTGACCCATCGCCCTCATCCTGCGTCTGGCCTGGAACGCCTTCCCTCCTCAAATCCGACAGACAATTACTCTCCCGGCCTTGAAAGCCATATTGAAGGTACATCTCCTCCAAGAGGCCTTCCCTGACAAAGCCCTCCTCCTCTTCATCTTCTCCCACTCCCTTCTGTGCCGTCCTGACTTACTCCCTTCCTTTTACCCTTCTCCCAGACCCCAGCACTTGTGCACATATCTGTAATTTATTTATTTGTATTAATGTCTGTCTCCCCCCTTCTAGACTGCAAGCTTGCTGTGGGTAGGGAATGGGTCTATTATTGCACTGTACTCTCCCAAATGCTCTCCACACAGTAAGTGCTCAATAAATACGACTGATTTGAGTTGAATTCCTTCTCCCCTCTTCTCTCCTTTCCTATTCCTTCCCCTCTCCTCTCTCCTCTTATCCTTGCCTCCTCTCCTCCTCTCCTCTTCCCTCTATCCCCATTCTCTCCCTTCTAATTCTCTCCGTTCTCTTCTTTCCTCTACCCTCCCCTTTATTTCCTTCCTTTACTCTCCTGTCATCTTCCCTCCTTCTCTACTCTCTTCCTCTCACCTCCTTTCCTATCCTCTCCACTCTCCCTCCTCCACTCCCCAAACTCTTTCCTCCCCTCCTCTTCAGGCCTCATTTCCTCTCCTCTTAACCTTACCTCCTCTCCTCCTTTCCCCTTCCCTCTCCTCTTTCCTCCTCTCTCTCCCCCCTCCCTTCCCCTCTCCTTTCCTTCTCTTCTTTCCTCACTCTCCTCCCTTGATTTTCTCTCCTCTCTTTGCTTCTCATTCATTCATTTAATCGTATTTATTGAGCGCTTACTGCGTGCAGAGCACTGTACTAAACTCCTGGAAAGTGCAATTCAGCAACAAATAAAATTATCCTGCTCTAGTCCTCTCCTATCTTCTCCTCTCCCCTCTCCTTCACTTTCCACCGTTCTTCCCCATTCCTGTCATCTCCTCTCTCCTCTCTTCCTATTTTCCTCTCTCTGCCCCTCACCTCCATTTACTACTCTCCTCTTCTTTTTTCTCCTCTCCTCCTCTTCTCTCCTCTCACCTCTCACCATTGCCACCTTCTTCCACAGCTTAAACAACACTGTTCCTCTGCCAAGGTAGTGTCATCTCACCCCACCCCCCCCGCAGCTCTTGGGCCTTAACACCAGCCATGTACCTCTAGCCAGTCTGTGGGGAAAGCCCCAGTCAGTGACCATGTCCACAGACCTCTCCTGGCCGGCGAGGGCATACCTCAAGGTCATGCATGCAGTGATGTAGCTGCAGCAGCAGCAGCAGCAGCCACAGAAACTGGTCAAAGAGATGGCAACTGGTTCTGGACATTTCCCTATGGCTGGTCATGCTGCTGTCCCCCACCTAGGACTCTTGGGCAAGCTGCAGAGATGGCAGCCCCACGTCCCTTCTCTAGACTGGGTCCCTGAACTGGCCATCAGGATGGGGCCTGCCCCCAGAGGCCTTTACTGTCCAGGACCCGCAGAGATGGGGTTGGGGTGCCGAGGGCAGGCGAGGATGTTGTCTGGGAGCCTAAAACCCAAGATGCACTCCAACAATGCCCCGTCTCCGTGCTTTGGGGTGCTGGGATTGTAGAAGGGGGCTGGGAGATGGTGGCTTGTTCTGCTTGAAGGAGGCCCTGGGGATCTCCGGCTCTTTGGGATTCTACTGCCTGCAAAAAGATGTCCACAGGGGGCATGGTGGGCTTAACTCCTCCCCTGAGGAGGTGTTTGTTAAACACTTACTACATGTAATAATAATAATAATGATAGTGGTGTTTTTTTAAACACTTACTGTGTACCAAGCACTGTTCTAAGCGGTCGGATAGATACAAGGTAATCAGGTTGTTCCACGGGGGGCTCACAGTCTTAATCCCCATTTTACAGATGAGGTAACTGAGGCACAGAGAATGTAAGTGAATTGCCCAAAGTCACACAGCTGGCAATTGGTGGAGCTGGGATTTTAACTCATGACCTCTGACTCCAAAGCCCGTGCTCTTTCCACTGAGCCACATGTCAAGCACTGTTCTCAGCACTGGGGAAGATACAAGTTTATCAGGTCGGAAACAGTCCCTATCCCACATTTATTCATTCAATCGTATTTATTGAGCGCTTACAGTGTGCGAAGCACTGTACTAAGCGCCTGGGAAGTACAGGTCGGAAACGTAGAGAAGGTCCCTACCCAGAAACGGGCTCACAGTCGAGAAGGGGGAGACAGACAAAAAACAAAACATGTAGACAGGTGTCAAAATGTCAAAACCGTCTGAAGAAATAGAATTATAGCTATATGCACATCATTAACCAAATAATTAGAGTAGTAAATATGTACAAGTGCAATAGAGTACTAAATCTGTACAAATATATACAAGTGCTGTGGGGATGGGAAGGAGGTAGGGAAGAGGGGGTATATGGGGAGGAGGAGAGGAAAAAGGGGGCCCAGTCTGGGAAGGTCTCCTGTGGTAGGTGAGCTTTCAGTAGGGGTTTGAAGGGGGGAAGAGAGCTAGTTGGGCGGATGTGTGGAGGGAGGGCATTCCAGGCCAGGAGAAGGACGTGGACCAGAGGGCGACGACGGGACAGGTGAGAACGAGGCACAGTGAGGAGGTTAGCGGCAGAGGAGTGGAGGGTGCGGGCTGGGCTGTAGAAGGAGAGACGGGAAGTGAGGTAGGAGGGGGCGAGGTGGTGGAGAGCCTTGAGGCCGAAAGTGAGGAGTTTTTGCTTGATTCATAGGCTGACAGTTAATGCTTGATTCGTAGGTTGACAGGCAACCACTGGAGATTTTTGAGGAGGAGAGTGACATGCCCAAATAGTTTCCCGTACAATGATAATCCAGGCAGCAGAGTGAAGTATAGACTGAAGAGGGGAGAGACAGAAGCATGGGAGATCAGAGAATAGGTTGATGCAGTAATCCAGTCGGGATAGGATGATAGATTGAACCAGCAATGTAGCGGTTTGATTGGAGAGAAATGGGAGGATCTTGGCGACGTTGTGGAGGTGAAACCTGCAGGTTTTGGTGACGGATTGGATGTGTGAGGTGAATGAGAGAGCGGAGTCGAGGATGACACCAAGGTTGCGGACTTGTGAGACGGGAAGGATGATAGTGCCGTCTACAGTGATGAAAAAGTCAGGGTTTGGGAGGGAAGCTAAGGAGCTCAGTCTTTGAATTATTGAGTTTTAGATGGCGGGCAGACATCCTGCCTTAACTCTGCCCTCTTCTCTGCCAGACAATACTATTTCTCCTCCCTTATTAACACCCATGCCCATCATCCCCGTCAGCTCTTCGGTACTCCCTTCTCAGGCCCCCTGTTCCTTCCCCTCCTCCTTCCCTCACCCCCAACGATCTGGCCTCCTACTTCATTAGTAAAATTAACTCCATCAGGTCTGAGCTCCCCAAAGTCACTCCTTCCCCTTCTCCAAACCCCCGGCTCTCAACCCTCTCCGCTACTCTCTCATCCTTCCCAGCAGTATCCTCAGATGAGATCTCCTCCCTCCTCTCAAGTGCTACTCCGGCCACCTGTGCTTCTGACCCCATTCCCTCTCATCTTATGAAATCTCTCTCCCCGTACCTCCTTCCCTCCTTAATTTCCATCTTCAACCGCTCACTCTTCACTGGTTCCTTCCCCTCTGCCTTCAAACATGCCCACGTCTCCCCCATCCTAAAAAAAACCCTCTCTTGACCCCACCTCCCCTTCTAGTTATCGTCCTATCTCCCTCCTACCATTCCTTTCCAAACTCCTTGAACGAGTCGTCTACAACAGCTGCCTCGAATTCCTCAAAGCCTGCTCTCTCCTCTACCCCCTCCAATATGGCTTCTTCCCCCTACACTCCACCGGAACCGCCCTCTCAGAGGTCACCAATGACCTCCTTCTTGCCAGATCCAACGGCCCCTTCTCTATCCTAATCCTCCTCGACCTCTCAGCTGCCTTCGACACTGTGAATCAGCCCCTTCTCCTAAACACGTTACCCAACCTTGGCTTCACAGACTCTGTCCTCTCCTGGTTCTCTTCTTATCTCTCCGGCCATTCATTCTCAGTCTCCTTTGCAGGTTTCTCCTCTCCTTCCAATCCCCCTACTGTAGGGGTTCTTCAAGAGTCAGTGCTTGGTCCCCTTCTGTTATCCAACTACACTCACTCCCTTGGTGAACTCATTCATTCCCACGGCTTCAACTATCATCTCTACGCTGATGACACCCAAATATACATCTCTGCCCCTGCTCTCTCTCCCTCCCTTCAGGCTTGTGTCTCCTCCTACCTTCAGGACATCTCCATCTGGATGTCTGCCCGCCATCTCAAACTCAAAACATCCAAGACTGGGCTCCTTATCTTCCCTCCCAAACCCTGCCCTCTCCCTGACCTTCTCGTCACTGTTGACAGTACTACCATCCTTCTCGTCTCACAAGCCCACAACCTTGGTGTCATCCTCGACTCTGCTCTCTCGTTCACCCCGCACATCCAATCCGTCACCAAAAACTGCCTGTCTCATCTCCACAACATTGCCAAGATCCTCCCTTTTCTCTCCATCCAAACCTCTACCTTGCTGGTTCAATCTCTCATCTTATCCCGACTGGATTACTGCATCGGCCTCCTCTGTCATCTCCCATCCTCCTGTCTCTCCCCATTTCAGTCTATACTCCATGCTGCTGCCCGGATCATCTTTGTGCAGAAACTCTCTGGGCATGTTACTCCCCTCCTCAAAAATCTCCAGTGGATGCCGTCAACCTACTCATCAAGCAACAGCTCCTCACTATCGTCTTCAAGGCTCTCCATCACCTGGCCCCCTCCCACCTTACCTCCTTTCTTTCCTGTTACAGTCCAGCCCGCACCCTCCGTTCCCCTACCGCTAACCTCCTCACTGTGCCTCGTTCTCGCATATCCCACTGTTGACTCCCGGTCCACAACTTCCCCCTGGCCTGGAATGCCCTCCCTCCGCACATCTCTTCCTCCGCTCAAAGCCCTACTGAGAGCTCACCTCCATCAGGAGGCCTTCCCAGACTGAGCCCCTTCCTTCCTCTCCCCTTCCCATCCCCCCACCCTACCTCCTTCCCCTCCCCACAGCACATGTATATATGTTTGTACAGATTTATTACTCTATTTATTTTACTTGTACATATTTACAATTATATTTAATTTATTTTGTTAATATATTTTGTTTTGTTGTCTGTCTCCCCCTTCTAGACTGTGAGCCCATTGTTGGGTACGAACCGTCTCTATATGTTGCCAACTTGTACTTTCCAAGCGCTTAGCACAGTGCTTTGAACATTGTGAGCGCTCAGTGAATAAGATTGAATTAATGAAAGAATAAATCCAGATGGAGATGTCCTGAAGTCAGAAGGAGAAATGAGCCCTGAAGGAGCAAGAGAGAGCAGGGGTGGAGATATACATTTGGGTGTCATCAGCGTAGAGATGATAGTTGAAGCCGTGGGAGCGAATGAGTTCAACAAGGGAGTGAGTGCAGATACAGAACAGAAGGGGACCAGGAACTGACCCTTAAGGAACCCCTACAGTAAGGGGATGGGAGGGGGAGGGGAAGCCCGCAAGGAAGACTGAGAATGAGTGGCCGGAGGGCTAAGAGGAGAACCAGGAGAGGACGGAGTCTGTGAAGCCAAGGTTGGATAACGTTTTGAGTAGAACGGGGTTGTACCCGGTGTCGAAGGCAGCTGAGACGTCGAGGAAGATTAAGAATGAGTAGGTGCCATTGGATTTGGCAGGAAGGAGATCATTGGTGACCTTTGAGGGCAGTTTCGGTGGAGTGCAGGGGACGGAAGCCAGATTAGAGGGGGTGTAGGAGAGAGTTGGAGTTGAGGAATTCACAGCAGCGAATGTTGAAGACTCGTTCTAGGAGTTTGGAAAGGAAGGATAGGAGGGAGACAAGGCGATTGCTAGAAGTGGAAGTGGGGTCTGGAGAGGGGTTTTTTTGGATGAGAGAGATGTGGGCATGTTTGAAGGCAGAGGGGAAGGAACCAGTGGAGAGTGAGAGGTTGAAAATGGAAGTTAAGGAGGGGAGGAGGGAAGGGGCGAGAGGTTTCATAAAATAAGAGGGAATGAGGTCAGAAGCACAGGAGGCCGGAGTAGCACTTGAGAGGAGCAAGGAGATCTCATCTGAAGATACTGCTGGGAAGGATGTGAAAGTAGAGGAGATGGTTGAGAGCGGGGGTGTTGGAGAAGCAGGAGGCGTGACATTCGGGAGCTCAGACCTGATGGTGTTAGTTACTAATGAAGTAGGTGGCCAGATAGTTGGAGATGGGGGATGGAGGAGGGGGCGGAATTGGGGGTCTGAGGAGGTAATTCAATGTCGGAATAGGTGACGGGGGGGTGATGGGCATGGGTGTCCATAAGGGAGGAAAAATAATTTGGCCTGGAAGAATAGAGGGAAGAGGTAATGCAGTAAAGGATAAACTTAAAGTGAAGAGGGTTGGCTTGGTGTTCAGACTTCGCCAGCAGCGTTCAGCAGCTCAAGCATAAGAGTGAAGGAGGCCGATAGTGGCAGTGATCCAAGGCTGTGGGTTAGTGGTGAGAGAGCGACCAACGGAAAGGGGAAAAAGTGGGTTGGGTTCAGTAGAGAGAGTGGAGTTGGGAGCAGAAATCTTGCCATCAAGAGTTAGTAGAGCGGACAGGGAGGCGAGGTGGGACCTGATGCGCTGAGAGAGATTAATGGGGTCGAGAGTGCAGAAGGCTCTGCGGGGAGTAATATAGGTTTACAGGGGATAGAGTGTCAGAGAGGAGGCAGTTGAGAAGGTTATGAACAGATTTATGATATATCAGAGTTATGATATATGAATGTAGAGGGCATTCCAGGCCAGAGGCATGATATGTGCAAGGTGTCGACAGAGAGAACCTAGGTCCTTCTGACTCCCAAGCCCATGAAGCATGAAAAGTAGAATGGCTAGGTGGAAAAAAGAGCACGGACCTGGAGCCAGAAGAAGCTGAGTTCTAATCCCAGCTCAATCACTTGTCTGCTATATGACCTTGGGTAAATCACGTAACTTCTCTGTGCCTTAGTTCCCTCATCTGTAAAAAAAAGGATTAAGACTAGGAGCCCTATGTAGGACAGGGACTTTGTCTATCCCGAGTATCTTGTTTCTACCTTGTGCTTACAACAGAGCTTGGCACATAATAAGCACTTGAAAAATACCATTATTATTATTTTAAAAATCGAGAAAAAGTATGGCCTTGTCCCTAGAGCCTGGCCTGGGAGTCAGAAGGACCCAGGGTCTAATCTGCCTCTGCCATTTTTCTGCGGTATGACCTTAGGCAAGTCACTTCAATTCTCTGGTCCTCAAGTCCCGCATCTGTGAAATGCGGATTAAGACTGTGAGCCCTTTGTGGGACAGGGCCTGTGTCCAATCTGATTAGCTTGCATCTACCCTAGTGCTTAGAACAGTGACTGACACATTGCAAATGTTTAACGGACATTATTATTGTTATTATTATTGTACCGTGCCTGGCACATAGAGAAAGCTTAACAAATATTATTATTGTTGTTATTATTATTAATAACAACAATAATAGATACCACTGAATGATTGATTGATAGATTGAAATGGATGTCCAGAGACATTAAACGAGTTGCTCAAGGTCACGAAGGCAACAAAAGGCAGAGCTGGGATTAGAACAATTCTGCCTCGACATTAGGCTATTACATTAGCTCATTGATTTGATTAGAAGACCCCAGAAGGAAATCCGTTGGGAAAGAAAAATTAATCCATGTGGAGCCTCAAGAGACACCAGGCAAGAAAGCACTGGAAACACCGGGGTACTCAAGCTCCTCCTGCGACACAATGGCTGCTTTTCTTTAGGGAAAAAATGGAAACACCTTGGCAAGTTATCCCGGGAAATTCGTCCTCATGAAGAAGATTTCCCAGCTTCTCCAGGAGCTCCAATACATTGATGAGCAGAAGGAGGCACCCTAGACGAGTCGGGGTTGTTCCTTTCAAAGCTGGGACAGATGCAGTGAGTCTTGATGTTGCAGGGGTTGTGAGGAGAGATGGTTAACTGTGTCCAGGGAATCCGGAGAAAGAGGAGGAAAATCATTCCAGTCCTGACGTCATAGCCTGCTGCATAAATCTCCCCACCACGTCCCCTGTCCCCCGAGCTTCTCTGCCTTGCTCGATCAATAGATCCAGCAAGGCATTTATAGAATGCCTACTGTGTGCAGAGAACTGTGCCAAGTGCCTCGGAGATTACAACAATAAAGAATGGGTAGCTAAGATCCTTGCCCACAGTCAACCTGCAGTGTTTTCTGGCTTTTTTATGTTTGGTCAGGGGGTGTTTATGGCATTTGTTAAGCTCTTACTATGTGCCAGGAACTGTACGAAGCTCTGGAATAGATACAAGCTAGTCCTAAATGAGGCATACAGTTTTAATCCCCATGTTACGGATGAGGTAACTCAGTTCCAGAGAAGTTAAGTTGCTTGCCCATGGTCACACAACAGGCAAGTGGTGGAGCTAGGATTAGAACCCAGGTCCTTTGTTTCTTAGATTCGTGTAGTATCCACTAAACCATGCTGCTTCTCAAGTGCAAGAAGCCATGGAACCAGGGAGCCGGGAGCACTAGGAAAGATGGTCAGGGAATGAGAGACAGAGGGAAACAAGCTAGAAGAACTGAGAAGGCTAGAAAAGCAATGGTTCAGTTATTTAGTTAGTTATTGTATTTATTAACCACTTACTCTGCATCAGTGCTAAGCACTGAAGTAGATTCCAGATTATCAGTCAGGAAACAGTCAGATATGGAAGTAGGGTGGCTAAAGATGAGCTTCAGTCTAGAAGATCGATCAATCAACCAATCAATGGTATTTATAGAGAACTTACTGTGTGCAAAGCACGGTACTAAGCTCTTGGGAGAATACAATACAACAGTCAGTCAGCCAGTCCATCATATTTATTGAGCGCTTACTGTGTGCAGAGCACTGTACTGTACTAGGGAGAGCACTGTACTACACTGGGGAGAGTATAGTATAATAGTAAACAGACACATTCCTTTCCCACAAAGAGCTTACACTCTATGGAAGGAGGCAGATATTGATATGAATAAATAAATTGTAGTTATGAACATAATTCTTGGGGGCTGAAGGTGGGGTGAAAAAAAGAATGCAAATCCAAGTGCAAGAGTGACTCAGAACAAAAAGGAAATCAGGTGAAAGAGGGCTTAATCGGGCAGGGCCTTTTGGAGGAGATGTGTCCTTAAATAAGGTTTTGAAATTGGGCAGAGTAGTGTTGTAGTGTATATGCAAGAGAAGCAGCATGGTGTATTGGATAGAGCACGGGCCTGGGAGTCTGAAGATCATGGGTTCTAATCCCAGCTCCACCACTTGTCTTCTGTGTGACCTTGGGCACTTCTCTGTGCCTCAGTTACTTCATCTGTAAAAACTGTAAATTAAGAGTGTGAGCCCCTTGGGGGACAGGGATTGTGTCTAACCTGGTTAACTTGTATCTACCCCAGATCTTAGAACAGCGCTTGACACATAATAAGTGCTAAGTGCTTAACTATTATTATTATTATTATTATTATTATTATTATTATTATTATTATTATTATTATTATTATCGTGGGGGAGAAAAGTCCAGGCCAGAGAGGGAGGACAAAGGAAAGGAAAAAGAGTAGCAGAACCCAATTTAGCATCAGGGAGAAATTGGCAGATAGGGAGAGGGCCCTGGAGGGTTTCTGGAGTGTGGAACGACTGTGACAAACATTTAGACTACCTGGGCGGAAAATCCAGTATGGATTAACAGTAACAGTATTATTTATACTGCAATGATATTTATTCTGCACCTTCTGAATGCACAGCAGTTACCGCTCTTCATAGGGACAATGGGATCTGTTTGGGGAGCAGAGGACGTAACCCTACATCTGGGAGGAGAAACCAAGCAATAATAATCATTGTGGTATGTGTTAAGTACTCATCATGTGCCACGCACGTTGATCAGTACAGGAAAACTAGGTTGGACACAGTCTCTGTCCCACGAGGGGCTCACAGTCTAAGTAGGAGGGGGAACAGATATTGAATACCCATTGAGGAAACGAAGGCACAGAACAGTTGAGTGACTTGTTCAAAATCACAAACTAAGCAAATGGTGGAGCCAGGATTAGAGTCCAGGTCCTTTGACCCCAAGGCCCCTGCTCTTTCCACTGCTTCTGCTTCCTATTTTACCTGGCTAGAACTCCTTCCCCACATATATCTGTTCTCCCTGCCTTCAGAGCCTTCCTCAAATCCTACTTTCCTTTTTTAAAAAACGGATTTTGTTAAGTGTTTACTATATGTCAAGCACTGTTCAAAGCACTGGAGTATGTTCAGCTTTATCAGGTTGGACACAGTTCCCGTCCCAAGGCACTTAACTTCTCTGTGCCTCAGTTCCCTCACATGTAAAATGGGGATCAAAACTGAGCCCCATATGGGACATGATTAGCTTGTGTCTAACCTAGTGCTTAGTACAGTTCCGGACACTTCTTAAGGGCTTAACAAATACCATTTTTTAAAAAAGAGGAAACCAAACTCCTCATCTTCCCTCCCAAATCATCTCCTCCACCTGCCTTTCCCAGCACAGTTGACAACAACCCTTTTTTTCCTGTCTCAGAAGAATGCAACCTTGACATTATATTTGATTTCTCCCTCCTCTTCAACTCTCACATCCCGGCCACTGGCATATCTAGTAGATTTTTCTTCCCCAATATTTCGTAGATCCATCCCTTACTCTCCAACCAAATAGCAGAAAAGCAGCATGGCTTAGTGGAAAGAGCATGGGCTTTGGAGTCAGAGGTCATGGGTTCAAATCCTGGCTCCGCCAATTGTCAGCTGTATGACTTTGGGCAAGTCATTTAACTTCTCTGTGCCTCAGTTACCTCATCTGTAAAATGGGGATTAAGACTGTGAGCCCCCCGTGGGACAACCTGATGACCTTGTAATCGCCCCAGTTCTTAGAACAGTGCTTTACATATAGTAAGCGTTTACTAAATGCCATTCTTCTTATTATAATTATTATAGCCACCACCCAGATCTGGACACTAGCCATACCCCAGCTAGAATACTGTATCAGTTTTCTACTTAGTCTGAAATTGTTCACATCTTCCGGGTTATTACCTAACTCTGCTGCCCAGATCATCTTTTCATAACATCTTTCTGCACATATATCCCCCCCCCCTCCTTTAATGGTGATGCACACACTTCCAAATCCAGCAGAAGTTCCTGACTTTTGATTTAAGCCACTCCATCATTCTTTTCCCTCTTATCTATCCACCCTGTTCTCTCACCTCACCTTAGTTAATACTCCCAAGTGCTTAGTAGAGTGTTTGGCCCAAAATAAGTACTCAATACCTATTATGGATTAGTGAAAAGAACACGGATTTGGGAGTCAGAGGAACTGGATTCTATTCCCTATCCCCACACCGCTCGGCATTCCCTTATTCCCAACCTCTAGACCATAAGATCATTGTGGGCAGGGAATGTGTCTGTTACATTGTTATATTTTACTCTCCCAAGTGCTTAGTACAGTGCTCTGCACACAGTAGGTGCTCAATAAATACGATTGACTGATTGACTACTCCTGGCTCTGCCACTTACCTGCCCTGTGACCTTGGGCAAGTCACCGCTTCCTCTGTGCTTCAGTTCCCTCATTGGCAAAATAGAGATTTAATGCCTGTACTCCATCCCACTTAAAATGTGAGCCCCATAAGAGACCTGATTATCCTGTTTGGAATAATCATAGCCTAGTGGAAATAGCATTGTCTTCGAAGTAAAAGGATCTAGTTTCTATGCCCAGCTCCACCACATGTCGGCTGTGTGATCTTGGGTAAATCATTTAATTATCTGTTCCTCATTTACCTCACCAGTAAAATGGGGATTAAGATTGTAAACCCCCTGTGGAACCATATTCCACTGGGTCCAATCTGATTAGCTTGTATCTACCCCAGAGAATTGTACAGTGTCTAGCACATAGTAAGTTCTTAACAAATACCATAAAAGTAAAAGTAAAAATTAATACTACTGATTGATTGATTAATCCCACTGCCTCCAGGAGTCCTTCCCCAATTAATCTCTAATCTTTCCATCTTGTATCAATACCTGCAACCTCAGCCCTTCCACTCCACCTAAGGACTTTCCACAGGTCGTGCAAAACTTATTTGTATCTTGTATACCCTATCACTCCCCCTATCTGTAATTGATTTAGGCATTTGTCTTCTGTGCTAGACTTCAGGGTCAGGGACCATATCTTAAAACGTTTTACACTCTTCCAAGAGTTTAGTAGAATGTTCTGTACCACGTATTTCCCTAATACATGGTATTAGTGATGATAATGAGAGAAGCAGCGAGGCATAGTGGAAAGGGCACGGGTTTGGGAGTCAGAGGTCATGGGTTCTAATACCGGCTCCACCCCGATCACCTGTGACTTTGGGTAAGTCACTTGACTTATCTGTGCCTCAGTTACCTCATCTGAAAAATGGGGATTAAGATTGTGAGCCCCACGTGGGGCAACTTGATTACCTTGTATCTACCCCAGCGCTTAGAACAGTGCTCGGCACATAGTAAGCGCTTAAGAAATGTCATCATTTTTATTATGATGATGATGATGACGATGAAGTGAGGAAAGTTGTATAACAGATGTCCTGGTAAATATCTCAAAGTGGGAGCGAACCATCGAGTTTATGATTTTCATGTGAAGTTCGGGGCTGGGAGTCAGGGGATATGGGTTTCAATCCCAGCTCTGCCACTTACCTTCTGAATGACCTTGGGCAAGTCATTTCTCTGTACCTCAGTTCTCTCATCTGCAAAAATGGAAATTCAATATCTATTCTCTCTACTACTTAGAGTGTGACCCCCTTGTGGGACCTGACCATCTTTAACATAACCCAATGCTCACTACATTGTTTAGTACATGGTAAGTGCTTAACAAGTACCACAATTATTAATAGTGGGTAATCCAGATATGTGAGAGTGAGGTAGATTCTATGGTACTCAAAGATCCCATCTTGTCAGATGTGATGGTCTGATTGAGATGGTTCCCTTCTCTATGTCTGATTAACATTGGCAGATCATAGTCAACCACACCACAGAAATGGAATCCCTCCTCCTGGGATTCTCAGAGGTCCAGGAGCTGCAGCTGATCCACGCCGTGCTGCTTCTCCTTCTCTACCTGGTGGTCCTGACGGGGAATCTCCTTATGGTTTCCGTCAGCACCTTTGACCAGCGCCTCCACACCCCCATGTACTTCTTCCTCAGAAACCTGTCCATCCTCGACCTCTGCCTCATCTATATCACCGTCCCCAAGTCCATTCTGGTCTCTCTGACCACCTGCCACTCCATCTCCTTCCTGAATTGTTCTTTCAAAGTCCTTCTGGTGCTTCTGCTTGACACCTCAGAGCAGTTCATCCTCATGGCGATGTCCTACGACCATTACACCGCCATCTGTTGCCCCCTGCGCTACGAGGTCATCATGGCCTGAGGGACCTGTGGGAAGATGGCAGCTGCTTCCTGGCTCAGCGGATGCCTCCTTGGAGAGTCCCGCTCAGTGAGTGCATTATTCAATCAATCGTATTTATTGAGCGCTTTCTGTGTGCAGAGCACTGTACTAAGCGCTTGGGAAGTACAAGTTGGCAACATATAGAGACAGTCCCTACCCAACAGTGGGCTCACAGTCTAAAATGGGGCATTATTCTTGCCCATTTGTGGGTCCCGTGAGATTCAAGGCCTCTTCTGCAATGTCCCCTCCTGGCTGAAGATCTCATGTTCGGAAGAATATGCAACCCTCAAACTGACTGTGGCCACTGGTTTCTGTTGGACTTTGTTCTGCTTTGTTTCCATCATTGTCTATTATGTGCATATCTTCTCCACTGTGGTAAAGATCCAGTCTGCAGAGGAACGGTCCAAAGATTTTCCACCTGCCTGCCCCACCTCACCATTGCCTCTGATTTTTTCAATACTGGTTGCTTCCCTTATTTAGAGCCTCCCTCAGAGTCCCCCTCGACCCTGGATCTGTTGGTTTCCATGTGTTACACGGTGGTGCCCCCGTCCTGAACCCTCTCATCTGCAGCCTGAGGAACAGGGGCATAGAGGCCGCCCTGGGGAGGGTCCTAAAGGGGGAAATTAATCTCTGAGAAGAGGAGTGCTTGGAAGATTACAACAGAGTTGCACCCAACCCTCAGGCCCACAACACTTATGTCTGTACCTGGAATTTATGTATTTATATTAACATCTGTCTCATCCTGTATACTGTAATCTCACTGTGGGCAGGGAACATGTCTACGAGCTCTATTATATTGTCCTCTCCTAAACACACAGTAAGCACTAAAAATGCAATTGTTTGATTGGTAGACACCATTCCTTCCCACAAGGAGCTTACGGTTCACAGAGAAATCCCCAGCAAAGGCTATTCTGTTCTCTTTCAGTCTCTTCACTCCAGTTTTTACTGGCTGAATAGATACCCAACCCACATTCCCCACCACATTCATGCACTAGAGCCTCTCCTCTTTCCATTCTGATAATGTCCATAAATGACAAGTCAATTGTGTGGGCCTCCACGCTCATGACCTCCCTCCTCTGTCAGATTTTTATTCACTCTAATTCCAGCACTATCGATCTTCGCAAGGACAAGGCTCATCCTGCCCACTCTTCCCCATTGGTTTGGCCCCTAGCCCTTCTTCGATCTCATACCACTAACGCACAACCCTGGATCACCGGCACAGTCTGCCTCCTTTGCTCTTGTGGATGAGGAGCAGAGCGCTATAGTTGGAAATCTAAAGATCAGGCCGATTTCGTCCACTTCAAGTTTGTCCTTGAGTGCTTTAACACTGCCCTTTTCTCCACCCTTATTGACACCTATGCCCACCACCCTTTCCAGTTGTTCCAGACATTTAACTCCCCCTTCTGGCTCCCTGGACCCCCACCTCCCCTATCACGTGACCCCAATGACTTGGCCACCTATTAAGAAAATTGACAATATCAGGTATGATCTTCCTAAAATCTCCCCTGTCCCTCCTTAGTCCCTCCACCCTCCTGCCCCCTCTTCAACTCTCCCATCTATTTCAGCAGTATCTCCAGAGGAAATCTCTTTCCTTCTCTCAAATCCACCACATGAACCTGTGCATCTGATTAGGTGCATCGTCGCACCTTATCAAGACCCATGTCCTCTCCCTTCTTCCCACCCTAACAGCCATCGTCAAGTGTTTACTCTCCAATGTTTTTGGCCCTACTGCTTTCAAACATGCCCAACTCTCCCCTATCCTAAAAAACCCTTCCTTGACTCCACGGTTGTCACCAGTTATCACGCCATCTCCCGCCTACCATTGCTCTCCAAAATCCAAGAGCAAGTTATCTAATCAATCGATCAATCAATCGTATTTATTGAGCGCTTACTGTGTGCAGAGCACGGTAATAAGCGCTTGGGAAGTACAAGTTGGCAACATATAGAGACAGTCACTACCCAACAGTGGGTTCACAGTCTAAAACGGGGAGACAGAGAACAAAACCAAACATACTTACAAAATAAAATAAATAGAATAGATATGTACAAGTAAAATAAATAAATAAATAAATAAATAAATGAATAGAGTAATAAATATGTACAAACATATATACATATATGCAGGTGCTGTGGGGAAGGGAAGGAGGTAAGATGGGGGGATGGAGATGGGGACGAGGGGGAGAGGAAGGAAGGGGCTCAGTCCGGGAAGGCCTCCTGGAGGAGGTGAGCTCTCAGTAGGGCCTTGAAGGGAGGAAGAGAGCTAGCTTGGCGGATGGGCAGAGGGAGGGCATTCCAGGCCCGGGGGATGTCGTGGGTGGATGGTCGATGGCGGGACAGGCGAGAACGAGGCACGGTGAGGAGATTAGCGGCAGAGGAGCGCGGTGGGCTGTAGAAGGAGAGAAGGGAGGTGAGGCAGGAGGGGGCGAGGTGATGGAGAGTCTTGAAGCCCAGGTTGAGGAGTTTCTGCCTGATGCGAAGATTGATTTGTAGCCACTGGAGAGGTTTGAGTAGGGGAGTAACATGCCCAGAGCGTTTCTGGACAAAGACAATCCAGGCAGCAGCATGAAGTATGGATTGAAGTGGGGAGAGACACGAGGATGGGAGATCAGAGAGAAGGCTGATGCAGTAGTCCAGACGGGATAGGATGAGAGCTTGAACAAGCAGGGTAGCGGTATGGATGGAGAGGAAAGCGCGGATCTTGGCAATGTTGCGGAGCTGAGACCGGAAGGTTTTGGTGACGGTTTGGATGTGAAAACCCACTGTCTCATATTCCTCTCCTCCAATTCTCTCCTAGACCACCTCCACTGCACAGAAACCTTCCATCCCCTTCACTCCACAGAAACTGCCCTCTCAGTGGTTATGGAATGATCTCCTTCTTGAGAAATCCAACGTCCTCTAATCCATCCTAATCCTCCTCAACCTCTCGGCTGCCTTCAAAACTGTCGACCACCCCCACTCCTGAAAACATTATCCAACCTTGGCTTCACTGACACTTTCCTCTTCTGGTTCTTCTCTTGTTTCTCTGGCCACTCATTTTCAGTATCCTTTGTATCCTCCTCAGTCTCCCACCCAGTACTTGTTGGGATACCTCAAGGTTTAGTTATGGATCCCCTTCTATTCTCCATCTACACCCACTCCCTTGGAGAACTCATTCACTTCAAATAGTTTCAAATAACACCTCTATGCGGATGATATCCAAACCTATATCTCCAGCCTTAATCTGTCTCCTTCTCTGCGGTATCACATTTCTTCCCCTCCCTTCAAGACATCTCTACTTGGATGTCTTCACATCACCTCAAACTTACCATGTCCAAAACAGAACTCCTTATTGCCCCCTCGCAAACCCGGTCCTCCCCTTGAACTTACCATCACTGTAGATGGCACCACCATTCTTCCTGTCTCACAAACCCATAACATGGGCATTACCCTTGACTCTGCTCTCTCATTCAATCCACATATTCAATCCATCACTAAATCATGTCGGTCTCACCTTCACAACATTGCTAAAATCCACCCTTTCCTCTCCGTCCAAATTGTTACCATGTTAATACAATCACTCATCTTAACCCTCCTGGATTTCTGCATCAACCTCCATGCTGACCTCCCAGCCTCCTCTCTCTCCCCAATCCAGTCGGTACGTCATTCTGCTGCCTGGATCATTTTTCTACATAAACATTCAGGACATATTTCCCCACTACTCAAAAAACTCCAGTGGTTTCCCATCCACCTCTGCACCAAACAAAAACTCCTCACCATTGGCTTTAAAACACTCAGTCCCCTTGTCCCCTCGTACCTCACCTCCTCGCTACTCTCATACTACAACCCAGCCCACACACTTCGCTCCACTAAAGCCAACCTTCTCACTGTAACTTGATCTCCTCTATCTCGCCGCTGGCCCATCGTCCACATCCTGTCTCTGGCCTGGAATGCCGTCCCTCCTCAAATCCGGCAGACAATTACTCTCCCCCCATTCAAAGGCTTATTAAAGGCACCTCTCCTCCAAGAGGACTTCCCGGACTAAACCCCTCTTTCCTCTTCTCCCACTCTCTTCTGTGTCATCCTGACTTGCTTCTTTTGTTGATGCACCCACCCATTCCCACAGCACTTATGTACACATATGTAATTTATCTATTTATATTAAAGTCTGTCTCCCTTCCATTATACTGTAAGCTTGTTTATGAGCATGGAATGAGTCTATTCACTGTTGTACTGTACTCTCCCGAGTGCTTAGTAAAGTGCTCTGCACACAGTAAGAGCTCAATAAATACGATTGAATGAATGAATGAATGAATGAATTTGAGAGAGCCCTCCAGTACACAGTCCTCAACTTTTTTTTTCCAAATCATATTTGTTAAGTACTTATTGTGTGCCAGGCCCTATACTTGGTGTTGGGGTAGATACAAGTTAATCAGGTTGAACATAGTCCCTGTCCCACCTAGGGCTCACATTTACATTTAATCTCCATTTTGTATACGGGCAAATGAGGTACAGACAAGTGAAATGACTTACTTAAAGGTCACACAGCAGGCAAATGGAAGAGCCAGTATTAGAACCCAGGTTAATAATAATAATAATAATAATAATAATAATAATAATGGTATTTGTTAATCGCTTACTGTGTGACAGGCACTGTACTAACAGCTGGAGTAGATGCAAGCTAATCGGGTTGGAGAGCTTCCCTGTCCCATGTGGAGCTCACAGTCCCAATCCCAATTTTACAGATGAAGTAGCTGAGGCACAGAGAAGTGAAGTGATTTGCCCAAGATTACACAACAGGCAAGTGGCGGAGCTAGGATTAGAACACATGAAAAATCTCCAGTGGCTACCAATCAACCTACGCATCAGGCAGAAACTCCTCACCCTCGGCTTCAAGACTCTCCATCACCTCCCTCCTCCTACCTCACCTTCCTTCTCTCCTTGAACAGCCCAGCCCGCACCCTCCGCTCCTCTGCAGTTAATCAATCAATCAATCAATCAATCGTATTTATTGAGCGCTTACTATGTGCAGAGCACTGTACTAAGCGCTTGGGAAGTACAAATTGGCAACACATAGAGACAGTCCCTACCCAACAGTGGGCTCACAGTCTAAAAGGGGGAGACAGATAACAGAACCAAACATACCAACAAAATAAAATAAATAGGATAGAAATGTACAAGTAAAATAAATAAATAAATAAATAAATAAATAAATAAATAAATAGAGTAATAAATATGTACAACCATATATACATATATACAGGTGCTGCGGGGAAGGGAAGGAGGTAACATGGGGGGATGGAGAGGGGGACGAGGGGGAGAGGAAGGAAAGGGTTCAGTCTGGGAAGGCCTCCTGGAGGAGGTGAGCTCTCAGCAGGGCCTTGAAGGGAGGAAGAGAGCTAGCTTGGCGGAGGGGCAGAGGGAGGGCATTCCAGGCCCGGGGGATGATGTGGGCCGGGGGTCGACGGCGGGACAGGCGAGAACGAGGTACAGTGAGGAGATTAGCGGTGGAGGAGCGGAGGTTGCGGGGTGGCAGTAGAAGGAGAGAAGGGAAGTGAGGTAGGAGGGGGCGAGGTGATGGAGAGCCTTGAAGCCCAGGGTGAGGAGTTTCTGCCTGATGCGCAGATTGATTGGTAGCCACTGGAGATTTTTGAGGAGGGGAGTAATATGCCCAGAGCGTTTCTGGACAAAGATAATCCGGGCAGCAGCATGAAGTATGGATTGAAGTGGAGAGAGACACGAGGATGGGAGATCAGAGAGAAGACTGGTGCAGTAGTCCAGACGGGATAGGATGAGAGCTTGAATGAGCACGGTAGCAGTTTGGATGGAGAGGAAAGGGCGGATCTTGGCAATGTTGCGGAGCTGAGACCGGCAGGTTTTGGTGACGGCTTGGATGTGAGGGGTGAATGAGAGAGCGGAGTCGAGGATGACACCAAGGTGTCATCTCCTCATCGTGCCTCGTTCTCGCCTGTCCTGCCGTCGACCCCCCGCTGCCGTCATTCTCCTGGCCTGGAATGCCCTCCCTCCGCACATCCGCCAAGCTAGCTCTCTTCCTCCCTTCAAGGCCCTACTGAGAGCTCACCTACTCCAGGAGGCCTTCCCAGACTGAGCCCCCTCTTTCCTCTCCCCCCATCCTCCCGCCGTACCTCCCTCCTCTCCCCACAGTAGCTGCATATATGTATGTATGTTTGTACGTATTTATTACTCTATTTATATTATTTGTACATATTTATTCTATTTATTTTATTTTGTTAATATGTTTTGTTCTGTTCACTCTCTCCCCCTTCTTGACTGTGAGCCCACTGCTGGGTAGGGAACATCTCTATATGTTGCCAACTTGTACTTCCCAAGCACTTAGTATAGTGCTCTGCACACAGTAAGTGCTCAATAAATACGATTGAATGAATGAATGAATGAATGACCTTCTTTGACGCCCAGCCTCATGCTCTTTCCAGTAGGCCACATGGCCTTTTAACCTAATCGGTCTCATTTATTGAATGCTTACTGTGTGCAGAACACTGTACTAAAGGCCTGGGAGCATACAGTATAGCAATAGCTGGTAGACATGTTCCCTTCCCCACATGAGCTTAAAGTCTAGAGGGGGTAAAGAATATTGAAATAAGAATCAGGTGGAGAGGTGCTTACTCCCCATTTTATAGAGGAGCAACCTGAGGCACAGGGAAGTTTAATGACATGCCCAAGGTCACAGCAGAGAGTGGTGAAGCTAGGACCAGAACTCCAGTCTTCCAGCGATATCTTTGCTGTCTACAGTAACCATTTCCTTTGAAGGATTTCTAGTGGATCCACCCTCCTCATACAACGCTGATTCATTGAACAGAAACCTCCCCCAGTGGTGGCCCAGTGCCAGCTGGCAGAAATGGGACTTAAATTGGTCTAGTGGATACAGCCCAGGCCTGGGAGTCAGCAGGACCTGTGTTCAACTCCCAGATCGACCACTTATTTGCTGTGTGATTTGGGGCAAGTCACTTCATTTCTCTGTGCTGCAGTTACCTCGTGTATAAAATGGGGATTAAGACTGACTGCCCCACTGAGGGACAGAGACTGTGCCCACCCCAATTTGCTTGTATCTCCCCTGTGCCTAGTTCGATGCCTGGCACAGAGTAAGCGCTTAACAAATGCCACAATTATTATTATTAGTTCAGGGTCTCTCAATTCCCAGGGAAATGTTCTGTCCCCCAGACCCACAGCAGCATGGCCTAGTGGATGGAACATGGGTTTAGGAGTCAGAAGGACTTGGCCTCTAATTCCAGCTCCACCACGTTTCTTCTGAGTGAACTTGGGCAAGTCACTTCACTTCTCTGGGCCTCAGTTACCTCATCTGTAAAATGGGGATTAAGACTCTGTGCCCCATATGGGACAGGGACTGTGTCCAACCTGATTAACATATCTACCCCAGCACTTAGAACAGTGCCTGGCACATAGTAAGTCCTTTAGCAAATACCATAAACCAAATAAGCAACAACAACAGCAGGGCTTAACTTAAAGCGAACTGACATTCTAGTGACTGTTCCGTTTCCCAGGGGAGCCACCAGGACTGGGCCTGGGGGTTCTCCAGAGAAACTCACCTGCAAAGCTCTTCGGTGACTCGCCAATAATGAGGTCCCAGATGGGAGAGTCCCATCTCCCAAGGAACACCTTACCCCATGGAATCCTGGCCGATCCTAATAAGGGGAAGTTACAAGCAGCCGTTGATTCTTCTGCCCTTGGTGATCCAAGGTGAGTGGGGATCAAGAGGTCTGTAAAGCCTCTTCCTCCTCTCCACGGGTTTCCAGGCACGAAAGGAGAAGCCAGGGATGTGAACCAGCATGAAACCTGAAGCCAAGGCCCGACGCTGTGAGCCTGAACGGGAAGTACAGAGGAAGACCGGGCCAGGGAGGGAGTTTCACAGGAGAACTGCGACTGGGGAAGATGAAAATAGGAATCTCTCCCATTTCCCTGTAGAAGAGGAGGCAAATAAATCCATATTCCCCATCTTCATCCTCCTCATGAATAATTATGAGTTTTATTGAACGCTTCCTATTTGTCAAACACTGCCCTAAGTGCTGGGGTAGATGCAAGATAATCAGGCTGGACATAGTCCCTGTACCACGTGGGTCTCATAGTCTAAGTCAAAGGGAGAACAGGTATTGAATATCAATTTTACAGATGAGATAACTGAGGAAGAGAGAAGTTAAGTAACTTGCTCAAGATTACACATCAGACAAGTGGCACAGTTAGGATTAGAACCCAGGTCCTCTGTCTCTCAGGATTTTGCTCTTTCCACTAGGCCACGCTGATTCCCAGTAGTTATCTTCTTCCTCTTCTTCTTCCTCCTTTTTCCATTTTTAATGATATTTGTTAAGCACTTACTATGTGTCAAGCACTGTTCTAAGTGGCAGGGGTAGGTATAGGATAATCACGTTAGACACAGTCCCTTTCCCACATTTGCCTCAGAGTCGAAGTACTCAACCCCCATCTTACAGTTGAGGAAACTGAGGCCCAGATAAATTAAGTGACTTTGTCCAAGGTCACACAGCAATAAAGTGACAAAGGTATGTTATGAAATATGTCTTCTAAAGGCTTTGAATATGAAACATAGTAATTGTCTGTCGGATATGAAGAGGGAAGGAGTTCTCGGTTAGAGGCAGGACACGGGCGAGGGGTCAGCAGTGAAGTAGGTGAGATTGAGGCATAGTGAGTTGGCACTAGAGGAGGGAAGTGTGCAGGCTGTGTTGTATAACGACAGCAGCAAGGAGAGATAGGGGAGTCAAGGTGATTGAGTGTTTTAAAACTGATGGTGTGGTGTTTCTTTTTGAAGCAGATAAAATCCACTCTCTAGGTGAACCAGTGAGAGAGGGAGAAATATTGAACACTGAAATTGACATTCCAATGAATGGTGAAGGGAAACTTGAATCAACGATCCTTTAGACTGTAAGATCATTGTTTGTTAGAGGACATGTCTCCCAACTCTGTCATATTGTACTATCCATTTGCTTAGTACAGAGCTCTGTACACAGTAAGCGCTCAATAAATACAATTGATTCATTCATTGATTGAGCAACTGGACTGAGGATGTGGTCTGAATTCTGGGGCAAGGTTTCTGACCAAAGTACCCCTGGAGCCTCCCCAGCGCCCAGAACAGTGCTTTGCACATAGTAAGCGCTTAATAAATGCCATCATTATAAGCGCTTAGTACAGTGCTCTGCACAAAGTACGCGCTCAATAAATACGATTGATGATTGATGATGGAGCCTTGTGGGTAGGGAACGTATCTATCAACTCTGGTTTTTTTTCTTTAATGGCATTTGTTAAGTGCTTATTATGTGCCAGAGACTTCACTAAGCACTGGGGTAGATACAAGTTAATCAAGTTAGACACTGTAGTCCCTGTTGCAACTCGGGGCTCAGTCCTAATCGCCATTAATCCGCAAGGTCACATGGCAGAAAAGGAGGGAGCCAGGACTAAAACCCAGTTCCTTCTGTTTTCCAGCCCCATGATCTATCCACTAGGCAACGCTGCCTATCAAACAAACATAGTTATTGAGAACTTACTGTTTGCAGAGCTTCTCTGTTATACTGTACACTCCCAAAATCTTAGTAAAGTGCTCTGTACAAAATATGCACTCAATAAATACTACTGATTGCTTCCATGAGGTTCAGCTGGAATCTTCATTAAGAGTTAGCTAATGTGAGCAGAGAAGAACACAGCTATGTCAAAGCAACTACCAGCTAAATAATGGCACCTTGGCACTAGAGAATAAGTGCTATCTATGGGAAAAAAAAGAACACAGTCCTGGGAGTCAGAGGCCCTGGTTTTAATATCTGCCCCACCACTTGCTCGCTGGGTGACTTTAGCAAGTCACTTCACTTTTCTGTGATCCAGGTCCTCAAAAAAATCATCTGGGCAGGTGAGTGAAGTATGGACTGGAGTGTGGAGAAACAGGAGGTTGGGAGGTCAGCAAGGAGGTTGATACAGCAATCAAGACAGGAGAAGGTAAGTGCTTGGATTAGTGTGGTAGCAGTTGGGATGGAGAAGAAAGGGCAGATTTTAGCTATGTTGTGAAGTTAGAACCAGCAGGTTTTGATGACATTGAATGTAAGGGTTTGATGATAGCGTTGAGACAAGGATTATAGCAAGGTTATGGGCTTGGGAGACTGGGAGAATAGTAGTGCTGCCAACAGTGATGGAAAAGGTAGGAGAAAACAGGGTTTGGATGGGGAAATGGGGAGTTCTGTTTTGGATGTGTTAAATTGGAGTCATCAGTGGGACATCTAAGTAGAGATGTCCTTAAGATAGGAGAAAATACAAGACCGCAGAGAAGAAGAAAGGCCAGGGCTGGTGATGTAGATTTGGAATTAGCAGCATAGAGATGGTAGTTGAAGCCACGGTAGTCAATGAGTTCTCCAAGGGAGTAGGAGTAGATAAAGAATAGGGGATAAATGAGTATGTTTGAAAGCAGTGGGGAAGAAACTATTGGAAAGTGAATTGTTAAAGATCAAGGTGAGGAAGGGAAGAAAGGAGGGGGCAAGAGATTTTAGAAGGTGCGAAAAGATGGAGTTGGAGGTTCAGTTGGAGGGGGAGGATTTTGAGAGGGGTCAGGAGATCAGGTGATCCATCTCCCTAGTGGGCTGTGTCGTCCAGGTCTTCTTCGTGATCTGGTTTGCCAGCTCAGAACTGTTCATCCTCACGACCATGTCCTATAGCCGCTATTCCGCCATCTGCCTCCCCCTGAGCTACGAGGTCGTCATGACGTGAGGGGCCTGTGGGCAGATGGCCGCAGCATTCCTGAATCAGCGGAGGCCTGTTTGGAGTCTTATTTGTACCTTCAATCTTCTCCCTGTCATTCTCTGGGTCAACCATCGTCCCAGCAGTTTGTCTGTGTTGTCCCCTACTTGCTGAAGATCATTTAATCCGAGGACTACGTCGCCATCGATGTGAGCATCACCGCCAGGGTAGCGTTAGGCGTCATCTCCTTCATTCTAATCACTGTCTCATACTTCCATATTTCTGGGCCGAACTGAGAAAGCCGGCCGCTGAGGGCCCGTCCAAGGCCTTCTCCACTTTCTTGCATCACCTCATCATTGTCACCGTCTTTCTTTCTGCGGCCACCATCGCCTACCTCAAGCCCGTGTCAGACACCCCCTCGGTGCTGGATCTATTGGTGTCCATCTTCTATATCATGGTGCCATCCGCTCTGAATCCCCTCCTCTACAGTCTGAGGAACCAGTACATGAAGGCCTCTCTGGGGAGAATCCTAAAGAGGAAATTCCTTATCCCTCCTCTATGGGATGAAATGTCTGGTTCCTTTCACTGATTGTCCCATCCCTTATCAGTTAGCCTAGAAATCCAAAGAGAAAGTCCAGCGACTGAGGAATTGTCAGTGTCTGGGAGGAAGGCTGATTAGACGTGCGTAATTGATCATTCATTGCTTGGGGGGCATCAAGACCTAGTGGAATCAGCATGTGGCTGGGAGTCGTAAGACTTGAGATATTTGCCTAGTTCTGTCGATGACCTGCTGATTGACCTTTGTCAGCAACCTAACCTCTCTGGGCCTCTCTGTAAATCAGGATTCAATATGTGCTCTCTCTTTCTCTTACCCACTGAGCCCCTGTGGGCCGGGATATATGTCTCTTCTGATTTCTACTCTAGCACTTGGCAGTATTTTGAAAGTAAATTCTTGATAAATTCGATTATTATAATGCTGATATAACTGATAAAGATACAGATGAGCATTATATGAATTTTACAATCACTCTTGGTGGTTATGTAATTCGAAAAATAGCTCAATAAGTGGGAAGGGAAGCAACCACGGAAACTCCCCCATTCACTTTTGACTGGTCCAATCCTTGTCTCCCAACTATCCATCCATCCATCAATCCATCCATCAATCCAATAATCAATCCACCTATCTGTCCATCGTATTTCTTTACCACATCCCGGGTACAGAGCACTTTAGTAAACTCTCATGAGAGTTGAAAAGAAAAAAATATATTATTCCTGCTCGCCAGGAGATTATAGTCTAATGGAGAAGATAGGCACAGAATGAATTACATAGAGTAGGAAGGAGAGGAAGGAAAGAGGGAAAAGTAGACGAAGTCTTGATTCAAGAGCATAGTTTCTATAGCCAGTATGACCAAAGCTTGAATTGATTTGCAATCGGGACAAGTCAGAAGAAGCAGCGTTGCCTAGTGGGTAGAACGTGGGCCTGGGATTCAAATGGACTTGGGTTCTGATCCCGGTTCCACCACATGTCTGCTGTGTGACCTTGGGCACGGTCGCTTAACTTCTCCATGCCTCGGTTCCCTCATCTGTAAAATGGGGATTGAGATGAGACCCACGGGGGACATGGACCCCGTCCAATCTGACTAGCTTGTAACTATTCCAGCACTTAGAATAGTGCATGATATATAGTAGGCGTTTCACAAAGGCCATCAGATAAAGTTACAGTTGGCTGATTGACTTACAGATTGAGTGTCTCAGGTTGTGAATTAAAAAAATGTGAAACCATTCACAGTGGCTAAAGACCGTCGTTGAAAACAGGAACGGTTGGGACGCTGGGATGCGGATGCTGCTGTTTCCATGGGAACCCCAAGGGCCGGCACCATAGCTGATGCTGCAGGGACATATATCCAGGCTCTTGTATCCCAAGAGCCTCAGGAACCACGTGACCAAATGGTGCTTGGCTTGTCCAGGCCACGAGGTCCCTCGGCAGGGCCCCGAGCCATCCTCCAGGGATCCCCGTCGGAGCGTTTCCGGCTTTATCTACAAGGACGGTAACCACTCTGGGGAACTTCTCAGGGTCTGAAGGAGAGCGCATAGGGACCGAGGCCTCCTCTCTGTTCTTTTCTGGCTGACCGAACACAGACCAGGTTCGGACCAGGGCAGCAGCCCCCAGTAGGGCAGGGGTGCTTGTAGGAGGGGAGGTGTTTTCCAGTTCAGTAACTCCCAGCCATCCCTCCTTCCTTCTCAAATCTAGCTACCATGCTAACTACCCAGCAGGCTACGGTGGTCCAGCCCAGTGTCAGCACTATGGACAGTCACTTCGTCCTTCTGTGGGTCCCAGAATCCCTTGCAGAAGTGTGAAAAGCTTTGGATAGCCACTGGCACTGTTAGCAATTCCTCCCTGTAAGAGTTCTTCCCAAATGTTGGGAGAAGACAAATAGTGGGACAGGTTGTAATCCCTGCCTTCATGGGCTTTCCAGCCTACTGGGTTCGGTTTACACAGTATAACTTACTATCAATAAATTATTCTTGAATAATATTTATTGAGCTCTTATTCATTCATTCAATCGTATTTATTGAGCTCTAACTGTGTGCAGAGCACTGTACTAAGCGCTTGGGAAATATAAGTTGGCCACATATAGAGACTGTCCCTACCCAACAGTGGGCTCACAGTCCAGAAGGGGGAGACAGAGAACAAAACAAAACGTGTCAACAAAATAAAATAAATAGAATAAGCATATACAAATAAAATTAATTAATTAATTAATTGATAGAGTAATAAATATGTACAAACATATATACATATATACAGGTGCTGTGGGGAGGGGAAAGAGGTAAGGCGGGGGGATGGGGAGCGGGAGGAGGGGGAAAGGAAGAAGGGGGCTCACTCTGGGAAGGCCTCCTGGAGGAGGTGAGCTCTCAGTAGGGTCTTGAAGGGAGGAAGAGAGCTAGCTTGGCGGATGTGCGGAGGGAGGGCATTCCAGGCCAGGGAGATGACGTGGGCCGGGGGCAGACGGGGGGACGGGCGAAAAGGAGGCACGGTGAAGAGATTAGTGACAGAGGAACGGAGAGTGCAGGCTGGGCTGTAGAAGGAGAGAAGGGAGGTGTGGTAGGTACATCTAGAATAAGAATAGCAATATTAATACTTGTTAAGCTCTTACTATGTCTCAAGCACTGTCCACACGCTGGGGTAGATAACGGTTAAGCAGGTTGGATACAGTCCTTATTCCACATGGGGTTCACAGTCCTAACGCCCATTTTACAGATGAGGTAACTGAGAGTCAGAGAAGTTAAATGGCTTTCCCTTGGTCGTACAGCAGACATGAAGTGGAGCCGGAATTAGAACCCAAGTCATTCTGACTCCTGACTCCCAGGCCCGTACTCTGTCCACTTCATAACACCGTAACAGACACATTCCCTGCCCCAACTAGAAGGAAAGATGAATATGCGATTATTGCGTGCCATTTTAAAGATGAGGAAACTGGGGCCCAGAGACGTGAAGTGACTAGCCCAAGGTCCCACAGCAGCAAAGGGACAGAGACAATATTAGAACCAAAGTCCTCTGACTCACACTAAGCTATGCTTGGGAGAGTACAATAGAACAGACCTGGTAGATGTGTATGCAACACTCAAGGAGCTCCCAGTCAAGAAGAGAACTCCTGGGCCCATGCTTCTTCCACTAAACGAGGATGTAAATGAGTTAATTCATGCTTGAGTTAGGTAAGGTGGGTTTAGAGGGCTGGGAAATGAATCGGGGAAGCTGGGTGGAGGAGAGGGGGATTTTAGAAGTGCTCAGAATACGGAAAGGAGTGTGCTCTCTCTGATTTTGACTGGATAAGAGAAGGAGTTCCAGGTTAGGATGGAAACGGGAGAATCTATAGTGAGTAACAACTATGAAGTTGCTTTAAGACCTGAGTATTCGTGCTGAACAATGGAAAGGGATGAAGTGTTGTCATAGGGTGGGGAGCCTTTAAGCCGATTGTGAGATTTTGTTGCTTGTAAAACGACACAACTTGTCTTGAGGGAAGGTTGAGGAGAGGAGAGATGTAGGCTGAGCGATGCTTTAGGAAAGGACTAGATGAATGATGAAATATGATGAATGGGGCTCCTTGGGGTCCATGATCATATGTACTAATACCATGTCCTCTGCAGGTACTCCTAATACTAATACCATGTCCTCCCTTCAAGGCCCTACTGAGAGCTCACCTCCTCCAGGAGGTCTTTCCAGACTGAACCCCCTCCTTCCTCTCCCCTTCCTCCCCTTCTCCATCTCCCCCACCTTACCTCCTTCCCTTCCCCACAGCACCTGCATATGTGTATATATGTTTGTACGTATTTATTACTCCATTTATTTATTTATTTTACTTGTACATATCTATTCCATTTATTTTATTTTGTTAATATGTTTTGTTTTGTTCTCTGTCTCCTCCTTCTAGACTGTGAGCCCACTGTTGGGTAGGGACCGTCTCTATATGTTGCCAACTTGTACTACCCAAGCGCTTAGTACAGTGCTCTGCACACAGTGAGTGCTCGATAAATACGATTGATTGATTGATACTCAATAAATAGAATTGATGGACCTAGTTCCATTCCTTCACCCACAAAATCAATGTCTCCAAATTGAAGTCTTCCCTCCCTCTTTCTTTGCAGGGAGTTGACATCATTCCCTAGAAATGTTCAATGTCTCCACGGTGAACTCAAAGACCATTTTGAATTCAGTAACTGTCTTTTCTCCATAGAGAATCACCAGCATCCTGTCAATTCCTTCACTCATCCCATCAATTGACTCTAACGTTTCTCTTCCCTCATCACGTGCAGAAAATCAGTGCTGCCTGCCAAAAATGCCCAACGTCAGCACGGTGAGGGAATTCCTCCTGCTGGATTTCTCGGAGATCCAGGAGCTGCATCTGGTCCACGCTACGCTGTTCCCCTTTGTCTACCTGGCGGCCCTGTCGGGGAATGTCCTCATTGTCACCATCACCATCTTCGACCGGAGCATCCAGACCCCCATGTACCCCCACCCCCGGGGTGAACAGGGATTGTCTCTCTTTATTCTGAATTGTACACTCTAACCGCCGTGTGCTCTGCACACAGTAAACACTCAATAAATTTGATTGAGTGAATGAATGCATGAATGAATGCATGAATGAATGACAAGTGATTGTAATTGTACTTTCCAAACTCTTAGTACAGTGTTCTGCACACAGTAAGCGCACAATAAGTGCGATCGAATGAATGAATTTGACTGATCAAATACTTGCCTAGAATCCATTTGTTTATACATCCCTCCCAAACCGGCCATGACTGATTCCCCCCGCTCCCCTCCCCGGGGAAAAAGGCCCTTGTAATTACCGAGTTACTTCAACAACATCCCCATTCGCATCTAGTCAACCCACCCATGCTATTTGGCTATTTACTCCTCTTCTCAGGCGTCTCCCCTCCCAAGACCCCCCCATAACAGTCCCGCCCTACTCCAGAGCTATCATCCACAGGACTCCATCCTCCACCACTTTAGAGACATTTCTGCCAAGGGCCCCTGAACTCCCCTTGCCATTAGCCTTTTTGATTTGATTTGACTGACCCATGGACAATTCATCCTTCTGCGGTGGGCATCATCTGCCTATTTATGGTTGCTTCTGCATGTTATTTGTTATCTGCCCTCTATGATGTCATCATCTGCTTATTTCACTATTGCTATGGCATGTTAATTGTTAACGGCTCTCTGTGATGTCATCATCTGCTTATTTTATTGCCATCGCATGTTAATTATAAACTATTCTCTGTGACGTCATCATCTGCTTATTTGATTATTGCCATCGCAACTTAATTGTTAAATTCTCTCTATGATGTCATCATCTATTTATTTTATTATTGCTACTGCGTTATTGCTACTGCATGTTAATTGTTAACTACTCATGTGCTGTCATTTACCTTGCTGACCTCACCATAAACTATCAATTCCCCTGCTCCCATCTGCCCTTCCCCGTCCTCACTTTCCCCTTCCCCTTACCCTCTCCCACCCAGCTCTTTCCCTCTTTTTTCCCCGCCCCCACCCTTCTGAACATCCCCTACCCAGAATCCCTCTGTACCAGCGTCAACCCTCAACCTCTCCCTTCCAGCCTCCTCCCTCCCCTCCTTTCCGCCTCCGCCCCTTCCTACTTCTCTTTTATCATCACCACCCCTCTTTCCCCTTCCCCCCCAAGACCCCCGCCAACTCATTCCAATCCAAACCCTCTCAACCCATCACAACCTTCCCCCTCCCTCCCCTCCCTCCAAAGCTGCTGCCAAATGTGTCCTTTGGAACCCCCGCTCCTCCCCATTCTATACTGTCTCCCCCTTCTAGACTGCCTCCCCCTTCTAGACTGTGAGCCCACTGTTGGGTAGGGACTATCTCTATATGTTGCCAACTTCTACTTCCCAAGCGCTTAGTACAGTGCTCTGCACACAGTAAGCGCTCAATAAATACGATTGATTGATTGATTGTTCATAGGTAAGCTCTCTTTCATCCTTGCCTGTTCCTTTCCAGCCCTCTCCTACTCCTCGTCTTAACCGAAAAATGGATCACCCCGCTTGACACGGTCTCTTCTGCTGCTCTATCCAGCAGAGGCCTCTCCTTTTCCCACTCCCCCACACTCACCGGAAAAGGAGGAGGTGTCGGCTTCCTTCTCGCTCCCCAATGTCACAATCGCACTATCCCTCCTCCCCCTTCCCTTTTCTTCCCCTCCACCGAAGCCCATATTATTTGCCTCTACGACCCCCTCCAGATTCTACGGCCCCCCTGGCCCCACCTCCAGATTTTTTAACGATTTTGACCCCTTTCTCACCTTTCTTCTCTCCTTGTCCATGCCCACTCTGCTCCTCGGAGAATTCAACATCCACATGGTGACTGGTGACATGGAGACTACTCTGCTGCCCGCCTTCTATCTCTCCTTGACGCTGTCAAACTCCTGCCCCACCGCACTTCGCCCACTCACCAACCTGGTCACGCCCTCGACCTAATCTCCTACCTCTGCAGTATCTCTACCCTCACCAACTCTGAAATCCCTCTCTCTGATCATACCTTTTCACCTGCCTCCTCCCTCACACTCCCCCCCGTAAATCTACATTACTACCCCACAGAGACATCCGCTCTCTCGACCCCGTCCACATTTCTCAGCGCATCACACCCCACCTCGCCTCCCTATCCTCTCTGCCCACTCTTGATGACCAGATTGCTGCTCTCAACTCCTCCCTCTATACTCGACTCAACTCGCTCGCTCCCCTTTCCCTTCGCCACTCTCGTACCACTAACCCACAGCCTTGGATCACCGCCACTGTCCGCCTCCTTCCCTCTTATGCTCGAGCTGCTGAACGCTGCTGTCGAAAGTCTAAACACCAAGCCAATCTTGTTCACTTTAAGTTTATCCTTTCCTGCCTTAACCCTGCCCACTCCTCTGCCAGGCAAAACTATTTTTCCTCCCTTATTGACACCCATGCCCATTATCCCCATCAGGTGATCCGTACATTTTTAATGGCATTTATTAAGCGCTGACTATGTGTAAAGCCCTGTTCTAAGCGCTGGATAATGATGGCATTTATTAAGCGTTTATTATGTGTAAAGCACTGTTCTAAGCGCTGGGGACGTTACAAGGTGATCAGGATGTCCCCCAGGGGGCTCACAGTCTTAATCCCCATTTTACAGATGAGGTCACTGAGGTACAGAGAAGTTGAGTGACTTGCCCAAAGTCACACAAATGACAAGTGGCAGAGTAGGGATTGGAACCCATGACCCCTGACACCACAGCTCATGCTCTTTCCATTGAGCCACGTGAGTTAACTGCCTTCTCAGGCCCCCTATTCCTCCCCCTCATCCCCAACGATCTGGCCCTCTACTTCATTAGTAAAATTAACTCCATCAGGTCTCAGATCCCTAAAGTAACCCCTCCCCCTTCTCCATCCCCCCAGTTCTCATCCCTTTCTGCTACTCTCCCATCCTTCCCAGCAGTATCTTCAGATGAGATCTCCTCCCTCCTCTCAAGTGCTACTCCATCCACCTGGGCTTCGGACCGCATTCCCTCTCATTTCAAAAACTCTCGACCCTTCCCTCCACCCCTCTTTAACTTCCATCTTCACCCGCTCACTCCCCACTGGTTCCTTCCCTTCTGCCTTCAACCACGCCGACGCCTCCTCCATCCTAAAAAAATCCTCTCTTGACCCCACCTCCCTTTCTAGTTATCGCCCTATCTCCCCCTACCCATCCTTTCCAAACTCCTAGACCGAGTCGTCTACACTCGCTGCCTCGAATTCCTCAACGTCAACTCTCTCCCTGACCCCATCCATTTCGGGTTTCCGGCCCCTACACTCCACCGAAATTGCCCACTCAAAGGTCAACAATGACCTCCTTATTGACAGATCCAATGGATCCTACTCTATCCTAACCCTTCTCGACCTCTCAGCTGCCTTCGACACTGTGGACCACACTCTTCCCCTCAACACGCTATCCAAACTTGGCTTCACAGACTCCGTCCTCTCCTTGTTCTTCCCTTACCTCTCCTGCCGTTCATTCTCAGTCTCCTTTGCGGGCTCCTCCTCCTCCTACCATCCCCTTGATGGGGCCCCATGCACCATGGAAAGTTGCAGACATTGTTTGAGCGTACTTGGTCCTGTTACTATATTTGCTATGAGCCTTAGACCCTGCAGCCCATTGGCTGGGTCCCAGGAACCAAGCCAAATAAGGAGGTAGACACCGCTCAGCTCTGCACCAAATCTGCACCAATTAAGTCCCCACTGCGCCAATTCTGCACCAAACACTATGATTAGCAACAACAGTATATAAACCCGTTATATCGGGCACTTGGCGCCTCTTCCCTTAAGGAAAGGAGCCTGTCGGGTGCGTTACCCCCTATTCGGTCTTCTGTCTTACCAATAAAACTTTATTAAACCTTTCAATAGTCACATGCTGTTTTGACTTATTCTTTAGTCGCCCGGCGACCTTGGTGGGGATCCAGAACCGCGGCCGACATCACCCTTACTGTAGGGGTTCCTCAAGGGTCAGTTCTTGGTCCCCTTCTGTTCTCTATCTGCACTCACTCCCTTGGCGAACTCATTCGCTCCCACAGCTTCGGCTATCATCTCCACGCTGATGACACCCAAATCTACATCTCCGCCCCTGCTCTCTCTCATTCTCTCCAGACTCGCATCTCCTTCTGCCTTCAGGATATCTCCATCTGGATCTCTTCCCGCCATCTAAAACTCAATATGTCCAAGACTGAACTCCTTATCTTCCCTCCCAAACCCTGTCTTCTCCGTGACTTTCCTGTCACTGTAGACGGCACAACCATCCTTCCTTTCTCACAAGTCCGCAACCTTGGTATCATCCTCGACTCTGCTCTCTCATTCACCCCACACATCCAATCCGTCACCGAAACCTGCTGATCTCACCTCCACAACATTGCCAAGATCCACCATTTCCTCTCCATCCAAACCGCTACCTTGCTGATTCAAACTCTCATCCTATCCCGACTGGATTACTGCATCAGCCTCCTCCCTGATATCCCATCCTCTTGTCTCTCCCCACTTCAGTCTATACTTCACACTGCTGCCCAGAGTATCTTTGCACAGAAACGCTCTGGGCATGCCACTGTTCTTCTCAAAAATCTCGAGTGCTTGCCTGTCAACCTGCGAATCAAGCAAAAACTCGTTACTCTCGGCTACAAGGCTCTCCATCACTACGCCCCCTCCTACTTCACCACCTCCCTTCTCTGCTTCTACAGCCCAGCCTGCCCCCTCTGCTCCTCTGCTGCTAACCTCCTCACTATTCCTCGTTTTCGCCTGTCCCGCCGTCGACCCCCGGCCCACGTCCTTCCCGTGGCCTGGAATGCCCTCCCTCCACACATTCGCCAAGCCTGCTCTCTTCCTCCCTTCAAAACCCTACTGAGAGCTCAATTCCTCCAGGACACCTTCCCAGATTGAGCCCCTTTTGCCAGTTCTCCCCCTCATCCCTCCACCCTACCTCCTTTCCCTCCCCACAGCACTTGTATAAATTTGTACAGATTCATTACTATATTCATTTTACTTATAAATATTTACCATTTTATTCGTTTTGTTAATGATATGCACCAGTAATTGGAAGCAGAGCCTTCTGATTAATCAATCCATGGTATATATGTAGCGCTTACTGTTTGCAGAGCACTGTACTAAGCACTTGGGACAGTACAGTGTAGCAGAGTTGGTAGACATGTTCCCTGATGCCAACGAGCTTACATTCTAGAGGGGGAATAAGCCACTCTGGTGGTGGCATGAGGGCAAGAGAGTTTCTGCCTGGGTTTCTGCAAATAATACCAAATAATTCTATTTGTTCTGACGATTTTGACACCTGTCTACATGTTTTGTTTTGCTGTGTGTCTCCCCCCTCTAGACTGTGAGCCCGTTGTTGGGTAGGTACCGTCTCTATATGTTGCCTATTTGTACTTCCCAAGAGCTTAGTACAGTGCTCTGCACACATTAACTGCTCAATAAATACGATTGAATGAATGAATGAAAACCTCTATCAATCGATCCGTCTATCCATTAATCCATAATAATGATAATAGTGGTATTTGTTAAACGCTTACTATGTTCCAGGCATTGTAAAAAGTGCGGGGACGAATACAAGCTAATCAGGTTTTACACAGTCCCTATCCCACATGGTGCTCACAGTCACAATTCCCATTTTACAGATAAGATCATTGAGGCATGGAGAAATGAAGTGCCTTGCCTAAGGACAAACTGCAGACTGTCCATTCATCCATCTACCCACCCAACCAGACATCAATCCAACATCCCATTTATGCATTCACCTATCAATACATCCGTCCATCAATCAATGGTATTTGTTGAATACATCCTGGCTGTAAAGTACTGTAGTGAAACCTCAGAGAGATCAAAATAAATTAAAAACCACCTCTGATTTCCAAGATCTTAAAATCTAACAGGGGAGCTAGACACACAATTAACTACTTAGAGGACGAAGAAGAGAATGGGACGAATGGTAAATGGGTGACCATGCACTTAAAGAGTACATTTTATAAAAGCCACTGTGTAGAAAACTACAATGGTGGGAATGAGTGCCAAAATGGAGAAGTGGTCTTAGATACTGATTGGCATTTGGGAGAAGAGGACTTAGGGAGAAGAAAAATTAATTGTGCGAGGCATCCTGGAAGTGGTGGGATGTCCGAAGGGCATTGAAGATGGGGAAAGCTGTGCTCTGAAGGATTGGAAGGGGGGAGGAGGAAATGTGGGCTGACAGAATATTTCTCCACTTTCCATCACAGATATTTTGAAAGGGCATAGGGCTATCCAGAGGAGAGAATGCGCTGAGATCCTCACCCCAGTTTGGTACAGTGTCTCAGCCTATTCAGAGGAGAGAATGCGCTGAGAGCCTCACCCCAGTTTGGTACAGTGTCTCAGCTCTGGGAGATACGAGGACGACCCATGGGCTAATACCCATTCATTCTGAAACCAGGGATTTTCCCGTCGTGTTCACCCAGCCATTATCAGTAATTCCTTCCCATCACCCCGTTCCCAGAACCCCTCAGCCACTCCCCAACTGATAGTAATAATGATAATAAAAACTACATTTGTTAAGCCCTTGCTATATTTCAAGCACTGTTCTGAGCGCTGGGGTAGAGACAAGGTAATCAGGTTGTCCAGCTTGGGATTCATAGTCTTAACCCCCATTTTCCAGATGAAGTAACTGAGGTCTAGAGAAGTTAAGTGGCTTGCCCAAGGCCACACATTAGACTAGTGGCGGAGCCGGGATTAGAACCCACATCCTCTCACTCCCAAGACCTGACTCTTACCACTAAGCTATGCTGCTTCTTACGCTGCCTCTCTGGGTTGATCTGCCAAGCCAGCCCGGGGGAGAGTTTTAGGATGTATTTACAGTCATTTCTCGTTCTCTCCAGATTTGCAATCAGAAGACTTCAGAAAATACAGCTGATTAAATTACGGATTGATTTTTTGAGGTCATAAACAAGATGAAACTCAGAGAAGCAGTGTGTCCTAGTCGATAGAGCATGGAACTGGGAGTCAGAATGACCTGGGTTCTAATCTCGGTTCTGCTACCTTTCTGTTGTGTAATCCTGGCCAATTCTCTTCACTTCTCTGGACTTCAGTTCCCTCATCTGCAAAGTGGGGATTGAGACTGTGAACTCCATGTGGGACAGGTACTATGTCTACCCTGACTAGCTTGTATCGAATCCCAAGACTTAGTACAGTGCCTGACACATAGTAAGTGCTTAACAGATACCATTGAAGAAAGCAAAAACCGCTGAAGCGCCCACCCGTTGGCCCAGATGGTCACTAACAGCGGGAACCGTTAGGATGCTGTTGCCATAGGAGCCCTGCAGTTAATTGCTATCCCCGGATCCTCATCTCTGTGGAGACTCAAAGACTTTGGGGACAAGCCGCCCTGATCCGGTCCTCCGGGGACCCCCTAGGAGCAGCTGTAGACTAGTGGACTAGCTGTAGACTATCTAAGGGGACTGGGGCCCTGTCTGAAAAGCGCATCTCGGTGTCCGCGGGAGAGCAGAGAGGGGCTGATTCATTCATTCATATTTATTGAGAGCTTACTGTGTGCAGAGCACTGTACTAAGCGCTTGCGAAGTACAAGTCGGCAACATATAGAGACAGTCTCTAACCAACAACGGGCTCACAGTCTAGAAGGGGGAGACAGACAGCAAAACAAAGCATGTAGACAGGTATAGAAGAGTAAATATGTAAAAATGAAATAGAGTAATAAATCTGTACAAATATATACAAGTGCTGTGGGAAGGGGAAGGAGGTAAGGCGGGGGGGTTGGGGGAGGAGAGGGAAAAGGGGGCTCAGTATGGGAAGGCCTCCTGGAGGAGGTGAGCTCTAAGTAGGGTTCTTAATGGAGGAAGAGAGCTAACCTGGCGGATGTGTGGAGGGAGGGCATTCCAGGCAAGGGGAAGGACGTGGGCCGGGGGTCGACGGCGGGACAGGCGAGAACTAGGTACAGGTTAGCGGCAGAGGAGCGGAGGGTGAGGGTTGGGCTGTAGAAGGAGAGAAGGGAGGTGAGGTAGGAGGTGGAGAGGTGAAGGAGAGCCCTGAAGCCTAGAGTGAGGAGTTTTTGCTTGATTCGTAGGTTGACAGGCAGCCACCGGAGAGTTTTGAGGAATGTGTAACATGCCCAGAGCGTTTCTGCACAAAGATAATCCGGGCAGCAGAGTGAAGTATAGACTGAATTGGGAAGTGACAGGAGGATGGGAGATGAGAGAGGAGGTTGATGCAGTAATCCAGTCGGGATAAAATGAGAGATTGAACCAGCAAGGTAGCGGTTTGGAAGTAGAGGAAAGGGCGGATCTTGGCAATGTTGTGAGGGTGAGACCGGCAGGTTTTGGTGACAGATTGGATGTGTGGGGTGAACGAGAGAGCGGAGTCGAGGATGACATCAAGGTTGCGGGCTTGTGAGAAGGGAAAGATGGTTGTGCCGTCTACAGTGACGGGAAAGTCAGGGAGAGGAAAGGGTTTGGGAGGGAAGTCTTTCACAGTCTTTCACAGACGTTCACAGACAGACTTTTGGGAGGGAAGTGATTTCACAGTCTTTTAGACTGTGAGCCCACTGTTGGGTAGGGACTGTCTCTATGTGTTGTCAATTTGTACTTCCCAAGCGCTTAGTACAGTGCTCTGCAGATAGTAAGCGCTCAATAAATACGATTGATTGATTGATTGATTGATTGATTGATTGAGGGAAGATAGGAGTGCAGTCTTAGACATACGGGCTGATGCCTCCTTGCTGTCCCTCCGTGACCGCTGAATCCAGGAGTTCGAGGAGACAGGGCGGACTAGCCCAGCCCAGGGCAGATCAGGGGTCTCCCAGCCCCACGCTGGCCCGGTGAGAGTGACCGAGGTTGGGGAGAGACAGGGAGGGACCATCAGGCTAATAGATGTGAGTGTGAGGGTCACTCTGAGAAGACGTTCGCACCCGAGGTGCAGGATACAGCTGCATACACAAGCAGAGAGAAAAGAAATACCCCTACGGTAGCCCCCTGGCCTCTTCCATCCACCTCCCAAACCCCGGGTACCATGGCTGCTGGGCTAGGACGTTATGGAATGGCATCAGCCCTGTGACGTGGTGATTTCACTCATCGGCTCAACCCTTCTGGAAGGGACAGGAAGGAATAACTGAGACTGCACCAGCCAGATCCTTCATCACCAATTCCTCCTCACAGGACTTCTCCCCCTCTCCCCCGCGTCAATACTTGGGATGATGCAAAAGGGAAGCAGTGTTGCCTAGTGGATAGAGCATGGACTGTGAGTCAGAGACCTTGGGTTCTAATAACGGCTTCACCTCTTTTTTATTTTTAATGGTCTGTGTTATGTGATTACTAAGTGTCAAGCATTGTTCTAAGCACTGAGCAAGTTAATGAGGTTGGACACAATCCCTGTACTTTATGGGGCTCACAGTCTGAGCAGGAGGGAGAACCGGGGGACTGAGACACAGAGAAGATAAGTGACTTGCCCAAGGTCACACAGCAAGCAATTGGCAGAGCTGGAAATAAAGCCCAATCCTTGGTGATTTGGGGCAGCACACTTCTCTTCTCTGTGCCTCATTTTCCTCATCTGTAAGATGGGGACTGACTGAGACTGTGAACTCTGTGTGGGACGGGGACTGTGACCCACCCAATTTTCTTGTATACACCACAGAGCTTAGTTCAGTGCCTGGAAAGTAAAGAAATACCATAGAAAGAGAGATAAAAGGCATGATCTCTGCCCTCAAAGACTTCCCAATCTAATAGGCTAGACAGGCAAAATGTCATTTACAACTGGGAGGAGCAAAGAATGGAAAAATGGGTATGACGTTTTAGCGTGGTTTAGTAGAAAGAGCACGGGTGTGGGAGTCAGAGGTCATGGGTTCTAATCCCACCTGAGTCACTTTTCAACTGCTTGACTGCAGGCAAGTCACTTAACTTCTCTCTGCCTCTGTTACCTCAACTGTAAAATGGGGATTAAGACTGTGAGCCCCAGGTGGGACAACCTGATTACCTGCTAACTCACCCAGCGCAAAGAACCGTGCTTGACACATAGTAAGCACTTAACACATATTATCATTATTATTATTCATTCAGTCATTCATTCAATCGTATTTATTGTGCGCTTATTGTTCGCAGAGCACTGTACTAAGCGCTTGGGAAGTACAAGTTGACAACATATAGATACGGTCCCTACTCAACAACGGGCTCACAGTCTAGAAGGGGGAGACAGACAATAAAACAAAACATGTGGACAGGTGTCAAGTCATCAAAATAAATAGAAATAAAGCTTGATGCACATCATTGACAAAATAAATAGAACAGTAAATTTGTACAAGTAAAATAAATAGAGTAATAAATCTGTACAAACATACATATAGGTGCTGTGGAGAGGGGAAGGAGGTAGGGCGGGGGGATGGGGAGGAGGAGAGAAAAGGGGGGTTCAATCTATTATCAAGCTATTAGTGTTTGATAATCATATTTTTTGAGGGCTTAATATATGCAGAGCACTAAACCGAGTGTTGAGGAGAGTTCCGTATAAAAGAATTGGTAGGCATCTTCCCTGCCCACAAGAAGCTCACCGTCTAGGCAGGAAGCAGACATTAATCAGTCAACCAATCGGAGACATTTATTCAGCGTTTACTGTGTTCAGAGCACTATACTAAATGCTTGGAGGAATACAATATAAATGTGTTGGTAGACATGTTTCCTCAAGGAACTTACAGTCTAGAGTAATGAACCTTACCTTCAGCAGGAATACCCCAAGGGTCTGTGGATGCATTAATTCTGGAGATGGTCACTGACAGAAAGTGGGAAGAAGTGAGTTAGCTAAATCCTCCTTGAGAAGGTGGAATTCCAGAGGGTTTTTGAGGGTGGGATATCTTCGGCCTGGGGAATTGAAAAGGAAGGATTTCCACACCAAATGAAGGGTTGGAAACAGACGTGGGAGGAGGAAGCGTCCAAAGCGAGTCATGGTAAGAAGGTTCTTTTTGAAGGGTAGGTTGAAGAAAGCAGATAATAAGAAAGAGTTAGAACAGGTGGACGACACTGAAGCCAGTGATCAGACATTCCCTGAAGTCAACCCAACTACAATCCGTTATTTCTCTAGACTGTAAGCTTGTTGTGGATAGGGACTGTGTCTGTTTATTATTCTATTGTACTGTCCCCAGCATTTAGTACACAGTAAGCACTTAATAAATATTACGGAACGAATACTTTCCACTTTACAGGAGCTGCTGCAATCAGGTTTCTTGTGATAGAAGCAGTGTGTGTTTGTGTGTGCACACAAAGTATTGGGTAGTGGAAGCAGCGAAGAAGTTCAGATAGTGTGGAGGGTTGAAGACAAAGATGGAAAAAGATCTCCCTTCAGACTGTAAATCCGATTTGGGTAGGGAATGCGTCTACCACCTCTGTTGACGCAGGTGTCCTTAAGGTGGAGGTGTCCTTAACCCTGCTGGATATGAATCTCAAAGATCATTTTGAATTCAATAACTGTCCCCTTTCCATAGAGAATCAATAGCAAATCTCCTGTCAGTTTCTTCACTCAGCCCATCAATGGGCTCCAACTTTGGCTCGTCCCTCATACACTGCAGAAAGTCAATGCTGCCTCCCAAAAATGCCCAACGTCTCCATGGTGACGTGATTTCTCTTGCTGGGTTTCTCAGAGGTCTGGAAGCTGCAGCTGGCCCTCGCCGCGATGTTTCTCCTGGTGTACCTGGCGGCCCTGATAGGGAATCTCATTCATTCATTCATTCAATCGTATTTATTGAATACTTACTGTGTGCAGAGAACTGTACTAAGCGCTTGGGAAATGCAAGTTGGCAACATATAGAGACGGTCCCTACCCAACAACGGGCGCACAGTCTAGAAGGGGGAGACAGACAACAAAACAAAACATGTGGACAGGTGTCAAGTCATCAGAATATATAGAATTAAAGCTAGATGCACATCATTAACAAAATAAATAGAATATGAAATATGTACAAGTAAAATAGAGTAATAAATCTGTACAAACATATATACAGGTGCTGTGGTGAGGGGAAGGAGGTAGGGCAGAGGGGATGGGGAGGAGGAGAGGAAAAGGGGGTCTCAGTCTGGGAAGGCCTCTTGGAAGAGGTGAGCTCTCAGTAGGGCTTTGAAGGGAGGAAGAGAGCTAACTTGGTGAATGTGGAGGGAGGGCATTCCAGGCTAGGGGGAGGACGTGGGCCGGGGGTCGACGGCGGAACAGGCAAGACCGAGGTACATTGAGGAGGTTAGCGACAGAGGAGCGGAGGGTGCGGGCTGGGCTATAGAAGGAGAGAAGGAAGGTGACATAGGAAGGGGCGAGGTGATGGGGAGCCGAGGAGATGAATCTCCTCGTCGTCGTTGTCACCGCACTCGACCGGCGAATCCACACCCCCATGTAATTTTTCTTCAAGCACCAGTTCTCCCTCGACCTCTGCTACAACTCTGTCACCATCCCCAAATCCATCCACAACTCCCTGACTGACCATAGAGAAATCTCCTTCCTAGACTGTGAAGCACAGATCTGTATGGTGATTTTCTTTGGAGATGCAGAATATTTGCCTACCCCTGCGCTAAGAAGTCATCATGAGCAGAGTGGTCTGTGGAAAGATGGCGGCCTTCTCGTGGCTCAGTGGGGGCCTGTTTGGAGTCTTGCTTTCAGCTTCGACCTTCTCCCTGTCCTTCTGTGGATCCAACATCGTCCAGCGATTTTTCTGTGACGTCCCCTCCCTGCTGAAGATCACCTGCTCCAAGGACCACGTCTCCATCGACGTGAACATCATCGCCGGTGCAGCGTTAGGCGTCGGCTGCTTAATTCTCATCATCGTCTTGTATGTGCGCATCTTCCGGGCTGTGCTGAGGATGCCGGCCACCAAGGGCCGGGCCAAAAACTTCTCTACCTGCCTGCCTCACCTCGTAATCGTCAGGCTATTTGTCATGACGAATTTCTGTGCTTAGCGGAAGTCACCCTCAGATTCCCCCTCGATACTGGACCAGCTGGTGTCTGTGTTCTACATAATGGTGCCCCCCCCGCCCTGAACCCTACAGGCCTGTCTACATCTACATCTCATCTACAGCCTGAGGAATCGGGACGTGAAGGCCACCCTGGGGAGGGGGCTAGGCAGGGAATGGCTTCCATCTTGGAGACATGAAGTCACCATTTTTGCCTGCTGAAGTTAACATGACCACAGTGAATGATCCCAGAGTCTTCCAGAGACCAGATCTTTGCATCTAAGTGTGTGTTTCACCCACACACCAACCTATGCGAAGGGAAAACCATCTATAACACTTACGTAGAACAAGCTCCTCTTTTCCACAGACAGACAGGGTCAAGCTAAATTCGTTTTCTGCCTCCTGAGCTGAAGGTCACCCTTCGAAGAAGGGCACAAGTCTTACTGGGAGGTGACATTCAAAGTCGTACCTTTGTCAGTCGGAACTGACTTTCCCAGAGAAATAATGTCATCGGTGGGGGATTAGCTCCTGAATTGAGTCATCTTCCTTCTGTGGAACCCGACCTGAAACTTCTAAGCTATATATTGTCCAATTGTCCAGGAACAGAATGTACCTTGCTCCTATTTTTGCATTTCTTTAGAGTATCTCATGTCTAAATGTGTGTGTGTGTGTGTGTGTGTGTGTGCGCGTGCATGTGTGTTCACAGTAGGGTTCAAACAAATGTAATTTTCCTCCTAGTGGTTAATTAATTTTGTTTGGTTTTTGTTGTTTTACTGATGCTCAGAGTGATCAATCAATCAATGTTTTGTTTGTGTTGGGTTTCTTTCTAACTGTTTTTTTAAGCACTTACTATGTGATAGGCACTGCACCAAACACTGGGATAGATACAAGTTAATCGGGTTAGACAAAGTCCCTGCCGCTCCTGGATTTCCTGGTCTTAGTCCCCATTTTACAGATGAGGTAACTGAGGTCCAGAGAAGTGAAGCAACTTGTCCAAGATCACACAGCAGACAGGTGGCAGAGCTGGGATTAGAACCCATGACCTTCTGATTTCTAGGCCCGTGCTCTAACCACTATGCCATCAGGGAACCATGCCTTCTGAAGCAGAGTTCCACCAGCATCACTAATTGTTTAGGACTAACTCTCAAACTACAGAAAAAGATCAGCGAAGCAGCATGGCCTAGTAGAAAGAGCACGGGCCCAGAAGTCAGAGGAACTACATTCTAATCCTAGCTCTGCTGTGTGACTTTGGGCAAGTCATTTCATTTCTCCATTCCTCCGTTCCCTCATCGGTAACGTGAGGATTTAATACCTGTCGTCCCCGCATACCCTATTTAGACTGTGAGCCCCGTGTGAAACGTGATTGTACCTACACTTGTGCTTAGAACAGTGCTTGGCACATAGTAAGTGCTTAACGAATTCCATGAACAATGAAGTTCTGGATGGTAGTCAGTCTCCCAGCATCAAAGTTATACTTACTTAAACATTACTATGTGGGGTAGTGTACAGAGTTCTGCACACAGTAAACATTCAATAACTACTATCCATTGATTGAGAAAATGAGTGATTGATTAAAGGAGAATGGGCAACAGCAGATTACGCAAATAGCTACTGAATAGAAAGCAGAGACTGAAAAACTGAAAACAAGGAGGCAGACGGAAGAACACGTCTGAGGCGATATTTCATCCCGTAGACCAGTTTCAAGGACCAAGAACCACGTGACCAGAAGGTTCTCTTATCGCTTGGGCCCCGAGGTCGAGCTGCTCCTCTAGGGATTCCCCTCAGAACGGTGGCTGCTTTATCTTTGGGGACGGGATCGATCTGGAGAAGCATCTGAGAATCTGCGGGAGAGCGGAGGCTCTGAGGGCTCCTAGATGTCCCTCCCTGGCTGACCAAACTCAGGAGTCCGAGGGGATACAGGGGACCAGCCCAGCCTGACAGAGGTCGGCGACCCCCAAGTCCACACTGCCCCGGTGAGTGTGTCCTGGGGTGGGGATGGAGAGGCGGGGAGAGGCCAGTAGCCCGTAGTGAAGCTGTTGAGAATCTCACACCTGGCCCCTAGGTTGGAGTTCAGACCAGGGCTGCGTTGCAGGCGGGTTTGCAGGAGTAGAAACCAGGCTTCAGCAGGGGCGAGACAGTGCCAAGTACGACAACACAAGCCACCAGTACTGGAATCACTTCCTCTGCCCTGGTTCCAGTCGCATGGTCTTTGTACCTGGACCAGCATTTGTTTTCTATTTGTTCTAAAACACCCGCACCCCGCCCAACGTCTCGCTAACATCCCTTCATCGGCCCTCCATCAGCCCTCTGTAATCCCTCCAACACCTGTCCATCATTCCTCCATCTTCCCTTCATCAACGCCCCATCATCCTTCCATCCCCCTAGACTGTCAACTCGTCATGAGCAGGGAAAGTGTCTAACAACTCTGTTGGACTGTCATCTCCTTAACGCTTTAGTCCAATGCGCCGCACACAGTAAGCACTCAGTAAATACCATCGGCTAATTAATTAATTAATTCAATCGCATTTGTTGAGCGCTTAGTGTGTGCAGAGCCCTGAACTAAGCACTTGGAAAGTACAATTGGGCAACAGATAGACACAATCCCTACCCAACAACGGGCTCACAATCTAGAAAGGGGAGATAGACAACGAAAGGAAACAAGTAGACAATCATAAATACCGTCAAAATAGATAAATAGAATTATAGATGTGTACACATCATTAATAAAATGAATAGAGTAATAAATATGTACAAATATACACAAGTGCTGTGGGGAGGGGAGGAGGGTAGAGCAGAGGGAGGGAAGGGGAGGAGGAGCAGAGGAAATGTAGGGGCTCTGTCTAGGAAGGCCACATATTGGAGGTGAGCTCTCAGTAGAGCATTGAAGAGGGGAAGAGAGTTAGTTTGGCGGACGTGAGGAGGGAGGGCGTTCCAGGCCGAAGGTAGTACTTGGGCCCGGGGTCGATGGCGGGACAGGTGAAAGAGGCACAGTGAGGAGGTTAGCAGCACCAGAGGAGCTGAGTGTTAGGGCTGGGCTGTAGACGGAGAGAAGGGAGGTGAGGTACGAGAAGCAGCATGGCTCAGTGGAAAGAACAAGGGCTTGAGAGTCGGAGGTCATGGGTTCAAATCCTGACTCCACTGTTTGTAATCTGTGTGAATTTGGACAAGTCACTTAACTTCTCTGTGCCTCAGTTGCCTCATCTGTAAAATGGGGATTAAGATTGTGAGCCCCACATGGGACAACCCGATCACCTAGTGTCCTCCCCAGTGTTTAGAACAGTGCTTTGCACATAGTAAGCGCTTAGCAAACACCAAAATTATTATTATTATTATTATTATTGTTGTTGTTGTTGTTGTTATTATTATTATTATTATTATTATTATTACTGTGAGGGGGCAAGGTGATGGAGAACTTTGAAGACAATAGTGAGGAGTTTTTGCTTCATGCGAAGGTTGATAGGCAACCCCTGGAGAATTTTGCGGAGGGGAGTGACGTGCCCAGAGCCTTTCTATATAAAGGTAAACCGGGCAGCATAGTGAAGTATAGACTGAAGCAGGGAAAGAGGAGGTTGGGAGATCAGAAAGGAGGCTGATGCAGTAAGTCAGTCGGGATAGGATGAGAGAATGTACCAACAAGGTTGCGGTTTGGATCGAGAAGAAAGGGCATATCTTGGTGATGTTGTGAGGGTGACCCCGACAGGTTTTGGTGACGGATCGGATGTGTGGGATGGATGACAGAGCAGAGTCAAGGATGACAACAAGGTTGCAGGCTTGTGAGTTGGGAAAGATTGTAGTGTCGTCCACAGTGAGGGGAAAGTCAGGGAGAGGACAGGGCTTGCGATGGAAGATAAGGAGCTCAGTCTTGGACATGTTGAGTCTTAGGTGACGGGCGGACAACCAGGTGGAGATGTCCTGAAGGTAGGAGAAGATACAAGCCTGGTGTGAGGGAGAGAGACCAGGGCAGGAGATGTAGATTTGGGTGTCATCTACATAGAAATGATAGTTGAAGCCGTGGGAGAGAGTGAACTAACCAAGGGAGTGAGTATAGATGGAGAACAGAAGGGGACCAAGAATTGACCCTTGAGGATTCCCTACACTTAGGGGATGAGAGGGAGGAGGAGCTCTCGAAGGAGACCGAGAATGAATACCCAGGGAGACAAGGGGAGAACCTGGAGAGGATGGAGTCCATGAAGCCAAGGTTGGGTAACGTGTTGAGGAGAACGGAATGGTAGACCATGTCAAAGGCATCTGAAAGGTCGAGGAGGATTAGGATAGAGTAGGAGCTATTGAATCTGGAGTAGGAGCTATTGGATTTGGCATGAAAGAGGTCACTGGTGACTTTGAGAGGGCAGGTTTGGTGAAATGGAGTTGAGGGGACGGAAGCCATCATTTCTCCCAGCCCTCTGCCCAGCCCGAAGCGACGTATGTAACGGGGGTCCCACACCAGACTCTTCCCTGTTTAGCCAGACATCACTCTGCAGTTCATTTTCCTCGTATAGAGAGCGCTGCAATTGGATTCCCTGGGCCTGCAGCTTTTTGTGTGTTTGCGCATATTTATGCCTGTGTCAGGACAGAGTTAGACAATCCGGGAGCAAATCCCAGACTTTAGGGAAGGGGGGCATCTGGGTAGGGAACAGTGGGCAATGTTCTCCATCTCTTGCTAGGGAGCAGGTGTGGGGGTCAGGGAAGAACCGAATGAGTGACTAGATACGTTTATGTGTCTATGCGTCTACCAACTTGATTGTATTGTACTCTCCCAAGTGATTAGAATAGTACTCTGCACACAGTAAGCACTCAATAAATACGATTGACTCTGTGCGACTGTCCGTTTGTGGGAGAATCCCGGTCTGTGAATGAGTGGGAATACATGTGAGGGCATTATGTGTTTGGAAACATGTATGTTCAGTTGTAATTTTGTGTGTGAGAATGAGTTTGTGTGTCTCAGGGTGTCTTCTATGATTGGTCTATCCTTGCCTTTTGTGTCCTTTGGGGGCTCGATAAACACGGTTATTACTACTATAAGTCAGTCAGTTAGCTTGCTACAGTGCTTTGCACACAGTAAGCGCTCAATAAATATGATTGAATGAAAGATTATTTATTGAGCTCAGAGCAGAGCTCTGTGTATAAAGCAATGTACTAAGTGCTTGGGATAGTACCATACAACAATATAACAGAAACATTCCCCTCAGAACAGAAACAGTCTCTGTACATATCTGTAATTCATTTTATATGAACATCTCTATCCCCCGTTAGACTGTAAGCTTGTTGTGGGGAGCGAACGTCTACCAACTCTGTTACATTGTATTCTTCCACGTATTTGGTGCAGTGCTCTGCACACAGTAAATGCTCAAAAGTACTATTTCCTAATTCCTTGACTGATTGATACTACAACTTCTACTGGGGCTTCTGTTGCTATTACTGCTACTATTACCGTGACTGCTTTCATGTCTTATATCTTTGTCTTCTTGTTGTCCCCACTTGGAGAATTGTGGTGTCAATACTCCTTTGAAATTCCCTGCCAATTACGTGAAAGTCATTTTTATCAAATTTCTAGGTCATTTTGTAATTGATAACTCTTCTAATATACCATATGTTTTTCCTCCCATAGACCCACCAGCAAAGCTCCTGTTGATATTTTCACCTCATGAAGATCTTTGTCCTGTGCAGGGACTCATAATCACCTACCAATGGCCTACATCTCCACGGTGAGGGAATTCCTCCTGCTGAGAATCTAGGAGGTCTGGAAAGTGCAGTCATAGGGCGGAGAGCCTACAAGCCGATGGTGAGTTTTTGTTGATTGCGAAATAAACACAACTTGTCATGAGAGCTGGTTGAGGAGAGGATAGATGTAGGCTGAGCGATGCATTAGGAAAGGCTTAGATGAATGATGAGTTATGCTTGTGTTTGTGTGAGTAAAAGTGTAAATACAGCTATGTGAGCAAATGGAATCAGTTTGGTGTATATGTGGGTTTTATTATTGTTGTTTGTTTTATGTTATCGTTAAGTGCTTATTATATGTCAGATACTGTACCTAGCAGTGGGATGGATACAAGCTAATCAGGTTGGACACAGTCCATGCCCCATAGGGTGCTCAAAGTGTAATCCCCAATTCACAGATGAGGTAACTGAGGCACAGAGAAGATACATGACTGACCCCAGGTCACACAGCAGACAAGGAACGGATATAGGATTAGAATCCAGGTCCTTCTGTCTTCCAGGCCCATTTTCTCTCCACTAAATGGTTAGGATCATATGTAAAGGCACGTATTGTTTGACTCTAAAATCACTGAAAAAAATTCACGTCATGTTCATAGCTTTATGTTCTCTGACCTCTGCTACCTGCTATTTATTTTAGTTTCAGTCTCCTCAACCAAAAATAATTCTCTTGATAATTATGAAGTGCTATGTTCCAGGCAAAGTATTAAGTGCTGGGAGATTCAGGACAATCTGATAGAAGACAATACGTGTCCCACAAGAGATTCACAAACTAAGTAGGAGGGAAAACCGGTATTGAATCCTCATTTTGCTATTGAGAAAACTGAGGCATAGAGAAATTAAGTCACGTTCCCATGGCTATGCAGCCGACAAATGGTAGAGTTAGGATTAGAACCCAAATTCTCTGACACCCAGGTCTGTGTTCGTCCCAATAGCACCCTGCTCCTACACAGTTCGAGGCTTGGTGTTTCCAAAAGAATGGAAGATGCTAGGGGGCAGTGATTATATGTACTAATACCGTTTCCTATATAGGTACTCAATAAATAGAATTGATTGAATGAATTCTATTCCTTCGCCCCCAAAATGAACGTCTCTAAATTGAAGTCTTCCCTCTTCCTGTGCAGGGAGTCGACATCATTCCCCAGAAATGTTCAACGTCTCCAAGGTGACAGTATTCTTCCTGCTAGGTTTCTCAGAGATCCGGGAGCTGCAGCTGGTCCACGCCGCGCTGTTCCTCCTGGTCTACCTGGCGACCCTGAAGGGGAATCTCCTCGTCCTCATCATCACCTCCCTCGACTAGCGCCTCCACACACCCATGTACGTCTTCCTCAGGAACCTGTCTGTTCTGGACCTATGCTACATCTCCGTCACCGTCCCCAAATCCATCCACAACTCCCTGACCGACCATAGAGAAATTTCCTTCCTAGGCTGTGGAACACCGGTATGTATGGTGATTTTCTTTGGAAGTGCAGAATATTTTGTCCTCACGGTGGTGTTCTATGACCGCTACGCTGCCATCTGCCTCCCGCTGCGCTACGAGATCGTCATGAACAGAGTGGCCTGTGGGAAGATGGCGGTCGCATCGTGGCTCAATGGGGGCCTGCTGGGAGTCTTGTTTTCAGCTTCGACCTTCTCCTTGTCCTTCTTCGAGTCCAGCATCGTCCAGCAGTTTTTCTGTGACGTCCCCTCCCTGCTGAAAATCACCTGGTCCGAGGACCACGTCGCTGTCGATGTGAGCGTCACCGCCGGGGTAGCGTTAGGCATTGGCTGCTTCATTCTCATCGTCTTCTCGTACTTGTGCATCTTCCGGCAGTACTTAGGATGCCGGCTGCCGAGGACCGGGCCAAAGCCCTCTCCACCTGCGTGCTCGACCTCGTGTGGTCACTATTTTCCTCTCTGCGAGTGCATTTGCCTACATCAAGTCGCCCTCAGACTCCTTCTTGATCGTGGACCTGCTGGTGCCCGTGTTCTACACGGTGGTGCCCCCTTCCCTGAACCCCCTCATTTACAGCCTGAGGAAAAAGGACATGAAGGCGGCTATGGGCAGGATCCTAAAAGGTTCCCTCAGCCTCCGCTCTGGGACAAAATATCTCTTTCTTCAACAGACAGCTCTCACCCCGCCACTTAACCAAGGAATTGCTCTTGGACCTAGCCATACACTTGGCTTGTCCGACAGGATTTAAATAAAACGCTGGACGTTGATGAATTGTCAGAGTCTGGGTGGGAGACGGCTAAGACTGAAGTAGGACTGACAATCCAGTGTTGGGGAGGCATCATGGCCTAAAGGAAGGGTAGTCCCTGTAGACTGTAAACTCACTGTGGGCAGGGAATGTCTTTGACAACTCTGTTAATCTGAACTTGTACTTCCCAAATCCTTAGTACAGTGCTCTGCACACAGTAAGCGCTCAATAAATACGACTGAATGAATGACTGAACTCTCCCAAGTGCTTAGTACAGGAAATCCAGTTTGGGGATGGTTCTAATCCCTGCTTTTCCACTTGTCTTCTGTGTAACCTTGGACGAGTCACTTAATTTCTCCATGCCTCATTGACCTCATATGTAAAACGGAGATTAAAACTGTGAATCCCACATAGGACAACCCGATTACCTTGTATCTATTCCAGTGTTTAGAACAGTGCTTGGCACATAGCAAATGCTTAACAAACAAAATAATTTCATTTTTAATTTTATCATGGCCTAAATTAATGCGAATTGCTCTAGACTGTACGCTCACTGTGGGCAAGGAACCCAGTCTATTATATTGAGGTTTTCCAAGTGTTTAGTACAGTGCTGGGCCCAGAGTAAGTGCTCAATAACCATAGTTGATTGATTAATTGAGACGAGTTCTGATGCCAGCTCTGCTACTGACCTTCCGTGTGACCTAGGGACAGTGACTTAACCGCTCTAGGATCTCTCTTCCCCTAACACTCTGAGCTCCTGTAGGACAGGAATTGTGTCTGAACTGATTCTTTTGTTTCTACTCCAGCAAGTGGAACAATTCAGGCACACAACCTCTTATTAAACACGATAATGATATCATCATTAGTAATGACTATGAAAATATAATGGTATGCTCCGTAGCCTGATTCTGGGGGTGGGAATGCAAGTTGGAAAATGGGAAGAGGTATGGAAGAAGGGAAGAAAGGATGACTACAGCTCCATCTGTCTTGTCAAATCCATCCTCTCTCATCAATCCATCTTTCCTTCCTTCCATCCATCCATCCTTCTAACCATTCATCCATCCATCCATCCATCCATCCATCCATCCATCCATCCATCCATCCATCCATCCATCCATCCATTCATCAATCCATCCATCCATCCAGAGCACGATCTTGGGAGTCAGACGTAGTGGGTTCTAATCCCGGTTCAGGTATTTGTATGCCATTTGAATTTGGGTAAGTCACTTCACTTCTCTTTGCCTCAGTTACCTCATCTGTAAAATGAGGATTGAAACTGTGAGCCCTATGTGGGACAGGGACTGTGTCCAACCTGATTACCTTGTATCTATTCCAACATTTAGAACAGTGCTTGGCACACAGTAAGCACATAACAAAGACCAGAATTATTACTATTATTATCATCAATGGTACTTATTGACCACATCCTGGGTGCAAATCATTGTAGTAAGCTCTAAGGAGAGTTGAAAAGAGATTTAATTGCATTGTTCCTGCTCCCCAGGAGATTATGGTCTAATGGGGGAGATAGACATAGAATAAAGTACGTAGAGGAGGAAGGAGGGAAGGGAAAGATGAGGAAGTGGATGAACGCTTGATTCAAAAATACAGTTTCTATAGTCAGTATGAACAGATCTTCAACGGATTTGCAATCAGGACAAGTAAGAAGAAGCAGTGTTGCTTAGTGGGTAGAGCGCGGGCCTGGGATTCAAATGATCTCTATTACATCACTCGTCTGCTGTATGACCTTGGGCAGAGTTGCTTAACTTCTCCTTGCCTCAGTTCTCCCATCTGTACAATGGGAATTGAGATGTGAGCCCTACGGTGGACATAGACTCTGATTAACTCTGAACTACCCTAGCACTTAGTATTTTGCCTGATCTATAGTAAACGCTTCACAAAGGTCATCATAAAAAGTTACAGTTGGCTTATTGACTGACAGATTGAATGTCTCAGGTTGTGAATTAAATTTAGGTGAAACCATTCACAGAGGCTCAAGACTGTCATTGAAAACAAGAACCGTTGGGACGCTTGGATGCAGATGCCTCTGTTTCCACGCGAACCTCGAGGGTCGGCACCATCACTGATGTTGCAGGGACCGGCCCCTTGTCTCCCAGGAGTCTCAGGCACAACGTGACCTAAGGGTACTTGGCTTGTCCAGGCCACGGAATCCCTCGGCATTGCCCCTAGCCATCCTCCAGGGATCCCCCTCCGAGCAGCTCCTGCTTTATCTACAGGGACGGGGACCCATCTGGAGACCTTCTCAGGGTTTGAGGAAGAGCGGAGAGGGGCCAAGGCCTCTTCTCTGTTCCTTCCTGGCTGACCGAACCTTGGATTCTGAGGGGAAAGAGGGGACCAGCCCAACCCTGCAGAGGTCAGCGACCCCCAGCCCCACGCTGCCCTGGTGAGAGTGACCGGGGGTGAGTGGGATGGAGGCGGTGAGTGGGATGGAGGGGCGGGGGGGGGGGACGAGAATGAGGATGGAAGAAATGGTGCCAGTATGGAGCCTACGTTGACGTTCGCAGCAGGGCCACAGCCCCCAGTGGGGCAGGGATAGCAGGAGGGGATGTGTTTCCAGTTCAGTAACCCCCAACCATCAGAAACCTCTCCTCACTCCTCTTCAAACCTTGCTACCATGCCAACTCCCCTCAAGGCTATGGTGCTCCAGCACAGTGTCAGCACTGTGGACAGTCACGTTGGCTTTCAGTGGTTTCCAGAATACCTTGCAGAGGGTAAATGAAAGGCAAGGCTGAGAGAGTGTGACCAGCTTTGTACAACAACTGTCACTATCAGCAATTCCTCCTTGTAAGAGATCTTCCCAAATGTTGGGAATAGACAAATAGTGGGAAAAGGTGTAATCCCTGCCGTCATGGGCTTTCCAGCCTAATGGGCTAGGTTTACACAGTCTAATTTACTATCAATCATTTAATCTTGAATCATGTTTATTGAGTGCTTATTGTGTGCACTAAGCTCTTGGAGAGTAATAATAATAATAGTAGCACTTGTTAAGCTCTTACTATGTGTGGGAAGAGTGCCCTATCTGTGAATTCACCCCCTCCCTCGCCTGAGCAACCCACAGCAAGGACACGGAACTGCTACACTACATGTTTGCGTAACGGGAACTGTTCCAATCAGATAGATATCGTGGGAATGCGGGGAGAGCTAACTGGTATGAGGGGGCTTTGTATATAGGAGGCATTGCTGCTATTTTTAGTTGTAGGCATTTAGACCGAGCCTTGCAGAGCCTGCCCTGCTGATTAGGACTCGAACCCGCTCCTTCGCTTGCTTTCTGTGCTACAGCTATGTGAGTACACAAAATAAAGAGGAAGAACTGATCACTCTGGCTCGGTGTCTGGTCTTTGGCTCGTCGTCGCCTAATCTAAAGAACCTACAGCCGCCCTCTTGTAGGCGTCTCCAGCTGACTTGGGGGGCATCTCCCCACAAATAGCGTTGTTGCCAGGATTGGGTGGCGAAGCCCCAAACCCCAGACATGCGTACAAATGAGGCAGGAAGCCCTGGATCTCAGATCCCGGTTTGGAACGCGAGGGTGTGGACGTGTGTAGCTGAAGTGCTTGATATGGCTGCCCCACTCCCTCCAAGTGGGGTGCTCTAGGGGAGACCCTTAAGTCATAGAGGACGCTCTACGAGCCCTGCCTGGACATCCATAAGATGTCGAAATCAGAGTGGAACACGGGGATGTTGTCGCGTGTAGCTGAAGTGCTTGATATGCCTGGCCCCTCCCCGGGAATGGGGTGATCTAGTGGAGACCCCGAAGGGCATAGAGGGCACTCTACGAGCTTTAGACATCCTAAAATGTCGAAATCAGAAAGGAGAGCTGTTGCAAACCTAGGGTGTCTGCTGCTGGCGGGATGCCATCATGAAATGAATATGTGGCTGGAAGGTGAAAGTAAGGCCCGGGAAGCTGAAAAGGTGGCTCGCGAGAACCAGGAGTAGAAAGAGCTCTATGCTGGACTCCTACAAATGGCAAATAAGAATGCCGAAGAAACAGTCGAGAAGGGAGAAGGGAGTCATATTGGGGTGCAGGATAACAAAGCTGAAGGGGCTACCTATGGGCCGCACCAGGGTATGGGCATTTATAATGGGCGCAAACTGGGACCCGGGCGCCTGGGACCCAAATAAAGAATGGGGTGATGAGGAAATGATAAACATCATAGAAGAAGACATCGAGGGAAGGGTACGACCCATCATCACTCAGGAAACTAAAGCTATACCGAGCCCTGAAGGGATAGGGAACTCCGAACCCAGAGACCACATCAATGTACGGGATTACACACGGGCAGAATTTATGGAGGTCCACAAACAATATAAGCAGCAGCCTCGAGAAACCTTGCTGTCCTGGATGGTCCGATGCTAGGACCAGGGGTTGACGAGACTTTGTTAAATTTACAGGAATCAGATAAATTAACTGGAGTTGCAGCTACCCCGCAAATCAGGCAGCAGTTGAAGGTGGGTCAGGCCACCACGGGTAACCATTCCCTGACGGATTAAGCAGTGGCTACAGAAAAGACACCTGGGCAACCCCGGACGAGCTACCTGCTGAACCAGAAGATTGGGTGGATATAGAAGAGGCATGCATGTTATTGTGAAGGTTGGGAATGAGGCAGCAAATATGTGCCGGGGGAGATTATAGCCCCGATACAGCCCCCTTGAATTCTGGGTTACGCAGTAAACTCCTCCGGTCGCCCCCCCCCCCCCCCCCACCCCACAACACACACATACAGGGAGTGTTGCTGCCCCTGGTTGAGGAAAAGATGGGCAAGTCTGTTTTATATCTTATACTGGCTTTGGGGAATCTGGAGGGGCTGATTGCAAAACCTAGCAGGATTTGAGTAGTGACCCCGACAAAACCCATCTCTCCAGAAAGAGCAGTACAGAAGGTATTCCAACCCCAGATTTGGAGATATTTAACAGCGGCCGGGACGAAACGAAAAAGATAGATAAGCAGCCAAACACCGTGCTGTTCGCTCTGGGGAACAAATTACCTAAGGATCAGTGGTATACCACAGGGGAAAGAAAACCCACAGCTGAAGCACCCGAAAGTGTCAACGGGCACAAAAAAGGATTCCCTTTCACTCAGCTCCGGGGGGTGTCTTCTGCATTGCTGTACCCAGACCTGAGCGAATGGAGAGACCAGCTATAGGGAAGTGGCCAAGGCCCCTCTTTTCAGGTCAGGTGAATTGGAGGGGATAGGAGGCCATATGTTACCCTGACCATTTACTGGGGTAACCGGAATATTCAGTCCACCCTCACTTTGGTGGACACCGGTGCAGAAGTCAACCTTATACATGAGGACCCCAGCAAATTCATGGGCCCCCATATGTGGATAGAAAGGTTTGGGGGGCATAGCACCTTCCCCGTGAGAAACACCCTCTGATTGGATGTGGGTCGGATGGCCTCCGCCACCTATCAGCTACTCATAATGGCAGCACCTAAATATATTTTGGGTGTGGTGACATTTAAGGACCCAGGACCCCTTCCCTCGATCCCCTCAGAATCAATTTGCGAGAATCGGCCTGTGGAGAAGGGGGAGGGAGCGCCGCCAACTGGCACATGGCACACTGATGAGTCAGCGAAAGGGAACTCGAGTATGTGGGCTGCGGTTGCAGTCCACTCCCCCCCCCCCCCACCACAGCCCATGGATAACATCCCTTGAGAGAAAGAGGCCCGTCGGTCCTTCCAATGGGCTGAACTCAGGGCGGAACGGATGCTCCTTTCCAATCACCTGATGTAGATGCCTTGGCAACCCACACGTGGGCTGTATACAGCAGCCTGGCCCCATGGTTGGGGATGTGGGAAGTCAAGGGGTGGATGGTAGCATAGGGCGACGTATGGAAAAAGAGATGTGGCGTAACATCTCTCGAATATTAAGAGCCTGGGAGACCCCTTTCACCGTGTACCATGTGCCAGCTCACCGGGGAGCTCCCAGGAACGAGGAGGCAGACGTGCTCGCACATGTGCGGAGGCACGGCCCACCAACGCCATCCAGGGGGTGCATGACGCACTAGCTCATAGAGGGGTGGATAACATGTATCGAGCCCTCCGGGGAACGGGGTGGGAAGGAACCCGCAGGGAGGTACGCGAATTCTTGCGAGATTGTAAACATTGTACGCAAAAGAATTCGCGAAACTATGGCCAATGTAGGGCCCCTGTCCCTAAGCCAGGGAAAGAGATACGTGCTCACCGCAGTGGATTCTAGTACGGGAGTGGCGTTCGCCTGCCCGGTGGCAGTAGCCATGCAGGTTGCTACTATACAAGGGCTTCTGGAGATGGGGGCTGGATACGGTTTGCCGGCCTACATAGATTCTGATCAGGGCACCCACTTTACGGGGCAGGAGGTCCAGGAGTGGTCCGCACAACATGACATTCTGTGCCTCTAACCCGGCTGGAAGGTGACGTCACCACTCTAGCACCGTTGACCAGCGGAACCGACGTGTGGTGGGATGCCGTGCTTAACAAGTACCATCATTGTTATTATTATTATTATTATTTGTTTCTGCGTCCGCAGCAGACAAGTGGCAGAGTGAGCCCACTGTTGTAGGGACTGTCTCTATGTGTTGCCAACTTGTACTTCCCAAGCGCTTACTGCAGTGCTCTGCACACAGTAAGCGCTCAATAAATACGATTGATGATGATGATGATGATGCCCAGCTTTCTTAGATTGCCAAGATGTGCCCACCCTTCTTAGATCGGGTGCCGGGTTCAAGTGTGGGCCCGCCCTGGTCTCCGGACCCCCACTCCCTGCTTCCTCCCCACTCCAAGGCCGGTCAGGTGGAGAGGCAGGTGTCAAGCACTTGCTTAGTACAATGATTGATTGAATCTTTGTCCTTTCTGGATGGTTCTACTTAGTATTGGAGAAGCAGCGTGGCTAAGTGGAAAGAGCCCAGGCTTTGGAGTCAGAGGTCAGGGGTTCAAATCCCTGCTCCGCCAACTGTCAGCTGGGTGACTTTGGGCAACTCACTTCACTTCTCTGGACCTCAGTTCCCTCAACTGGAAAATGGGGATGAAGACTGTGAGCCCCATGTGGGACCACCTGATCACCTTGTAACCTCCCCAGCGCTTAGAACAGTGCTTTGCACATAGTAAGCGCTTAATAAATGCCATTATTATTATTATTATTATTATTATTATTATGCCGCCACTAAAGGACGACGGTTGCCTGCCACTGTAATCGCAGCCGGACGTGGGAGATTGTGACGGCATTCCACACCACTGTCAGATGCCCTGATACATGCTGGATACTTCTCATGATTGGAGTGTGAACATTACGGTGTCAAAGACAAGTGTCACAAATGTCACCGCTGTGGGCACCGAGTCGTGGCAGATCATCGATGACACAGGCACGAAAGCGGCATCGCAGCGCCTCAACTCAATAACTCAGAAACCGCCGGATATGAGGATCAGGGAGCATTAGAAGCACCCATCACGCTTCCTGGAAGATGCCCCTCCCGGATCACCCCTCCATGACACAAGTATGGTTATTGGCTGAACCCCCCTCCCTGGGCTGGGAAAACTCCACAGATGGTTGTTGAAGTAATACTGGACAATATGGAAAATGGATACCCAGGGGCCAGGGCTGCATACCTGTGGGAAGCCACCCTGGAAGGGGCTCGCCTGTTCACCCACACTCGATGAACTACAGAGGCACTCTCCTGGTCATTGGAACCGTAGTGGGAGGAAACCCATCACCCGAAATGCTCCACTGCCCTGGATAGCTCCAGCGACAATGAACCTGTTGGGTAGGGAACCTGTCGCCGGCAAGGTCCCCCGGACGATGGAAGAGAGACCTTACTGCGTGGGTAAGAAGCGCACTGGTGGTATGGAAACAAGTGGACATACAGGCCTATGGGATGTTTGGTGCCGAGAACTCCAATATGAAAGACAGATCCAGAAGCTAATTAGCACTGGAATGTTGCAGGACGTTGGTGGGTGGAGAAGAATTATACTGTCAGCTGCAGCTCTGAAAACATGGGAGGACAAACTTTCAGGGGAGATGGCCCGTTGGGCCTGAAACTTCGCCTGGTCGGATGCCTGCATTCAGATTCAGTTAGGCCTGCTACCATATCTCACCACCCTAACGGAAGAAGTAAGCCAAGCACAGAGGGCTCCCAGCCTGGCTTGCCTGTATCCAACCTCTGTTGCATGGCTGGCATTTCAGTTACTAAACGACGGGTGTATCGCCCATTAATGTAAACTGAGTGTACGCCACCCGGTGGGCAACCCGCTCCTGCGAGCCACGGCCCTAGTGAGATTAGGAATAGTGCAGGATTGCAATCGGGTGGGCCCCCTTGGAGAGAGGCGAGAATGGTGGAATGGGTCCAGGAATCAGTGGAAGCCCATCTCCCTTTCTGGATGTACCCAAGTAAAGAGGGATTGGTTCTGCTTGCATGACCCCAAGAGGCACGAAAGCATACAGGACAGTTGGCCGATTTCCATCACCGGGGTGGGGGAGGGAGACTACTGGCATTTGAGTAATGGGAAATTCTGTTGGACGTGCGGAGAACATATAAACATAACCATGATCACTTTAAAGTATAATGTTAGTGCTGCCTCTGCTAATTTAACACTTGTTTATAGTAATATGTCTTTAGTAGGGTTGCGCATTGGTAATCTATTGACCTCGCTGGATGGGAGCGGCAGTAACATCACACCCTCCTCTGGGACGTTCCAACGGGTCTAGTGGACTCGGTAGCTTGGCCGGAGCAGGTGTAGGAGGCCACGGAAGTGATACGACAACCCTGGCAGACGCACAGCAAGACTGGAATCGCACCTTGCTCCGACTAACCAAAACCGGACTGCAGATACGAACACTGAACCGAAAGATGGTGATAGACGGTTCTCATCGCTGTTGGGATGTGGGAGTGTAGGAACCTGACGTTGGTCCCAGTGGGTCGTGCTAGGGTGCGTCGTGCTCTGCGCAGCTTTGATGCTAGGATGCTGTTACTCGCGCAGGCCGTCCACCAAAACTATCGTGGTCCCCATCTCCAGGTTGCTCTAGACGTATGGAGGGGGCGAATGGGTGGAGTGTGGGAAGAGTGCCCTATCTGTGAATTCACCCCATCCCTCCGCCTGAGCAACCCACAGCAAACACACGGAACTGTTACCCTACAAATTTGCGGAACGGGAACTGTCCCAATCAGACAGGCATCCTAGGAATACGGTGAGGGCTACCCGGTATGAGGAGGCTTCGTATATAAGAGGCATTGCTGCTATTTTTAGTTGTAGGCGTTTAGACCGAGTCCTCCAGAGGCTACCCTGCTGATTAGGACTCGGACCTCCTCCTACGCCTGCTAGCTGCGCTACAGCTATGGGGGTAAACCCAATAAAGAGACAGAACCGATCACTCTGGTTCGGTGTCTGCTCTTTGGCTCGTCGTCGCCCAATCTAAAGAACCCGGAGCTACCCTCTGGTCAGCGACCCCAGCTGACATGGGGGACATTTGCCCACACTGCGTCCCAAGCACTATCCTAAGGGCTGAGGTAGATTCAAGGTAATCAGATTGGACACGGGCCTCGTTCCACATGGGGCTCACATTCTTAACCCCCATTTTACAGATGAGGTCACTGAGGCTAGGAGAAGTTAAATAAATTGCCCATGGTCACACAACAGACTTGAGGCGGAGCCATAATTAGAACCCATGTGCTTCTGACTCATTTATTCATTAATTCATTCAATTGTATTTATAGAGAGCTTACTCCATGCAGAGCACTGGACTAAGCCCTTGGAAAGTACAATTCAGAAACAGACAGAGACAACCCCTACCCAACAACGAGCTCATAGTCTAGAAGTGGGAGACAGGCAACAAAACAAAACACGTAGACAGGCATCAGTAGCATCAAAGTAGATGAATAGAATTATAGATACATATACATCACTAATGCAATAATTAGAGTAATTAATATGTACAAATATACACATGTGCTGTAGAGCGGGGAAGGGGGTGGAGCAGAGGCAGGGAATAGGGGCGATTGGGAGGGGAGGAGGAGCAGAGGAAATTGGGGGTTCAGTCTGTGAAAGCCTCCTGGAGGAGATGAGCTCTCACTAGGACTTTGAAAAGGGGGAGAGAGCTAATTCGGCAGGTGTGAGGAGGGAGGGCATTCCAGGCCAGAGGTGGGACGTGGGCCAGGGGTGGACGGTGGGACAGGCGAGAACGAGGCCCAGGGAGGAAGTTGGCGACAGACGAACGGGGTGTGCGGCCTGGACTGTAGGAGTGAATCGAGGTTAGGTAGGAGAGGGCAAGGCGATAGAGAGCTTTGAAGCCAATAGTGAGGAGTTTTTGCTTCATGCGAAGATTGGTTGGCAACCACTGGAGATTTTTGAGGAGGAGAATGATATCCCCTCAACGTTTCTGTAGAAAGATAATCCGAGCAGCAGAGTGAAGTATAGACTGAAGCGGGGAGAGACAGGAGGATGGGATATCAGAAAGGAGGCTGATGCAGTAATCCAATCGGGATGTGATGAGAGATTTTACCAATCAGGTAGCGGTTTGGATGGAGAGGAAAGGGTGGATCTTGGAAATGTTGCGGAGGTGAGACGGCAGGTTTTGGTGACGGATTGGATGTGAGGGGTTAACGAGAGAGCGGAGTCGAGGATGACACCAAGGTTGCGGGCTTGTGAGATGGGAAGGATGGTAGTGCCGTCCACAGTGACAGAAAAGTCAGGAAGAGGATAGGGCGTGGGGGGGAAGATAAGGAGCTCAGTCTTGAACATGTTGAGTTTTAGGTGGCAAATGGACATCCAGGTGGAGATGTCCTGAAGGTAAGAGGAGATACGAGCCTGGAGGGAGGGAAATAGAACAGGGGTGGAGATGTAGATTTGGGTGTCATCGGCATAGAGATGCTAGTTGAAGCCGTGGGAGCAAATGAGTTCACAAAGGGAGTGAGTATAAATGGAGAGCAGAAGGGGACCAAGAACTGATCCTTGAGGATTCCCTACAGTTAGGGGATCGGAGGGAGAGGAGAAGCCATGGAAGGAGGCCAGGAATGAAAGTCCAGAGAGACAAGGGGAAAACCAGGAGAGGACGGAGTACGTGAACCCAGGTTTGGATAACGTGTTCGAGGAGAAGGCGATGGTCAACAGTGACGAAGATAGCTGAGAGGTCGAGGAGGATTACGATAGAGTAGGAGCCATTGGATCTGGCAAGAAGGAGGTCATTGTTGACGTTTGAGAGGGCAGTTTCGGTGGAGTGGAGGGAACGGAAGCCAGATTGGAGGGGGTCCGGGAGAGAGCTGGAGTTGATGAATTCGAGGCACCGAGTGTAGACGACTCGCTCTAGGAGTTTGGAAAGGAAGGGCAGGAGGGAAATAACTGGAAGGGGCTGTCGGGTCAAGAGAGGATCATTTTAGGATGGGGGAAACGTGGACATGTTTGAAGGCAGAGGGAAGGTGTTCTATCCACTTTAAAGGACCAAACCAGAAACATTCCCAGCCCCATCTAGAAGGTAAAGAAGAATGGAAAGATGAATATGCAATTATTGCGTGACATTATACAGATGAGGAAACTGAGGCCCAGAGACGTGAAGCGTCTTGCCCTAAGTCCCACAGCATCAAAGGAACTGAGGCAGGATTTGAACCCAAGTCCTCTGACTCCTACTAAGCTATACCTGGGAGAGTACGATAGAACACAGCTGGTAGATGTGTATGCTGACCACAAGGAGGTCACAGTCAAGAAGAGAACTCCTGGGCCCCCATGCTTTTTCCACTAAATGAAGCATCTACTGGTGGCACCATGGATCCCTTCTGGATCCCCTCTTCTACAGTCTGAGGACCGGGAAATGAAAGCCTCTCTGGGGAGAATTCCTAAAGAGGAAATTCCTAATCCCTCCTCTACGGGACAAAATGTCTGCTTCCTTTCACTGATTATCCCATCCCTCATCAGCTAGCCTAAGAATCCAAATAGAAATCCAGCGACTGAGGAATTGTCAGTGTTTGGGAGGGAGGCTGATAAGGCGTGTGTGACTGTCAATTTATGGTTTGGGGGGCATCAAGACCTAATGGAATGAGTAGGTGGCTGGGAGCTGTCAGACGTGAGATGTTTGCCCAGTTCTGTCACTGGTCTGCTAGGCGATCTTGGTCCATCAACCTAACCTCTCTGGGCCTCCATGGAAATAAGGATTCAATACGTGCTCTCTCTTTCCCTTACACTCTGAGCCCCTTTGGACCGGGAAATATGTCCCTTTAGATTATTCTGATTCTACTCCAGCACTTGGCAGTCTTTTGTAAATAAATTCTTAATAAACCCAATAATAATAATGTTGATTCAATGAATAAGGATAAAACAAGTATTATATCCATTTTAAGATCACTACTGGTGGTTATGAAAATCGTAAAATAGCTCGGTGACAAGGAGGAAAAGAAACAACCATGGAAATCACCCTGCCCACTTTTGACAGGTCAACTCCTTGCCCGCGAACTATTCATCCATCCTCCATGTATCCATCCTCCCATCCATCCATCCATCAATCTATCTAACCATCCATCAATCAATCCATTCAACCATCGTATTTACAACAGTCTAGATTAATGACCCCTACCTTCAACTGGGACGTTCTCCCTGTACTAATGCGGGTCCAACGTCGTACCCAGTTCTTCTGTGACGTCCCCCCTCTGATGAAGATTGCCTGCTCCAAGAAGCACATTGCCATCGACCCGACCGTGACTTCTGGGGCAGCGTCAGGTGTCGTCTGCTTCATTTCCATCACCACCTCGTGTGTGTGCATCTGTCGGGCCATGCTGAGGATGCCGGCCACCGAAGGCCGGGCCAAAGCTTTCTCCACCTGCCTGCCCCACCTTGTCATCTTCACTGTTTTCTTCTCTTCAGGTATATATTTCTACATCAATCCGCCCTCAGACTCCTCCTTAATCGTTGACTTGCTGGTGTCCGTGTTCTACACCGTGGTGCCTCCCTCCCTGGACCCCCAATCTACAGCCTGAGGAATAGGGACATGAAGGCCGCCATGGGAAGGATCCTAAAAGGGTTACTCCTCTCTAAGACAAAATATCTCCTTACTTGTGCAAATGATCTCACACCACCACTTAGCCAAGGAATTGCCCTTAACTGTCCTACAGGGTTCACAGAAAACTCTGGACATTATGAGTTGTCAAAGTCTGGGAAGGAGGCGGCTGAGACTGAAGTAGGACTGACAATCCAGTTTTGGGGAGGCATCACGGCCTAGAGGAAGAGGAGTCCGTGTAGACTGTAAACTCAATGTCAGCAGGGAATGTGTTTAACAATTCCGTGAGACTGAAATTTCCCAAGTGCCTAGTACATTAAATCCAGTTTGGGGGCGATTCTAATCCCTGCTCTCCCTCCTGTCTTCTGTGTGACCCTGGGTGAGCTGTTTCACTTCTCTGTGTCTCAGTGACTTCATATGTAAATAGGGATTAAGACTGTGAACCCCACGTGGGACAACCTGATTACCTTGTATCTGCCCCAGTGCTTAGAACAGTGCTGGGCACATAGCAGTTGCTTAACAAATAAAATACATTGTTTTAATGTTATCATGACCTAAAGGAACGGAATTTGCTCTAGACTGTAAGCTGATTGTGGGTAGGAAACGAGCTTACCAACTCTGTTATATTGAACTTTTCCAAGTGCTTAGCACAGTCCTAGGCATACAGTAAGTGCTCAAAATACATGATTGATTAATTGAAACGAGTTATGATGCCAGCTCTGCTACTGCCCTGCTGTGTGACCTACGGGCAGTGAATTAACATCACTAGGATCTATCTTCCTCTTGCATTCTGAGCCCCCGTGGGAAACGAATTGTTTCAGAACTGATTCTTTTGCTTCTACCCCAGCAAGTGGAACAATTTAAGCACACAACCTCTTAATAAACACGATAATGATATCATCATTTTCAATGACTTTGAAAATACAATGATACGCTCTTTGGCATAACTCTGGGTATGGGAATGAAAGTTGGAAAATGGGAAGAGGTATGGGAAAAGGGAAGAAAGGATGACTGCAGCTCCATTTGTCTTGTCAAATCCATTCTCTCTCATCCAGCGCCTAGAACTGTGCTTTGCACATAGTAAGCGCTTAGTAAATGTTATCATTATTATAATTATTATTATCAATCCATCTTTCCTTCCTTCCATCCATCCGTCCATCCAGAGCACGGGCTTGGGAGTCTGACGTATTGGGTTCTAATCCCGGTTCCACTACTTGTCTGCAAGGTGAACTTGGGCAGGTCTCTTCCCCTTTCTGTGCCTCAGTTCCTTCATCTGTAAAATGGGGAATGACACTGTGAGCCCCATGTGGAACAGGTACTGTGTCCAACCTGATTACCTTGTTTCTACTCCAGCACTTAGACAAGTGCTTGGCACACAGTAAGCACTTAACAAAGACGGTAATTATTACTACTATCATTATCAATGGTATTTATTGATGAAATCCTGGGTGCAAAGCACTGTAGTAAGCTCTCAGGAAAGTTGAAAGGAGTTGTAATTTCGTTGTTCCTGCACTCCGAGAGATTGTGATCTAATGGGGGAGATAGACACAGAATAAATTACGTAGAGGAGAAGGAAAAGATGAGAAAATGGATGAACGCTTGATTGAAGAGTACAGATTCTATAGTCAGTATGAACTGAGCTTCAACGGATTTCCAATCAGGGAAAGTAAGAAGAAGCAGCGTTGCCTCATGCCTCATGCGTAGAGCACGGGGCAGGGATTCAAATGGACATGGGTTCTGATCTCGGTTCCACCACTCGTCTGCTGTGTGACCTTGGGCAGAATCGCTTAACTTCTCCGTGCCTCAGTTCCCTCATCTGTAAAATGGGATTGAGATGCTAGCCACAAGGGGGACATGGACTATGTCCAATCTGATTAGCTTTTAGCTACTCCAGCACTTAATATAGTGCCTGATACATAGTAAGTGCTTCACAAAGGCCACAAGAAAAAGTTACACTTGGTTGATTGACTGACAGATTGAGTGTTTCAGGTTATGAATTAGACAAAAGTGAAACCATTCAGAGTGGATAAAGACTGTCGGTGAAAGCAGGAACATTTGGAACGCTGGGATTCAGAAGCCGCTGTTTCCACGGGAACTCCAAGGGCCAGTACCACCGTTGATGCTGCAGGGACAGGGCCCTCATCTCCCAGAAACCTCAAGAACCACGTGACCAGAGGGTGCGTGGCTCGTCCAGGCCTCGACAGGGCCCCGAACCATCTTCCATTCATTCATTCATTCACTAGTATTTATTGAGCGCTTCTTGTGTGCAGAACACTGTATTAAGCGCTTGGGAAGTACAAGTCGGCAACATATAGAGACAGTCCCTACCCAACAACGGACTCACAGTCTAGAACGGGGAGACAGACTACGAAACAAAACAAAACATGTGGACAGGTGTCAAGGCGTCATAACAAATATAACTAAAGCTAAATGCACATCCTTAACAAAATAAATAGATTACTAAAAATTTACAAGTAAAATAAATAGAGTAATAAATCTCCAGGGATCGATCCCCTTTGGAGCAGCTCCTGCTTTATCAACAGGGACGGGGACCACATTGAAAGCTTCTCAGGGTTTTAGGGAGAGCGGAGAGAGCCCGGGGGCTCCTCTCTGTTACTTCCTAGCTGACTGAACCAGGAGTCTAAAGGGAAGTACGAGACCAGCCCAATCATGAAGAGGTCAGAGATCCACAGCCCCATGTTATCCCCTTGAGAGTGACTAGGGATGAGGGGGATGGAGTGGAGGGGTAGGGGGGACAGGGAGCGGATAGCGATGGAAGAGATGGAGGCAGTCTGGGGCCTAAGGTGTGGTTCGGATCAGGGCTGCAGCACGAAGCGAGTCAGGAGTGTTAGCAGGAGGGGATGCTTTCCAGTTCAGTAACCCCAAACCATCACACGCCTCTCCTTCCCCCTCCTCAAACCTCACTACCATGCCTACTACCCACAGGGTTATGGTTCCCCAGCACAGTGTCAGTACTATGCACAGTGACTTGGGCCTTCAGTGGGTTCCAGAATCCCTCACAGAGGGTAAATGACAGACAAGGCTGAAAGTGTGAGCACGTTCGATTAGGCATGGCCACTATCAGCAATTCCTCCTTGTAAGAGGTCTTCCCAAAAATTGGGAGAAGGCAAATAGTGGAAAAGGTTGGAATCCCTGCCCTCGTGGGCTTTCCCACCTACTGGGCTAAATTGACACAGTTTAATTTATTATCAATCAATTGTGGTTATTGTGTGTACTAAGCACTTGGCGAGTAATAATTATAATAGTAGTACTTGTTAAGCTCTTACTATGTCCCAAGCACTGTCGAAATTGTGGGGGTAGATATATGTTAAGCAGGTTAGGCGCAGTCCACGTTCCACATGGGGCTCACAGTCTTAAGTCCCATTTTATAGATGAGGTAACTGAGGCTCAGGGAAGTTAAACATGGTCACACAGCAGACATGAGGCATAGCCGGAATTAAAAATTAGCCGGAATTAGCTGGTACCTCTGACTCCTTCTGACTTCCAAGCTCATGCTCTGTCCACTTTATGACACCATAACAGACACATTCCCTGCCCCTTCTAGAAGGAAAGAAATAATGGAAAGATGAATATGCAATTATTGCTTGCTATTTTGCAGATGAGCAAACTGAGGTCTAGAGAAGTGAAACGACTTGCCCAAGGTCTCATAGCAACAATGGGAAATAGGGAGGATGAGAACCAAAGTTCTCTGACTCTCACTAAACTATGCTTGGGAGAGTAAAATAGAACACAGCTGGGAGATGTGTATGCTGCCCCCAAGGAACTCATAGTTAAGAAATGAACTCCTGGGCCAATGCTTTTTCCACTAAATGAGGATGAAAATAAGTTGATTCTCACTTGAGTTAGGTGAAGTGGGTTTAGAGGGCTGGGAAATGAATCAGGGAAGCTGGTTTGAGGGGGGATTTTAGCAGTGCTCAAAATTAGAATAGAACTGTGCGCTCTCTGATTTTGAATGGATAAGAGAGGGCGGTTCAGGCTAGGATGGAAATGGGAGAGTCGAACGCGAGTACCAACTAGATAGTTGCTTTGAGTGCTAAGTAGACGAGTTGAACGATGAAAAGGGGTTATGTGCAGTCATAGGGTGGAAAGCCTTCAAGCCTATTGTGAGTTTCTGTTACTTGTGTAAAGATACAACTTGTCGTAAGAGGAGGTAGAGGAGAGATGTAGGGTGAGCGATTTTTTAGGAAAGGACTAGATGAATGATGAAGTATGCTTGTGTTTTTGTGTGTACCAGTATGAATGCAGATATGTGAGCAAATAGATTCAGCTTGGAGTATACGTGGCTTTTTTCTTATTGTTGGTTAGTTTGTTTTATGGTGTTGTTAAGTGCTTATTATGTGCCAAGTACTGTACTAAGCACTGGGGTGGATACAAGCTAATCAGATTGGACATAGTCCATGCCCCATAGGGTGATCACAGTTGTAATCCCCATTTTTCAGATGAGGTAACCGAGACACAGAGAAAGTAAATGACTGGATCCAGATCACACAGCAGACAAGGTGTGGAGACAGGATTAGAGTCCAGGTCGTTCTCTCTAACAGGCTCATTCTCTCGCCAGTAAATGGATGGATTTATATATAAAGGCACTTCTTGTTTGACTAAAAAACCACCCAAAAAGTTGCACAACAGTCATGTACATACCTTTATGTTCTCTGACATCTCCTATCCGCTATCCAGTTTAGGTTCAGTTTCCTCAACTAAAAATAATACTCGAGATTTATTAAGTGCTTACTATGTTTCAAGCAAAGTATTACGTGCTGGTGGAGATTCAAGACAATATGGTAGAACAGAGTCCGTGTCACACAAGAGATTCACAGACTAAGTAGGAGGGAAAATAGGTATAACATCCCAATTTTACTATTTAGAAACCTGAGTCGTAGAGAAATTAAGTCAATTTCCCATGACTATGCAGCCGACAAGTGGTAGAGCTGGGATTAGAACCCAGGTCCTCTGACTGCCTCTACCCAGTTCGAAGCTTGGTGCTTCCAAATGAATGGAAGCTCCTTGCAGGCAGTGATCATATGCACTCATACTGTGTCCTCAATAGGTACTCCATAAATAGAATTGATTGACTTAATCCTTTTCCTTCACAATCAACATCAATATCTCTAAATTGAAGTCTACCCTCTCTCTTCCTTTGCGGGGAGTAGACATCATTTCCCAGAAATGGTTAGATGTCTCCACGGTGAACTCAAAGATCATTTTGAATTCAGTAACTATTTCTTCTCCATAGAGAATCACAAACAGGTGTCCAGTCAGTTCCTTCACTCGTCCCATCAATTGACTCTAACTGTGGCCCTTCCCTCATCACATGCAGAAAGTCAATGCTGTCTTCAAAAACTGCCCAATGTCTCCACGGTGAGTAAATTCCTCCTGCTGGGTTTCTCGGAATTCTGGGAGCTGCAGCTCGTCCAGGCCGCGCTGTTCCTCCTGGTCTACCTGGTTTTACTGTCGGGGAATCTCCTTATCATAGACATCACCACCCTCGACCGGCGCTTACACACCCCCATGTACTTCTTCCTCAGGAATCTGTACATCCTCGACCTCTGCCTCATCCCTGTCACTGTCCCCAAATCCATCACCATCTCCTTGACTAATAACAGCTCCATCTCCTTCTTGGGCTGTGTGGCTCAGCTCTTACTGGTGATCTCGTTTGGCGCTCCGGAGTATTTTGTCCTAACTGCGATGTCCTATGACCGCTACGCCGCCATCTGCCGCCCCCTGTAGGACGAGGTCATTATGGACCAAGGGCCCTGTCAGAATATGGCCGCCACCTCCTGGCTCAGAGGAGGGCTGTTATGGGTTCTGTTTCCAGCTTCAACTGTCTCTCTGTTCTTCTGGGCGCCCAACGTTGTCCAGTTGGTCTTCTGTGACGTCCTATTGGAGATAACCTGCTCCGAGGACCTCATCGCCATCGACGTGAGTGGGACCGTCGGTATAACGTTAGCCATCGTCTGCTTCATCTCTATCGTCATCTCGTACGCGCGCATCATCCGGTCCGTGCTGAGGAAGCCGGCTGCCGTGGGCCGGGCCGAAGGCTTCTCCACTGCCTGGCCCACCTCGCTATCGTTATCATTGTCATTTTGAAAGACATCACCGCCCATCTGAAGCCACCGCCAGACTACTCCTTGATGCTGGACCTGCTGGTGTCCGTGTTCTACGCAGTGGTACCCCCTGCCGCGAACCCCCTCATCTACAGCCTGAGGAACTGGAACACGAAGGCCGCCATCGGCAGAGTCATAAAGGGGAGTAAAGGGGAGCTTTTCCCACCTGTTTCCTTGTGTTGATATTGCCATCACTCACCTCATTAAGACACCCTACAGAGGAGTACATATGAACAGCTATATTTTCTGGCTGAGTCTGGAGGAACGTCTGATAAGACCTGTGTGTGATGGACAATCCCGGCTCAGAGGGCATTGCTCTGGGGTCAATAGAAGCTAACAGTTTGGACCGAGTTTATATCCCAAAAGGGGCTCAATCTTCATCCCCATTTTACAAAAGAGGGAAATGATACCACAGAGAAGTGAAGCTACCTGCCCAAAGTCCAACAGTAGACAATTGGTGGAGCTTGGATTTTTACACAGGTCCTTCTGACTCCCAGGCCTGAGATCTATCCACTTATCCACGCTGCTTCTATTGGGAAAGTCATTTAACCTTCATAATTAACAAAACTATTTTTTTTCCAGGACCACTGAAGCTCTCCAAAATCAATCGGCCTCACGTGTTGTGGAAAAATTCCCTCCTTGTGTTGCATTCCTTAGTATCAATGTATTCTTCTGAATAAAGTTTAACCATCCGACTTGCTACTTTTCCTTTCTGAGAGTGAACGTGTCATCAGTGCTGTGACCTGTGAAGTGAAGTAGTATGATCTAGTGGAAAGAGCATGTGCTTGAGTCCTTCATTAATTCATTCAATCATTTTACTGAGGTTCTACTATGTGCAGAGCACTGTCAGAACACCTGGGTAGATTGTAGGCTTATCCAAACTGCCAAGGCTGTGCCACAGTGCCAGAACCCGGCAGACGGCTGCCTGGTAGCCATGGTTGGGCAGTGGATAAGAATAATGATAATACTACTACTATTATTATTACTACTAATAATGATATTTGTTAAACTCTTACTATGTGCCAGGCAATGTACTAATCACTGGGGTGAATACAAGCCAATAAAGATGGAGGGGCTTGTGATGGTTGGGGTTACTGCGGTGAACAACGCCTCCCTCCTGCAAGCCCCCTGCCCGGTCGGGGGACGCAGCCCCTGATCTGAACCCCAACATAGGTCCCGAGTGCGAGTATCTCCCCAGACTGGATCCGACTCTTCTATCCACCTCGTTGTCCTCCTTTTCCTTCAACCCTGCACTCCACCAAAGTCACTCTCACTGTGGCATCGTGGTTATGAGGGGCCCTGACCTCCCTCTCCACTTGGTCTTCAGCGTGGGACAGGTCACAAAGTCTCCAAAAAGCTGGCTACCGCAGTTGACACACAAAATGTGGTCAATCAATTGCAGTGATGGACTACTGGATGGATGAATTTATGGATGGATGGATCTGAGCAGTTGAATGGGATCTGTATCCATCTTTGCCTCCCTTCTTCCAGTGGTCGTACCTACCCTAAGAGTGCATCGTATTCTCCACCTCTTCAAAGTGTTACTGAAGGGCATCTCCTCCAAGAGGTCTTCCTTGACTAAGTCATCTTTTCCTTTTCTTCCACTCCCTTCTACGTCGCCCTAACTTGCTGTCTTTATTCATTCCCCTCCCAAACCCACATCACTTATTTCCAGATCCGTAATATATTTATTCATGTTAATGCCTGTCTCCCACTCCAGACTGTAAGCTCGCTGTGGGCAGAGAATGTGTCTGTTATATTTTTATACTATACTCTACCAAGTGTTTGGTACAGTGCTCTGCATACTGTAAGCAATCAATTAATGTGATTGACTCCTAAATCATTTTTTAATTAATATCATCAACATCATCCTCAGTCAAAAGTATTTATTGAGCACTTACTATGTGCAGAGCACTGTACTAAAATCTTGGGGGAGTACAATACAACAAAATCAGCCATCATGTTCCTTGCCCATTGCAAACTAGCAATCTAGAAGACTACCTAATTGAATATTTGGTAAGTCCACTGAATAAAATCACCAAGGCCTGGGACAGTTGGGAGGCTGCAATGTCCTGGATATTAGATTGGGAGTCCACAGGTGAATGGCAATCCCTACTACCCCCAAGACTTTAGCAAAAATCAAAGAAATCCAAGGAATCACTGTTGTCCGTCCATCCGGATTTGCCACTAGTCTGCTGTGTGATCTTGGGTAAGTCCCTTCACTTCTCTGGCCCTCGGTTACCTCATCTGTAAAATGGGGATTGAGACTGTGAGCCCCACGTAGGACAGGGGATTGTGCCCAACTCGATCTGCTTGTATCTACCCCAGTGCTTAGTACAGTGCCTGGCACGAAGAAAGCACCTAACAAATACCATAATAATTGTGATGACGATGATGATGATGATTAACCCACCTGGAAGATAGCCTTGAAAGCAATTACAAGATCTCTCTAAATATACTGTTGCAAGACTCTGCAGGGGGTAGCTGGATCTAATCTAGGAAGTAGAAATTCATGGGCTTCTGAACATAATTATAATTAATTATCATAATCATAATTATCAACGTTATCATTATAGTCTTTATTAACAGTTTACATGAAATAAGTGCTGAGTAGAAACAAAATGATCAGTTCAGACAAAGTCCCTGGCCATACGAGGCTCAGAATAAAAGAGAAAGAGAAAGCATGTATCAAATCCTCGCGTCACAGAGACCCAGAGAGTTTAAGTTGGTCACCCAAGGTCACACAAATGGCCAATGAAAGGGTTGGCATTAACTGAAATATCATGGCTTCCAGTGGCATGATAAATCCCCACTAGACAGTAAGCTCCTCGTGGGCAGGAAACGTGCCTACCAAATATTTTCTTTACCTTCTCCTCCAGACCCTGTCCTCCCCTTGAGTTTCCCAAAACTGTAGATTACCCACCATTCGTCCTGTCTCATATGCCCATACCTTCGGCATTATCCTCGACTCCTCTCTCTCATTAAATCCACAAATTCAATCCATAACTGAATCCTGTCTGTTCCATCTTCACACGATGGCTAAAATCTTTCCTTTCCTCTCCATTCATTCATTCATTCATTCAATCATATTTATTGAGCGCTTACTGTGTGCAGAGCACTGCACCAAGACCTTGGGAAGTACAAGTTGGCAACATATAGAGACGGTCCCTACCCAAAAGCGAGCTCCCAGTCTAGAAGAGGGAGACAGACAACAAAACAAAACATATTAACAAAATAAAATAAATAGAATAAATATGTACAAATAAAATAAAAAAATAAATAGAGTAATGAATACGTACAAACGTATATACATATATACAGGTGCTGTGGGGAGGGGAAGGTTGTAAGACGGGGGAGGGGGAGGGAGAGGGGGAGGGGGAGGGGGAGGAGGAGGAGAGGAAGGAGGGGGCTCAGTCTGGGGAGGTCTCCTGGAGGAGGTGAGCTCTCAGAAGGGCTTTAAAGGGAGGAAGAGAGCTAGCTTGGCGGATGTGCAGAAGGAGGGCATTCCAGGCCAGGAGGATGACGTGGGCCGGGGTCGACGGCAGGACAGGTGAGAACGAGGCACCGTGAGGAGATTAGCGGAAGAGGAGCGGAGGGTGCGGGCTGGGCTGTTGAAGGAGAGAAGGGAAGTGAGGTAGGAGGGGGCGAAGTGATGGAGAACCTTGAAGCCGAAGGTGAGGAGTTTTTGCCTGATGCGTATGTTGATTGGTAGCCACTGGAGATTTCTGAGGAAGGGATTAACATGCCCAGAGCGTTTCTAGACAAGGACGATACGGGCAGCGGCGTGAAGTATGGATTGAAGTAGGGAGAGACAGGAGGATGGGAGATCAGAGAGGAGGCTGACGCAGTAATCCAGTCGGGATAGGATGAGAGATTGAACAAGCAGGGCAGCGGTTTGGATAGAGAGGAAAAGGCGGGTCTTGGCAATGTTGCGGAGGTGAGACCGGCAGGTTTTGGTGACGGATTGGATATGAGGGGTGAACGAGGGAGCGGTGTCGAGGATGACACCAAGATTGTGGGCTTGTGAGACGGGAAGGATGGTAGTGCCTTCAACAGTAGTGGGAAAGTCAGGGAGAGGGCAGGGTTTGGGAGGGAAGATAAGGAGTTCGGTCTTGGACATGGTGAGTTTTAGATGGCGGGCAGACATCCAGATGGACATGTCCTGAAGGCAGGAGGAGCCTGGAGGGAGAGAGAGAGAGAGCAGGGGCAGGGAGGTAGATTTGGGTGTCATCAGCGTAGAGATGATAGTTGAAGCCGTGGGAGCGAATGAGTTCACCAAGGGAGTGAATGTAAATAGAGAACAGAAGGGCACTAAAACCGGACCCTTGAGGAACCCCTAAAATAAGGGGATCGGAGGGGGAGGAGGAGCCCGCAAAAGAGACCGAGAGTGAATGGCCGGAGAGATAAGAGGAGAACCAGGAGAGGACAGAGTCTGTGAAGCCAAGGTTGGATAGTGTGTTGAAGAGAAGTGGGTGGCCCACAGTGTCGAAGGCAGATGAGAGGTCAAGGAGGATTAGGATAGAGTATGAGCCGTTGGATTTGGCAAGCAGGATGTCATTGGTGACCTTTGAGAAGGCAGTTTCCGTGGAAAGTAGGGGACGGAAGCCAGATTGGAGGGGGTTGAGGAGAGAGTTGGCGTTGAGGAATTCGAGGCAGCGTGTGTAGATGACTCGTTCAATGAGTTTGGAAAGGAATGGCAGGAGGGAGATAGGGAGATAACTAGAAGGTGAGGTGGGGTCGAGTGAGGGTTTTTTTAGGATGGGAGAGACGTGTGCATGTTTGAAGGCAGAGGGGAAGGAACCAGTGGAGAGTGAGCAGTTGAAGATGGAAGTTAAGGAGGGGAGAATGGACAGAGCGAGAGATGATTTCATAAGATGAGAGGGAATGGGGTCAGATGCATATGTGGCCAGAGTAGCACTTGAGAGGAGGGAGATCTCCTCTGAGGATACTGCTGGGAAGGATGGGAGAGTAGCGGAGAGCGTTGAGAGCCGGGAGGTTGGAGAAGTTGGGGGAGTGACTTTGGGGAGCTCAGACCTGATGGATTTAATTTTATTAATGAAGTGGTAGGACAGATCGTTGGTGGTGAGGCAAGGAGGAGAGGGAGGAACCGGGGACCTGAGAAGGGAGTGAAATGTACGGAAGAGCTGACGGGGATAATGGGCATGGGTGTCAATAAGGTGAGGAGAAATAGTTTTGTCTGATAGAGGAGAGGGCAGAGGTAAGGCAGGAAAAGATTAACTTGAAGTGAACGAGGTTGGCATGGTGTTTAGACTTTCGCCAGCAGCGTTCAGCAGCTCGAGCATAAGAGCGAAGGAGGCGGACAGTGGCAGTGATCCAGAGCTGTGGGTTAGTGCTACTGGAGCGGCGAAGGGAAAGGCGAGCGAGGGAGTCGAGCTGAGTAGAGAGGGTAGAGTTGAGAGCAGTAATCTGATCATCAAGATTGGGTAGATAGGAAAGGGAGGCTAGGTGGGGTATGACGCGCTCAGAAAGATGGATGGGGCCAAGAGAGCGTAGATCTCTGTGAGGAAGTAATGTAGATTTACAGGGGAAAGGAGTGTGAGTTAGGAGGCAGGTGAGAAGGTTATGATCAGAGAGAGGAATTTCAGAGTTGGTGAGGGTGGAGATAGTGCAGCGGTAGGAGATGATGAGGTCGATGGTTTGACTAAATTGGTGAGTGGGCGAGGTGGGGTGGAGCAAGAGGTTGACAGCGTCAAAGAGAGACAGACGGCGGGCGGTAGAGGAGTCACCTGGGATATCCATGTGGATGTTGAAATCTCCGAGGATCAGAGTTGGCATGGGAAAGGAGAGAAGGAAGATGAGGAAAGTCTCAAAATCGTTAAAAAAAGTTGGAGGTGGGGCCGGGGGGGCGGTAAATGACGGATACAAGAATCTGGAGGGGGTGGTAGAGGCGAATAATGTGGGCTTGAAAGGAAGGGAAGGAAACGGAAGAAAGAGGAGTGATAGTGCGAAAGCGACAATGGGGCGTGAGAAGGAAACCGACACCTCCTCCTTTTCCGGTGAGTCTGGGGGAGTGGGAGAAGAAGAGGCCTCCACTGGAGAAAGCAGCAGAAGAGACCGTGTCGTCCTGAGACAGCCATGTTTCTGTTAGGGCGAGGAGGAGTAGAGACCTGTAAAGGAATAGGTCCATGATGAAAGGGAGCTTACGTATAACGGAGCGGGCATTCCAGGGGCCACACCTGGCAGTAGCTGTGGAGGGAGGGGAGGGAAGAGGAAGGGTGCGAGGGGTGGGGAGGGTTTGGATTGGGATGAGCTGGCGGGGGTCTAGGCGGGGAGAGTGGGAAGAGGGGTGGCGTTGGGAATGGAGAACTGGAAAGTGGTGGGGGCGGGGTGGAGGGGAGGGAGGGGGCTGGGAGGGAGGAGTTGACGATTGGCGCTTGTACAAAAGAATCCTGTCTAGGGGGTAAGGGGGAGCGGTGGGGAGGGGGGGAAGGGAGTGAAAAAGCTGGGTGGGAGAGGGGAAGGGGAAGGTGAGGAATGGGAATGGAAGTTGGTAGCAAGGGAATTGAAAGTTCATGGTGAGGTCAGCAGGGAAAATGACAGGACAGCGGGAGGTTAACAATTGACATGTAGCAGCGATAAAACAGTCGCAATGATATAAGTAAGCGATGGCATCACAGAGGGTAGTTAACGATTAACATGCTATGGCAATAATAAAATAGGCAGATAATGATGTCACAGAGAGCAGATACAAACTATTATGTGCTGGAGTAGGGTGAAACTGTTAAGGGGGTCAGGGAGCGGAGATGCCTGGGGAGAGGAGTGAACAGCCAAATAGCATGGGAGGGCTGAGTAGGTGCGAATGAGGTTGTCGTTAATGTAACTTGGTGATAACAAGGGCCTTTTCCCCGGGGGAGGGGAGGCTGGCGGCGTGGGGGTTGGAATCAGTTCGGTCCGGAGCGGGAAGGGGGGAACTGGGGCACTCTTTATGGATGGTCGCATAAGCGGGGGGGGGGGGTGGAAGCAGGGGGCGTCTCTGGGGGCGCTCTGAGGAGAGGATCCTTCCGGGAACAGCAAGGCCACGCGGTGTGATGGCGGGCGGGCCTCTCGGGAACGGAGTCCCAGGCTTTTATGGCGGCGCTCTGAGGAGAGGATCCTTCCTGGAGCAGCATGGCCGCGAGGCGTGATGGCGGGCAGGCCTCTCGGGAACAGAATCCCGGGCCTCTATGGCGGCGCTCTGAGGAGAGGATCCTTCCGGGAGCAGCCGGGGACACACGGTGACCATCCATCCGAACTGCTACCACGTTAATCCCATCCCTTATTCTAGGCCACCTTGATCACGTTATCAATCTTCTTGCTGACCTCTTATGCCTCCTGTCTTTCCTCACTCCAGTCCATACTCCACTCTGCTGCCCGGATCATTTTTCTATAAAAACCTTCAGTCCATGTTTTCCACTCCTCGAGAACCTCCAGCGTTTACCCATGCACCTCCGCATCAAACGGAAACTCCTCACTACTGTCTTTAAAACATTAAATAACTTGCCCTCTCCTACCTCCCCTAGCTACTCTCCTACTACAACCCAGACACCAAGATTCACTCCTGTAGTCAATATGATTGATTGACTGATGGATTGAATATCATCACAAGGAAACGGCGGGCATTTCGACATATAGCAGAGTCTCGGGGAATCTCCTTTTTAAGACTGTCCACAGAGCAGCTTTCAAGTCCCGGTTCCTCAGGCTGTAGATGAGGAGGTTCAGGGCCGGGGGCATAACAGTGTGAGGGCGGCATAAGATAGCCGAACATGCCTTTGGAGAGGAAGAAGGTGATGAGTATGAGATGGGGCAGGCAGGTGGAGAAGGCTTTGGCCCGGCCCACAGCCGCCGGCATCGTCAGAACATCCCGGAAGATACGAGGCGACAATAGAAATGGAGCCTACAGCACCTATGGTTAGATCAAAGGTCACGCTCACGTTGTTGGTAGAGTGGTCTTCAGAGCAGATGAACTTCAGCAGGGAGGGGATGTCACAGAAGAAATGTTGGAGTACGTTGGGCCCGCATAAGTACAGGGAGAAGGCCAAAGCTGAAAACAAGACCCCGAATAGCTCTCAGCTGAGCCAGGAGGCGATTTCCGTCTTCCCTCAAGCCCCTGGTTTCATGAAGACCTTGTAGCGCAGGAGAGGCAAATGGCGACACGGCGGTCGTAGGACATCGCCATGATGACGAAAAACTCCGAGTCAGCAAACAGGACCACCAGGAAGAGCAGAAAGGTACAGCTCAGGAAGGGGATGGATCGGCAGTTAGTCAAGGAGATGGTGATGGATTTGGGGATGGTGAAGGAGATGAGGCAGATGTCGATAAGGGACAGGGTGCTGAGGAAGAAGTACATTTCGTTCTCAGTCTCTTTCTCAGTCTCTTTTGCAGGCTCCTCCTCCCCCTCCCATCCTCTTACTGTGGGAGTTCCCCAAGGTTCAGTGCTTGGTCCCCTTCTGTTCTCAATCTACACGCACTCCCTTGGTGACCTCATTCGCTCCCACGGCTTCAACTATCATCTCTACGCTGATGACACCCAGATCTACATCTCTGCCCCTACTCTCTCCCCCTCTCTCCAGGCTCGCATCTCCTCCTGCCTTCAGGACATCTCCATCTGGATTTCTGCCCGCCACCTAAAGCTCAACATGTTGAAGACTGAACTCCTTGTCTTCCCTCCCAAACCTTGTCCTCTCCCTGACTTTCCCATCTCTGCTGACAGCACTACCATCCTTCCCGTCTCACAAGCCCGCAACCTTGGTGTCATCCTCGACTCCGCTCTCTAATTCACCCCTCACATCCAAGCCGTCGCCAAAACCTGCCGGTCTCAGCTCCGCAACATTGCCAAGATCCGCCCTTTCCTCTCCATCCAAACTGCTACCCTGCTCATTCAAGCTCTCATCCTATCCCGTCTGGACTACTGCACCAGCCTTCTCTCTGATCTCCCATCCTCGTGTCTCTCTCCACTTCAATCCATACTTCATGCTGCTGCCCGGATTGTCTTTGTCCAGAAACGCTCTGGGCATATCACTCCCCTCCTCAAAAATCTCCAGTGGCTACCAATCAATCTGCGCATCAGGCAGAAACTCCTCACCCTGGGCTTCAAGGCTGTCCGTCACCTCGCCCCCTCCTACCTCACCTCCCCTCTCTCCTTCTACAGCCCAGCCCGCACCCTCCGCTCCTCGGCCGCTAATCTCCTCACCGTACCTCGTTCTCGCCTGTCCCGCCATCGACCCCCGGCCCACGTCATCCCGCGGGCCTGGAATGCCCTCCCTCTGCCCATCCGCCAAGCTAGCTCTCTTCCTCCCTTCAAGGCCCTACTGAGAGCTCACCTCCTCCAGGAGGCCTTCCCAGACTGAGCCCCTTCCTTCCTCTCCCCCTCGTCCCCCTATCCATCCCCCCATTTTACCTCCTCCCCTTCCCCACAGCACCTGTATATATGTTTGTACATATTTTTTACTCTATTTATTTATTTATTTTACTTGTACATATCTATCTTATTTATTTTATTTTGTTAGTATGTTTGGTTTTGTTCTCTGTCTCCCCCTTTTAGACTGTGAGCCCACTTTTGGGTAGGGACTATCTCTATATGTTGCCAATTTGTACTTCCCAAACGCTTAGAACAGTGCTCTGCACATAGTAAGCGCTCAATAAATACGATTGATGATGATGATGATGATGGGGGTGCGGAGGCGCCGGTAGAGAACAGTGACGGAGACGATAAGGAGATTCCCCGTCAGAGTCGCCAGGTAGACCAGGAGGAACAGCACGGAGTGGACCAGATGCAGCTCCCGGATCTCCAAAAATCCCAGCAGGCAGACTTCCCTCACATTAGAAATGTTGGACATTTATGGGGGATGTCAATTCCCTGCACAAGAAGAGGGAAGACTTTAGTTTACAGGCCTTGATGGCGAAGATAAAGCAATCAACATTAATTCCAGTAGGAGTAAATCAAGCATTTGTACGTTCTGAGTACCTACAGAGTTCAATAGTATTAGTACAAATGATCCCTGCTGTCAAGGAATTACAAGCTCACAGTCTTGTAGGAGTGGTATAGTGGTATAGTGTAGTGGAAAGAGCACAGTTCTTCGAATGGGAGGACTTGGGTTCTAATTCTGGCCCTATCACTTACCTGCTGTGAGACTTTGGGCAGCATACTTAACTTCAGTGAGCCTCAGATTCCTCATTTATAAAATGGAAATTCAAGGCCTGGTCTCTCCTGCTACTGAGACTGTAAGCCCCGTGTGGATTAGAGACCGTGACCCACCTGACTACTGTGCATCTATCCCTGTACATACTACTGTTATGGGTGTATAGTTAGCATTAAACAAGTGACACAAGCATTATTATTATTTGGGGAGACAGAAACCTAAAAAGAATTGCAGATAGGAGACTACCAGAGAGCAATTGACACCCATGCCCATCACCCCCGCCAGCTCTTCCGTACATTCAACTCCCTTCTCAGGCCCCCGGTTCCTCCCCCTCCTCCGTCCCTCATCCCCAACGATCTGGCTCCTACTTCATTAACAAAATTAAATCCATCAGGTCCGACCTCCCCAAAGTCACTTACACACCTTCTCCAACCCCCCGGCTCTCTACACTCTCTGCTACTCTCCCATCCTTCCCAGCAGTATCCTCAGAGGAGCTCTCCTCCCTCCTCGAAAGTGCTACTACGGCCACCTGTGCTTCTGACCCCATTTCCTCTCACCTCATGAAATCTCTCGCTCCATCCCTTCTCCCCTCCTTAACTTCCATCTTCAACCGCTCACTCTCCACTGGTTCCTTCCCCTCTGCCTTCAAACAGGCCCATGTCTCTCCCATCCTAAAAAAACCCTCTCTTGACCCCACCTCACCTTCTAGTTATCGCCCCATATCCCTCCTACCATTCCTTTCCAAACTCCTTGAACGAGTTGTCTACACGCGCTGCCTAGAATTCCTCAACAACAACTCTCTCCTCGACCCCCTCCAGTCTGGCTTCCGTCCCCTACATTCCACGGACACTGCCCTCTCAAAGGTCACCAATGACCTCCTGCTTGCCAAATCCAACGGCTCATACTCTGTCCTAATCCTCCTCGACCTCTCAGCTGCCTTTGACACTGTGGACCACCCCCTTCTTCTCAACACGCTATCTGACCTTGGCTTCACAGACTCCGTCCTCTCCTGGTTCTCCTCTTACCTCTCCGGTCGTTCATTCTCAGTCTCTTTTGCAGTCTCCTCTTCCCCCTCCCATCCTCTTACTGTGGGAGTTCCCCAAGGTTCAGTGCTTGGTCCCCTTCTATTCTCAAACTACACGCACTCCCTTGGTGACCTCATTCCCTCCCACGGCTTTAACTATCATCTCTACGCTGATGACACCCAGATCTACATCTCTGCCTCTGCTCTCTCCCCCTCTCTCCAGGCTCGCAGCTCCTCCTGCCTTCAGGACATCTCCATCTGGATGTCTGCCCGCCACCTAAAGCTCAACATGTCCAAGACTGAACTCCTTGTCTTCCCTCCCAAACCCTGCCCTCTCCCTGACTTTCCCATCTCTGTTGACGGCACTACCATCCTCCCCGTCTCGCAAGCCCGCAACCTTGGTGTCATCCTCGACTCCGCTCTCTCATTCACCCCTCACATCCAAGCCGTCACCAAAACCTGCCTGTCTCAGCTCCGCAACGTTGCCAAGATCCGCCCTTTCGTCTCCATCCAAACCGCTACCCTGCTTATTCAAGCTCTCATCCTATCTCGTCTGGACTACTGCATCAGCCTTCTCTCTGATCCCCCATCCTCGTGTATCTCTCCACCTCAATCCATACTTCATGCTGATGCCCGGATTATCTTTCTCCAGAAACGCTCTGGGCATATCACTCCCCTCCTCAATAATCTCCAGTGGCGACCAATCAATCTGCGCATCAGGCAGAAACTCCTCACCCTGGGCTTCAAGGCTCTCCATCACCTCGCCCCCTCCTACCTCACCTCCCTTCTCTCCTTCTACAGCCCAGCCCGCACCCTCAGCTCCTCGGCCGCTAATCTCCTCAACGTACCTCGTTCTCGCCTGTCCCGCCATCGACCCCCGGCCCACGTCATCCCGCGGGCCTGGAGTGCCCTCCCTCTGCCCATCCTCCAAACTAGCTCTCCTCCTCCCTTCAAGGCCCGACTGAGAGCTCACCTCCTCCAGGAGGCCTTCCCAGACTGAGCCCCTTCCTTCCTCTCCCCCTCGTCCCCCTCTCCATCCCCCCATTTTACCTCCTTCCCTTCCCCACAGCACCTGTATATATGTATATATGTTTGTACATATTTATTACTCTATTTATTTATTTATTTATTTTACTCGTACATATCTATTCTATTTATTTTATTTTGTTTGTATGTTTGGTTTTGTTCTCTGTCTCCCCCTTTTAGACTGTGAGCCCACTGTTGGGTAGGGACTGTCTCTATATGTTGCCAATTTGTACTTCCCAAGCGCTTAGTACAGTGCCCTGCACACAGTAAGCGCTCAATAAATGCGATTGAAGATGATGATGATAAAGAGATCAATTTCTGTAAAGTGTTGTAGGTCAATCAACATATTTATTGAGCAGTTACTACATACAAAACTTTGCACTAAATGCTCGCGAGAGTCTAACCTAATGGAGTTAGTAGGTACGTTCCCTGCCAAAGATGAGCTAATCGTCTATAAGTGATTTTATACTCAAACTCATATCCTCAGCCCCTCTCAGGATCGGACCTGGAGGGTTTCCACTGTTCTACCAGTCTCGGCTATTGGAGGGAAAGTCAGACGGAGTCCTACCCATTCCTTTTCTAACTTGGCCAGTGGTTAACGAGTTAACGAGCTATCCTCAGAGGAGCTCTCCTCCCTCCTCGAAAGTGCTACTACGGCCACCTGTGCTTCTGGCCCCACTCCCTCTCATCTCATGAAATCTCTCGCTCCATCCCTTTCCCCCTACTTAACTTCCATCTTCAACCGCTCACACTCCACTGGTTCCTTCCCTTCTGCCTTCAAACATGCCCATGTCTCTCCCATCCTAAAAAACCCTCCCTTGACCCCACCTCACCTTCTAGTTATTGCCCCATATCCCTCCTACTATTACTTTCCAAACTTCTTGAACGAGCTGTCTACACGCGCTGCCTCGAATTCCTCAACACCAACTCTCTCCTCGACTCCCTTCAGTCTGGCTTCCGTCCCCTACATTCCACTGAAACTGCCCTCTCAAAGGTCACCAATGACCTCCTTCTTGCCAAATCCAACGGCTCATACTCTATCCTCATCCTCCTCGACCTCTCAGCTGCCTTCGACACTGTGGACCACCCCCTTCTCCTCAACACGCTATCCAACCTTGGCTTCACAGACTCAGTCCTCTCCTGATTCTCCTCTTATCTCTCCGGTCTTTCATTCTCAGTTTCTTTTGCAGGCTACTCCTCCCCTTCCCATCCCCTCACTGTGAGGGTTCCCCAAGGTTCGGTTCTTGGTCCCCTTCTGTTCTCGATCTTGGTCCCCTTCTGTCCTCTCTCCCTTGGTGACCTCATTCGCTCCCACGGCTTCAACTATCATCTCTACGCAGATGACACCCGAATCTACATCTCTGCCTCTGCTCTCTCCCCCTCCCTCCAGGCTCGCATCTCCTCCTGCCTTCAGGACATCTCCATCTGGATGTCTGCCCGCCACCTAAAGCTCAACATGTCCAAGACTGAACTCCTTGTCTTTCCTCCCAAACCCTGCCCTCTCCCTGACTTTCCCATCTCTGTTGACGGCACTACCATCCTTCCCATCTCTCAAGCCCGCAACCTTGGTGTCATCCTCGACTCCGCTCTCTCGTTCACCCCTCACATCCAAGCCGTGACCAAAACCTGCCTGTCTCAGCTCCGCAACGTTGCCAAGATCCGCCCTTTCTTCTCCATCCAAACCGCTACCCTACTCATTCAAGCTCTCATCCTATCTCGTCTGGACTACTGCATCAGCCTTCTCTCTGATCTCCCATCCTCGTGTCTCTCCCCACTTCAATCCACACTTCATGCTGTTGCCCGGATTGTCTTTGTCCAGAAACGCTCTGAGCATGTTACTCTCCTTCTCAGAAATCTCCAGTGGCTACCAATCAATCTGCGCATCAGGCAGAAACTCCTCACCCTCGCCTTCTAGTCTCTCCACCACCTCGCCCCCTCCTACCTCACCTTACGTCTCTCCTTCTACAGCCCACCCCGCACCCTCCGCTCCTCGGCCGCTAATCCCCTCACCGTGCCTCGTTCTAGCCTGTCCCGCCATCGACCCCCGGCCCACGTCATCCGCCTGGCCTGGAATGCCCTCCCTCTGCCCATCCGCCAAGCTAGCTCTCTTCCTCCCTTCAAGGCCCTACTGAGAGCTCACCTCTTCCAGGAGGCCTTCCCATACTGAGCCCCCTCCTTCCTCTCCCCCTCGTCCCCGTCTCCATCCCCCCATCTTGCCTCCTTCTCTTCCCCACAGCACCTGTATATATGCATATATGTTTGTACATATTTATTACTCTATTTATTTATTTATTTATTTATTTTACTTGTTCATATCTATTCTATTTATTTCATTTTGTTAGTATGTTTGGTTTTGTTCTCTGTCTCCCCCTTCTAGACTGTGAGCCCACTGTCGGGTAGGGACTGTCTCTATATGTTGCCAACTTGTACTTCCCAAGTGCTTAGTAGAGTGCTCTGCACACAGTAAGCGCTCAATAAATACGATTGATTGATTGGTAGGAAATCTGCTACAAGTCAAAACTCACCTGTGCTGGGCAGCAAAGGTGTAGGAGAGGGTCGAGGGTGTAGACTCAGGTTTCCTGCATGGAAGAAGGCAATGGTAAACTATTGCCTTATGTTTACCAAGAAAACTCTATGGTTTCACATACCAGCATGACTGCTGACAGTTTATCCATAAATCCTTCTTCGGCACGGTGAAAACCTGAATCTCTGTCGTTGTCTTTGATCCGAATTTCTATCATTTGTACGTTTGCCTTTGACTTTTTCTCATGCCGTACTGCCCAGCACAGGTAAATTAACTTTGTCTGATGATCCCGCTTAGACCTTTCCATTATGGGTAACCCTAGCGAGAGTATATCTCAGTGGCATAGCTCTAAGCTTCGTTGGTGTAGGCAAACTCTCCTGACACGGTAAGGCACTGATTTGTAGGAAAATTTCCGATCAGAAGAATTGATATTGGTACCAGGGTTTTTCCCAGAATCAGTCACGCTCTCTCATCCCTGACAGTCAAGTTCCCGCTGAAATCGTTTCTGACATACATGAACCACTGACAACCGAAGTGACTGTAGCATTGTGCCGATACTCGGTTGTAACATCCTAGCCTGGTAGGGGGTTACCATGGTAGCCAGGATGGGAATGCTGGAGATAGGAGAGCTGTGTCGGTGATGGGGCCACTGAAGGATAGGGCACGGGCCTGGGAGTCAGAAGGATGTGGGTTCTAATCCCTGCTCCCTCACAAGTCTGTTATGTGACTTTGGGCACGTCACTTCACTTCCCTGTACCTCAGTTACCTCATCTGTAAAATGCGGATAAGAGTGTAAGCCCCATGATGGACAGGGTCTGTGTCCAACCTGATTAACTTGTATCTAACCCAGAGCTTAGAACAGTGCTTGGCACACAGTAAGGGCTTAACATGTACCAACATTATTTATTATTCATTATTGCTGGCAAGCCATTCCCCTTCTACAAGCCTGCCCTGTTTGGGGTATGGTCCTGTTCCGAATTAGTCTCTTTCCCCTTCTAGATTGTGAACCTGTTGTGGACAGGGAATGTCTCTATTTGTTGCTGAATTGTACTTTCCAAGCGCTTAGTATAGTTCTCTGCGCAAGGTAAGCAGTCGGTAAATGATTGAATGAGTGAATAAACTCTAACCTGTTCCCCGAATGATAGAAGCTTCCCAGAAGGCTCTATCTCTGGCTTCATACTTCTAGTTCCATCCTGCCTCTCTCCACCTCTGCTCACTCCCACCAGGACAGCTGGGGCTGGAAGGGGGCACTGACCTTCCCTGGACTGTGCTGGTATCTTCTTTCTCCTCGGATTCCTGGGTTCGGTCAGCCACAAAGGGACAGCCAGGAACCCTCAGTTACTCTTCATTCTCCCAAGGATGCTTACCCGCTCTCCAGGAAGGCCCCGTCCCCATAGATAAAGCAGTCACTGCTCCGAGAGCGATCCCTGGAGGACCGGCTTGGGCTCCTGTGGAGGGGCCTCGTGGGCCAGGCGACGCGAGAACTCTCTGGATGTGAGGACCTGGCACTCTCAAATGCAGCAACGGTCCTGTCCTGTGTTGTTCCCATGATAACAATACCAGTTGCTTAGCAACTACAATATCAAAAATATACCCTCATATCCTCATTGCGGGAGTACGAATGGTTTCTCAGAGTAACCAATGGAGAATCAGAGCTCTCAACACAGAGGTAGGGAGTGATAGATTGGCAAGCTCAGTTAGTGTATGGAGACTAGAAGTAGCTTGGCCTAGTGGAAAGAGCCCGGGACTGGGAGAGAACCGGTTCGAATCCCGACTTCACCGCTCATCTGCCTTGTGATTTTGGGCAAGTCACTTCATTTCCCAGTGCCTCAGTTACCCCCTCTGAGAGGCTGAGAGTACCGTGTCGGACAGAGACTGTATCGAATGTGATTATCTTGTATCTACCCCAGCATTTAGCCACATGCTAGATGGTTGACCTTGGACAAGTCACTTCACTTTTCCTGTGCATCACTCTCCTTATCTGTAAAATGGGGATTAAATCCTATGCCCTCCTTACAAAGACTGTGAGCCCCATGTGAACAAGGGCTGTATCCAACCTGATTATATCTTTATTCATTCATTCAATTGTATTTATTGAGCACCTACTATGTGCAGAAACTGTACCGAACGCTTGGAAAGTATAATTCAGCAACAAATAGAGACGATCTCTGCCCATAATGGGCTCAGAGTCTAGAAGTGGGGAAACAGACATCAAAACAAGTAAATAGGCAGTCAAATGTATGGGACAGTTACTATGATTGTGTCCCTTCTCCCTTGTCACCCTCTGATTTTCTGATTTTCATAACCACCAAGAGTGATCTTAAAATTCATAAAGTTACTATTATCAGTAGTATTAGCATTATCATTATTGCATTTATAAAAAATGTATTTGCAGAAGACTGATACGTGTTGTAGTAGAAACAAACTAATCAGATTGGACATGTTTCCTGACCCACGGGGACTCAGATTGTAAAATAAAGTGAGAGCACATATTGAATCCCGATTTTACAGAGAGCCCCAAATAGGTTAGGAGGCTGGACCAAGGCCATATAGCAGGCCGGTGGCAGAACCGGGCAGACCTTTCATATCTCATGATTCCCAGCCACATGCACATTCCACTAAGCCACGATGCGGCCCAAACAATCACTTTTCATTTATTCAGTCATTCATTCAATTATATTTGTTGAGTACTTACTGTGTGCGGAGCACTGTACTAAGCGCTTGGAAAGTACTATTCAGAGAAAAGAGAGACAATCCCTGCCCACACTGGGCTTACAGTCACACATGGCTTATAAGCCTCTGTCCCAGATATTGACCAATCCTCAGGCGCTGGAATTTCTCTTTGGACAGCTCTTTATATGGATATCCCCACGGTCAGAATGAGAAATGGGACAGTCTGCAAAAGGAAACATACATTTTGTCCTTTAGAGGAGGGAGTAGGAATCTCCCCTTTAGGACTCTCCCCAGGGCGGTGTTTATGTCCCTGTTCCTCAAGCTGTAGATGAGGGGGTTTAAGGCAGAGAGCACCACAGTGTAGAACACGGACATCAGCAGGTTCAGGGTCGAGGGGGAGTCTTACACGAGCTTGAGGTAGGAGATGACGACCGTAAAGAGTAAGACGGTGAAGATGGCGAGGTGAGGTGGGGAGGTGGAGAAAGCTTTGGCCCGGCCCTCGGTGGCCTTCATCCTCAACACAGCCTGGTAGATGTGTACGTAAGGGATAATGATGAAGACGAGGCAGAAGCACATAAAGCTACCCCACAGGCGACGCTCACATCGATGGCGACGTGGTCCTCGGAGCAAGAGATCTTCAGCAGGGAGGGGACATCACAGAAGAGCTGCTGAACGATGCTGGACCCACAGAAGTTCAGGGAGAAGGTCAAGCTGAATACAAGACGCCAGACAACACTCCGCTGAGCCAGAATGCGGCCGCCATCTTCTCACAGACCGTGTTGTTCGTGATGAGCTCATAGGGCAGGGGGCGGCAGATGGCAGCGTAGTGGTCGTAGGACATGGCCGTGAGGATGTAAAACTCTGAACCGACAAACAGGACCATCCAGGAAGACCTGAGCGGAACAGCTCAAGAAGTAAATGGAGTTGCAGTTGGTCAAGAAGTTGAGGATGGATTTGGGGACGATAACAATGATGAGGCTGGGGTCGAGGACAGACATATTCCTGAGGAAGAAGGACATGAGGGTGTGGAGGCGCCTGTCAAGAACGGTCACAGCGATGATGAGGAGATTCCCCTTCAGGACCGCAAGATAGACCAGGAGGAACAGTGCAGCTTGGGCTAGCTGAAGCTCTTGGATCTCCGAGAATCCCATCAGGAGGAATTCCCTCACCGTGGAGACGTCGGACATTTTTGGGAGGTAGCATTGACTCTCAAATGCAATAGATGAGGGAAGAATCAAAGTTAGAGTCCAATGATGGGGTGAGTAAAGGAATTGACAAGACCGTTGCTCGTGATTCTCTATGGAGAGGAGACAGTTACTGAATTCAAAATGATCTTTGAGTTCACCGTGGAGACATTTAACATTTCTAGGGAACGATGTCGACTCCCGGAGAAGAGGGAAGACTTCAATTTACAGACACTGATGCTGGGGGTGAAGGAATAAGACTAAATCAATCAAGTCTATTTATTGAATACCTACAGAGGACACAGTATTAGTACATACAGTCATTAGTACAAATTTCGGCTCCACGAAGTGTCAGCTGTGTGACTTTGGGAAAGTCACTTGACTTCTCTGTCCCTCAGTTACGTCATCTGTAAAATGGGGATTAAGACTGTGAGCTCCCGTGGGACAATCCTTTCACCTTCTAATCACCCCAGCGCTTAGAACAGCGCTTTGCACATAGTAAGCGCTTAAATAATGCCATTATTATTAGTATTAGTAGTAGTAGTATTCTATAAGACGCACCAAGCTTCAAAGCATGTAGAAGCAGTGTGCACTACTGGGAAGAACACAGGCCTGGGAGTCAGTGAACCTGGGTTTTAATCCCAACTCAACTCCTTGTCGGCTGCATAGCCATGGGAAAATGACTTAATTTTTCTACGCCTCAGTTTTCTCAATACTAAGTGAGGATTCTATACCTGTTTTCCCTCCTATTTACCCTATGAATACCTCGTGCGACAAGGATTGTGTTCTACCAGGTTGTCCTGAATCTCCCCCAGCACTTAATACTTTGCTTGGCACACGGAATGAACTTAATAAGTATCAAGAAAATTATTTTTGGTTGAGGAGTCTGAAACTAAAATGAATAGCAAATTGCAGAGGTCAGGAAACAAAGAGTTATCCAAACTCCTAGTACAAGTCGTCCACATTCGCTGCCTCGAATTCCTCAATGCCAGCTCTCTCCCTTGACCCCCTCCAATCTGGCTTCCTTCCCCTGCACTCCACTGAAACTGCCCTCTCAAAGGTCACCAATGACCTCCTGCTGCCAAATCCAATGGCTCCTACTCTATCGTAATCCTTCTCGACCTCTCAGCTGCCTTCGACACTGTGGATCACCACCTTCTCCTGAACGTTATTATTATTATTATTATGGCATTTATTAAGCGCTTACTATGTGCAGAGCACTGTTCTAAGCGCTGGGGGGGGGATTAGAAGGTGATCAAGTTGTCCCACATGGGGCTCACAGTCTTTATCCCCATTTTACAGATGAGGTAACTGAGGCCCAGAGAAGTCAAGTGACTTGCCCAAGGTCACACAGCAGACACATGGCGGAGCCGGGATTCGAACCCATGACCTCTGACTCCAAAGCCCGGGCTCTTTCCACTGAGCCACGCCGCTTCAACATGCAATCCAACTTTGGCTTAACAGACTCCTTCCTCTCCTGGTTCTCCTCTTACCTCTCTGGCCGCTCATTCTCAGCCTCCCTCGCAGGCTCCTCCTCCCTCTCCCATCCCCTTACTGTAGGGGTTCCTCAAGGGTCAGTTTGTTCTCTATCTACGCTCATTCCCTTGGTGAACTCATTCGCTCCTACGCCTTCAACTATCATCTCTATGCTGATGACACTCAAATCTACATCTCCTCCCCTGCTCTCTCTCCCTCCCTCCAGGCTCATATCTCCTCCTGCCTTCAGGACATCTCTATCTGGATGTCTGCCCGACATTTAAAACTCAATATATCCAGGGCTGAACTCCTTAGCTTCCCTCCCAAACCCTGTCCTCGTCCTGACTTTCCCGTCCCTATAGGTGGCACTACCGTCCTTCCCGTCTCACAAGTCCGAAACCGTAGGGAGCGGGGGAAGGCGATGAGACAGGCAGTATGTGCACACATACCGTACCCAACGGCTCAAGGCCAAACAGACTCAACAACAGGAGATAAAGAGACCAGGGCAAGAAAAACAAGCTTGCACCTGCAAGGCTCGGAGGCAACCTCAAGGCCATATCCGCAGCCAGCGATGGTTGGCAATGGGTGGCTGGGGGCGAGCCAGAGCAAACGCTTCGTTACTGGACAGAGCTGTTGTTAGGCTAGTGGCTGGAGGGCGGTGTGTGCTACATGGCAAAGCCTCGATACACCATCCCCGGAGAAAACCCTGCCCCCGGGCAACGGAGGGTATAAGAGACGAACAAGACAAGAGGGGGGGCGCGCCCTCTCTCCCGTCTCGCGCTCGCTCTCTCCCTCTCTCTGTCGCGCCTCTCTCCCTCCCTCTCTCCCTCTCTCTCTCTCTCTCTCTCTCTCTCTCTCTGTCTCTCGCTCTCTCTCTCTTTCAACCATGTAACCGCTGATAGCAAATAAACGGCAACCAAGCTTTGAACCTCTGGCTGACTCTTCCTGGTATGAACGCGCGGGCCGCGTCCGGAGACATCCGAAGACCCGGAGAGGGTAAGAACCCGAGCGTTGCCCCCGAAACCACGGGGAGCAACGCGAAACCTTGGTGTTATCGTCGAAATCGCTCTCTCAGTCACACTACACATCCAAGCCGTTACCAAAACCTGCCGGTCTCACCTCAACAACATCGCCAAGATCCGCCCTTTCCTCTCCATCCAAACTGCTACCTTGCTGGTTCAATCTCCCATCTTATCCCGACTGGATTACTGCATCAGCCTCCTTTCTGATCTCCCATCCTCCTGTCTCTCCCCACTTCAGTCTATACTTCACTCTTCTGCTCGGATTATCTGTATATAGAAACACTCTGGGCATGTCACTCCCCTCTTAAAAAATCTCCAGTGGTTGCCTGTCAACTTACGAATCAATCAAAAATTCCTCACTCTCGGCTTCAAGGTTCTCCATCACCTCACCCCCTCCTATCTCACCTCCCTTCTCTCCTTCTACAGCCCAGCCCGCACCCTCTGCTCCTCTGCCTCTAACCTCCTCACTGTACCTCGTTCTCGCCTGTCCCTCTGTCGAACCCCGGCCCACGTCCTTCCCCTGGCCTGGAATGCCCTCCCTCCACACATCCGCCAAGCTAGCTGTCTTCATCCCTTGAAATCCCTACTGAAAGCTCACCTTCTCCATGAGGCCCTCCCAGACTGAGCCCCCTTTTTCCTCTCCTCCTCCCCAACCGCCCCGCTTCCCACCTCCTTCAGCGTGGCTCAGTGAAAAGACCCCGATCTTGTAGTCAGAGGTCATGGGTTCAAATCCAGGATCCGACAATTGTCAGCTGTGTGACTTTGGGGAAGTCACTTAACTTCTCTGGGCCTCGGTTCCATCATCTGTAAAATGGGGATTAAGAATGTAAGCCCCCCGTGGGACAACCTGATCACCTTGTACCTCCCCAGAGCTTAGAACAGTGCTTGGCACATAGTAAGCGCTTAATAAATGTCATTATTATTAGTATTATTATTATTATTCCCCTCCCCGCAGCACTTGTATATGTTTGTAGAGATTTATTAATCTGTTTGTTTTACTTGTACAGAGAAGCAGCTTGGAAAGAGCCCGGGATTTGGAATCAGAGGTCATGGGTTCAAATCTCGGCTCTGCCACTTGTCAGCTGTGTGACTTTGGACAAGTCTCCTAACTTCTCTGTGTCTCAGTAATCTCATCTGTAAAATGGGGATTAAGACTGTGATTCCCATGTGGGACAACCTGATCACCTTGTAACCTCCCCAGTGCTTATAACAGTGCTTTGCACATAGTAAGTGCTTAATAAATGCCATTATTATTATTATTATTATTGTACATATTTACTATTCTATCTATTTTGTTAATGAAGTGCATATAAGAGAGGCAGCGTGGCTAAGAGAAGCAGCATGGCTTAGTGGAAAGAGCACGGGCTTGGGAGTCAGAGGTCATGGGTTCTAATCCCGGTTTTACCACTTGTCAGCTATGTGACTTTCGGTAAGACACTTAACTTCTCTGTACCTCAGTTATCTCATCTGTAAAATGGAGATTAAGTCTGTGAGCCCCAACTGGGACAACCTGATCACCTAGTAACCTCCCCAGAGCTTATAACAGTGCTTTGCATATAGTAAGCGCTTAACAAATACCAAATTATTATTATTTAGCTATAATTCTATTTGTTCTGAAGAGTTCGACACCTGTCTACATGTTTTGTTTTGTTATCTGTCTGTCCCTTCTAGACTGTGAGCCTGTTGTTGGGTAGGGACCATCTCTATATGTTGCTTACTTGTACTTCACAAGCGCTTAGTACAGTGCTCTGCACATAGTAAGTGCTTAATAAATGCGATTGAATGAATGAATGAATATGTACATGACTGTTGTGAAATTTATTCGGTGGTTTTAGAGTCAAACAAGAAGTGCCTTTCCACATAAATTCGTCCATTTAATGGAGAGAGAATGGGCCTGGTAGAAAGAAAGACCTGGATTTTAATCCTGCCTCCTCTCCCTTTCAGCTGTGATTTGGGGCCAGTCATTTACCTTCTCTGGGGCTCAGGTACCTCATCTGAAAAATAGGAATTACAATTGTGAGCACCCTATGTAACATGGACAATGTCCAACCTTCCTATGTAACCTGCACAATGTCCAACCTGATTAGCTTGTATCCACCCCAGGGCTTAGTACAATACTTGGCACATAATAAGCGCTTAATGATATCATAAAATAAACAACAACAAAAACCCATATACTCCAAACTGATTCAATTTGCTCACATATCTGCATTCACACTTGTACACACACAAACACAAGCATACCTCATCATTCATCTAATCCATTCCTAATGCATTGTTCAGCCTACATCTCTCCTTTCCTCAACTTCCTCTCATGAAACGTTGTGTCTTTTCACGAGCAACAAAAACTTACAATCGACTTGAAGGCTTTCTTCCCTATGACTGCACTTCAGCTCCTTTCCATCGTTCAACTCATCTTGTCAGCTCTCAAAGCAACTTTCTAGTTGTTACTTACGATCGACTCTCTCATTTCCATCCTAGCCTGGAACCCCCTCTTTTATCCACTCAAAATCAGGGAGAGCACAGTTCTTTCCGAATTTTGAGCACTGATCAAATCCCCCCTCCTCTAACCAGCTATCCCGATTCATTTCCCAGCCCGCTAAACGCACTTCACCTAACTCAAGTGCAAATCAACTAATTTCCATCCTCATTTAGTGGAATAAGCATGGGCACAGGAATTCTGTTCTTGACTGTGAGCTCCCTGAAGGCAGCATACACATCTACCAGCTCTGTTCTATTGTATTCTCCCAAGCATAGCTAAGTGTGAGTCAGAGGACCTGAGCTCTAATCCTGCCTCCGTCCCTTTGCTGATGTGGGACCATGGGCAAGTCACTTCACTTCCCTGGGCCTCAGTTTTCTCATTTGTAAAATGACACCCAATAATTGCATATTCATCTTTCTATTCTTTTTTTCTTTCTAGAAGGTCCCGAGAGGCCCGCCCGCCATCACACCGCGCGGCCTTGCTGCTCCCGGAAGGATCTTCTCCGTAGAGCGCCGCCATAGAAGTCTGGGACTCCGTTCCCGAGAGGCCCGCCTACCATCACAACGCGTGGTCCCGCTGCTACCGGAAGGATCATGTTCTCCGAATGCCGCCGCGAGACCGGGGCTCCCCCATCCTCCCTCCCTCCGTCTGTCCGTCCCCCAGCAGCCTGATATCGGTGCTTATGCCCTACGGCTGGGGTCCTGGCGGCCCCCCACCCGGGCATCTGCATCCCCGCCAGACCACACCGAGGCCCTTGGCCTGGGCCCCCACCTCCCCATCATCGCTACACTCACCCCTAGAAGCCACCTCCACTCTGTCCAAGTAGCCAACTGGGATCGCGGGACATTGTGTCCCCGCTGCTAGATCGTGGAACATTGTGTCCCCCTGCTTCCACACAACCCCCAACGCTTAAGTGACCATCCATGAAGAGCCCCCCAACACCCCTTCCCGATCCGGACCTGACTGATTCACCCCAACCTCCGGCCTCCCTTTCCCCAGAAGAAGGTCCTTGCTATAGCTAAGTATCACCAAGTCAGCCCTCCCATGCTATTAGGCTGTTAACTCCTCTCCCCAGGCATCTCCGCCACCTGAACCCAATTAACAGATCCACCCTTCTTCAGAGCTGCCAACCATAGGTCCCCATCCTCCTTCACCTCCGAGACAAGTTGGCCAAGAGCCATGGGATTCTGCTTGCCATTAATCTGTTTGACCTGATTTGATTGAGCTATGGACAATTCACGGTCGCTTCTGCATGTTAATTGTTAGCTGCTCTTTGCGATGTCATCTTCTGCTTATTTTATTATTCCCATCGAATGTTAATTGTTAAAGTCTGGCGATGATGTCATCACCTGCTTATTTTTTGAAATCACATGGTAGTTGTTATCTGCTCTCTGTGACATCATCATCTGCCTATTTTATTATTGCTATAGCATGTTAATTATTACCTACCCTCTGTGATGCCATTGCCTACTGTATCATTGCTACTGTGTTATTGCTTCTGCATTTCAATTGTTAACCTCCCGCTGTGCTGTCATTTTCCCTGCTGACCTCACCATGAACTACCAGTTCCCTTGCTCCTAACTGCCATTCCCATTCCTCATCTTCCCCTTCCCCTCTCCCACACAATTTTTTCCCTCCGTTTCCCCCACCACTACTGCTCCCCCTCACCCTCTACCCAGGATCCCTCCGTACCAGCGCCAAACCTCAACTCCTCCCTCCCAGCTCCCTCCCTCCCCTCCTCCCCGCCCCCACCACATCCCAGTTGTCCTTTCCCATCGCCACCCCTTTTCCCACTTTCCCCGCCCAGGCCCCCGCCAACTCATCCCAATCCAAACCCTCCCCAACCCTCGCAACCTTCCCCCTCCCTCCATAGCTGCTGCCAGGTGTGGCCTCTGAAACCTCCGCTCCGTTATAAGTAAGTTTCCTTTCATCATGGACCTATTCCTTTACAGGTCTCTACTCCTCCTCGCCCTAACTGAAACATGGCTGTCTCCGGACGACACGGTCTCTTCTGCTGCTCTCTCCAGTGGAGGAATCTTCTTCTTCCACTCCCCCAGACTCACCGGAAAAGGAGAAGGTGTCGGTTTCCTTCTCGCCCCCCAGTGTCGCTTTCGCACTATCCCTCCTCTCCCTTCCCTTTCCTTCCCTTCCTTTGAAGCCCACATTATTCGCCTCTACCACCCCCTCCAGATTCTTGTAGCCGTCATCCACCGCCCCCCGGCCCCACCTACAAATTCTTTAACGATTTTGACCCCTTTCTCACCTTCCTTCTCTCCTTTTCCATGCCCACTCTGATCCTCGGAGACTTCAACATCCACATGGATATCCCTGGCGACTCCTCTGCCGCCCGCCTTCTATCTCTCCCTGACGCTGAAAACCTCTTACTCCACCACGCCTCGCCCACTCACCAACTTGGTCACATCCTCAACCTCGTCATGTCCTACCGCTGCACTATCTCCACACTTGCCAACTCTGAAATCCCTCTCTCTGATCATAATCTTTTCACCTGCCTCCTCACTCACACTCCTCTCCCCTGTAAATCTATATTACTACCTCACAGAGACCTTCGGTCTCTCGACGCCATCCATCGTTCTAAGCACCTCAAACCCCACCTCGCCTCCCTTTCTTTTCTACCCAATCTTGATGATCAGATTACTCCTCTCAACTCTACCCTTTCTACTCAGCTCGACTCACTCGCTCCCCTTTCCCTTCGCCGCTCTCGTACCACTAACCCACAGCCCTGTATCACTGCCACTGTCCGCCTCCTTCGCTCTTATGCTCGAGCTGCTGAACGCTGCTCGCGAAAGTCTAAACACCATGCCAACCTCGTTCACTTCACGTATATCCTTTCCCGCCTTAACTCTGTCCTCTCCTCTGCCAGACAAAGCTATTTAACCTCCCTTATTGACACCCATGCCCATCATCCCCGTCAGCTCTTCCGTACATTTAACTCCCTTCTCAGGCCCCCGGTTCCTCCCCCTCCTCCTTCCCTCACCCGCAACGATCTGGCCTCCTACTTCATTAATAAAATTAAATCCATCAGGTCTGAACTCCCCAAAGTCACTCCGCCACCTTCTCCAAACCCCCGGTTCCCAACGCTCTCCGCTACTCTCCCATCCTTCCCAGCAGTATCCTCAGAGGAGGTCTCGTCCCTCCTCTCACGTGCTACTCCTGCCACCTGTGCTTCAGACCCAATTCCATCTCATCTTATGAAATCTCTCACTGCGTCCCTCCTCCCCTCCTTAACTACCATCTTCAGCCGCTCACTCTCCACTAGCTCCTTCCCCTCTGCCTTCAAACATGCCCACGTCTCCCCATCCTAACAAAAACCCTCTCTCGACCCCACCTCACCTTCTAGTTATCGCCCTATCTCCCTCCTACCATTCCTTTCCCAACTCCTTGAACGAGTCGTCTACACGCGCTGCCTCGAAATCCTCAATGCCAACTCTCTCCTCGTCCCCCTCCAATCTGGCTTCCGTCCCCTACATTCCACGGGAACAGCCCTCTCAAAGAACACCAGTGACCTTCTGCTTGTCAAATCCAAGGGCTCTTTTCTATCCTAATCCTCTTCGACCTCTCAGCTGCCTTCGACACCGTGGACCACCACCTTCTCCTCAACACACTATCCAACCTTGGCTTCACAGACTCTGTCCTCTCTTGGTTCTCCTCTTATCTCTCCGACCTTTCATTTTCAGTCTCTTTTGCAGGCTCCTCCTCCCCCTCCCATCCTCGTACTGTAGGGATTCCTCAAGGGTCAGTTCTTGGTCCACTTCTGTTCTCTATCAACACTCACTCCCTTGGTGAACTCATTCGCTCCCACGCCTTTAGCTATCATCTCTACGCTGATGACACCCAAATCTACATCTATGCCCCTGCTCTCTCTTCTCCCTCCAGGCTCGTATCTCCTCCTGCCTTCAAGACATACCCATCTGGATATCTGCCCTCCATCTAAAACTCAGGATGTCTAGCACTGAACTCCTTATATTCCCTCCCAAACCCTGCCCTCTCCCTGACTTTCCCATCACTGTTGACGACACTACCATCCTTCCCGTCTCACAAGCCCGCAACCTTGGTGTCATCCTCGACTCTGCTCTCTCGTTCACCCCTCACCTCCAATCCATCACAAAGACCTGCCGGTCTCACCTCCGCAATATTTCCAAGATCCACCCTTTCCTCTCCATCCAAACTGCTACCTTGAGGGTTCAATCTCTCATCCTATCCCGACTGGATTACTGCATCAGCCTCCTCTCTGATCTCCCATCCTCCTGTCTCGCCCCACTTCAGTCTATACTTCACGCTGCTGCCCGGATCGTCTTTGTGCAGAAACGCTCTGGGCATTTTTCTCCCATCCTCAAAAATCTCCAGTGGATAGCACTTAACCTAGGCATCAGGCAAAAACTCCTCACTCTCGGCTTCAAGGCTCTCCATCACCACGCCTCCTCCTACCTCAACTCCCTTCTTTCCTTCTACAGCCCAGCCCGCACCCTCCACTCCTCTGCCGCTAACCTCCTCACGGTGCCTCGTTCTCGCCTGTCCCGCCGTCGACACCCGGTCCACGTCCTCCCCCTGACCTGGAATGCTCTCGTTCCACACATCCGCCAACCTAGCTGTCTTCTTCCCTTCACAGCCCTACTGAGAGCTCACCTCCTCCAGGAGGCCTTCCCAGACTGAGCCCCCTCCTTCCTCTCCCTCTCCTCCCCTCCCCTTCACCCCCGCCTTACCTCTTTCCCCTCCCCACAGCACCAGTATATATGTATATATGTTTGTACGCATTTATTACCGTATTTATTCATTTATTTTATTTGTACATATTTATTCTATTTATTTTATTTTGTTAATATGTTTTTTTTGTTGTTGTCTGTCACCCCCTTCTAGACCGTGAGCGCGTTGCTGGGTAGGGACCGTATCTATATATGGACAACCTGTAATTCCCAAGCGCTTAGTACAGTGCTTTGCACACAGTAAGCGCTCAATAAATACGATTGAATGAATGAATGATTGAATGAATGAATGGGGCAGAGAATGTGTCTGATATGGTGTTATAAAGTGGATAGGGCATGAGCTTTGGAGACAGAATGAGTCAGAAGGACCTGGGTTCCAATTCCTGCTCCACCACATTTCTGCTGTGTGACCATGAGCAAGTCAATTAACTTATCTGAGCCTCAATTATCTCACCTGTAAAGTGGGTGTAGGGACTCTGAGCCCCATGTGGAACAAGGACTGCATCTACCCCAGTGAGTAGGACAGTGATGGGAACATAGTAAGAGCGTAACAAGTACTACTATTATTTTAATACTCTCCAAGTACTTAGTGCACACAGTAAGCGTTAAATAAATATGATTCAAAATTAATTGAATGATAGTAAATTAAACTGTGTCAACCTATCCCAGTAGGTTGGAAAGCCCATGAGGGCTAGGATTCCAGCCTTTCCCACTATTTCTCATCTCCCAACATACGGGAAGACCTCTTACAGGGAGGAATTGCTGATAGTGCCAGTGGCTGTCTCTCAGCTTTGTCTGTCATTTACCCTCTGCAAGGGATTCTGGAACCTACTGAAGGCCAAAGTCATTGTCCACAGTGCTGACGCTGTGCTGGAGCACCGTAACCTGGCGAGTGGTAGCGAGGTAGCATGGTAGTGAGGTTTGAGGAGGAAGGAGGAAAGGTGTGTGACGGTTGTTGGTTATTTTACTGGAAAATACACCCCCCTGGAGGCCCCGGCCGTGGTCCGAACCTCAACCTAGGCCCCAGACTGGTTCCATCTCTTGTAACGTCATCCTCGTACCCCCGCCCCTCTATCTCATTCACCCTCAGTTACTCTCACCGCGGCAGAGTGGGGGTGGGGACCCCTGTAGGGCTGAGCTGGCCCTCTCTTTCCCCTCATATTCATGGGTTCGGCCATCCAGGAAGGAACAGAGAGGAGCTCTCTATCCATCTCCACTCTTCCTCAGACCCTAAGAAGCTCTCCAGGTGGGCCCTCGTCCCCATAGATAAAGCAGGAGCTGCTTCGAGGGGGATACCTGAAGGATACCTCAGGACCCTGCCAAGGGAACTCGCGCTCTGAATAAACCAAGCACCCTCTGGACACGTGGTTCCCGAGGCTCCTGGGATACAAGAGCGCGGTTTCTACAGTATCAGCGATGGTGCCAGCGCTCGGGGTTGCCATGGAAACAGCTGAAACTGCATCCCAGCTTCCCAAAAGTTCCTGTTTTCACCGACAGTCTTGACCCACTATGTATGGGTACCTTTGTCTAATGCACAACATGAGACACTCAACCTGTCTGTCAATCAGCCAACTGTAATATTTTCTTATGGCCATTGTGAAGCGCTTGCCATTTATCAGGCACTATAGAAAGTGTTGGAGCAATTACAAGATAGTCAGATTAGACAGAGTCCATGTGCCCTGTGAGGCTCACTTTTCAATCCCCATTATACAGATGAGTGAATTGAGACACCAGAACTATATTGCAACCTGTTCGCCTTCATGTCAAGAGAAGCAGCGTGGCTCAGAGGAAAGAGCACAGGCTTGGGAATTAGAGATCATGGGTTCTAATCCTGGCTCTGCCACATGTCAGCTGTGTGACTTTGGGCAAGTCACTTAACTTCTCTGTGCCTCTGTTCCCTCATCTGTAAAATGGAGATTAAGACTGTGAGCCTCATGTGGGACAACCTGAGTACCTTGTATCCCCCAGCGCTTATAACAGTGCTTGGCACATAGTAAGCGCTTAAGAAACGTCATTATTATTATTATTTTCCAATATTCATTCCCACCCCCGAGTCATGCTAAAGAGCATATCATTGTATTTTCATAATCATTACTAATAATTATATCATTATTTATTTATTAAGAGGTTGTGTGCCTAAATCGTTCCACTTGCTAGAGTAGAAACAAAAAATTGATTAATCAATTCATTCAATCGAATTTATTGAGTGCGTACGGTGTGCAGAGCACTGTACTAAGAGCTTGGAAAGTACAATTCTGCAACATATAGAGATAGTCCCTACCCAGCAACGGGCTCATAGTCTAGAAGGGGGAGACTGACCACAAAAAGAACAAGTGGACAGGTGACAATAGCATAAAAATGAATGGAATTATAGATCTATACACATCATTAATAAAATAGAATAATAAATATGTACAAATATACACAACTGCTGTGGGGAAGGGAAGGGGGTAGGGCAGAGGGAAGGAATGGGGGCGATAGGGAAGGGAGAAGGAGGAGAGGACAAGGGGTGTTCAGTCTGAGAAGGCCTCCTGGAGGAGATGAGCTGTCAGTAGGGCTTTGAATGGAGGAAGAGAGCTAGTTTGGTAGATGTGTGGAGGGAGACCATTCCAGGCCTGAGTACTACGTATACCAGGGGTTGAGGGAGGGATAGACGAGAACGAGGCAGAGTGAGGAGGTTAGCGGTAGAGGAGCTCAGTGTGTGGGCTGGGCTTTAGAAGGAGAGAAGGGAGGTGAGGTAGGAGGGGGCAAGGTGATGGAGAGCATTGAAGCCAATAGTGAGGAGTTTTTGCTTCATGTGAAGTTTGATAGGCAACCACTTTCGATTTCTGAGGAGGGGAGAGACATGCCCAGAGCGTTTCCGTAGAAAGATAATCCGGGTAACAGAGTAAAGTATAGAATAAAGCAGGGAGAGACGGGGGATGGGACATTAGAAAGGAGGGTGTTGCAGTAACCCAATCGGGATAGGATGGAGAGGATGGAGAGGAAAGGGTCGATGTTTCCGATGTTGTGGAGGTGAGACCGGCAGGATTTGCTGACGGATTTGATGTGTGGGCTAAATGAGAGAGTGGACTCAAGGATCACACCAAGATTTTGGGCTTGTGAGATGGGAAGGCAGGTAGTGCAGTCCACAGTGACTGGAAAATCAAGAAGAGAACAGGGTTTGGAAGGGAAGATAAGGAGCTCATTCTTGGAGATATTGAGTTTCAGATGGCGGGTAGACATCCAGATGGAGATATCCGGAAGGCAGGAGGAGATATGAGCCTGGAAGGAGGGAGAGGGAACATGGGAGGATATGTAGATTTGGGTGTCATCAGCGTAGAGATGATAGGTGAAGCCGTGAGAGTGAATGAGTTCACCAAGGGCGTAAGTATAGATGGAAAAATCAATTCAGACACAATTACTGTCCCACAGGGGCTCAGAGTACAAGAGGTAGAGAGATCCTAGGGATGCTAAGTCACTGCCCCTAGGTCACAAAGCAAGTCAGTAGCAGAGCTTGCATCAGAAATCAAGTCTCAATCAATCAATGATATTTATTGAGCACTTGCTCTGCGCCCAACACCGTGCTAAACACTTGGAAAAGTTCAATATAATGGAGTAGGTAGATACATTCCCTGCCCACAATGAGCTTACAGTATTGAGCGATTCCCATTCCTTTAGGCCATTATCATTTTTTTTTTCAATTATCGTATTTGTTAAGCACTTGCTATGTGCCAAACACTGGTCTATGCATTGGGGTAGAGAAAAGGTAACCGTGTAGCCCCACGTGAGATTCACAATCTTAATCCACATTTTACAGATGAGGTAACTGAGCTACGGAGAAGTTAAGTGGCTAGCCCGAGGTCACGCAGAAGACAAGTGGCAGAGCAGGGATTAGAACGGCCACCAAAAACTGGATTTAATGTACTAAGAATTTGGGAGAGTTCAGTTTAACAGAGTTGTTAAACACATTCTCGGTGCACAATGAGCCTACAGTCTACAGGGACTCCCCTTCCCTTAGGCCATGATGCCTCCCCAAAACTGAATTGTCAGTCCTACTTCAGTCTTAGCCGCCTCCCTCCCAGACTTTGACAACTCATAATGTCCAGCGTTTCCTGTGAACAGCTACGTATCTGGCTAGGTCCAGTGCAATTCCTTGGTTAAATGGTGGTGTGGGATTTTTTGCACAAGGAAGGAAACATTTTTTTCCAGAGCAGAGGCTGGGTGAGTGACATTTTTAGGATCCTGCCCATGGCAGCCTTCATGTCCCGGTTCCTCAGACTGTAGATGACGGGGTTCAGGGAGGTGGGTACCACTGTGTAGAACACAGACATCAGCAGGCCCATGATCAAGGAGGAGTCTGAGGGCGGCTTGATGTGGAGAGATACACCCGCAAAGAAGAAAACAGTGGTGATGACGAGGTGGGGCAGGCAGGTGGAGAAGGCTTTGGCCCGACTCTCGGCGGCTGACATCCTCAGCACGGCCCGGAAGATGTGCACGTACGAGATGATAATGAGAATGAAACAGACGATGTCTAACGCTATCCCGGTGGTGACGCCCATGTCAACGGCGACGTGCTCCTCGTAGCAGGTGATCTTCATTAGGGAGGGGACGTCACAGAAAAGCTGCTGGTTGATGTTGGACTCACAGAAAGACAGGGAGAAAGTCGAAGCTGAAAACAAGATTCCAAGCAGGACCGCACTAAGCCACGAGACGGCCGCCATCCTCCCACAGGTCCCTCGAGCCATGGCGACCTCGTAGCTCAGGGGAAGGCAGATGGCCGCATAACAGTCGTAGGACATGGCCGTGAGGATGAACAGGTCTGAGCTGGCAAACCAGACCACGGAGAAGACCTGGACAGCACAACCCATTAGGGAGATGGATCTCCTGTCGGTCAGAGAGTTGTGGATGGAGTTGGGAACGGTGACGGAGATGAGGCAGAGGTCGAGGACGGACAGGTTCCTGAGGAAGAAGTACATGGGGGTGTGGAGGCGCCTGTCGAGGGCGGTGACGATGACGATGAGGAGATATCCTGTCAGCGCTGCTAGGTAGACAAGAGGGAACAGCGCGGTGTGAACCAGTTGCAGCTCCCGGACCTCCGAGAATCCCAGCAGGAGGAATTCCTTCACCGTGGAGATGTTGGTCATTGGTAAGTGATGATGACTCCCTGCAAAGGACAAAGATCTTGATGAGGTGAAGAAATCAACAGGGATTTTGCCGATGAGTCTATCGGAGTAGCCACAGAAGGTATATTTGAAAAGAGTTATCAATTACAAAATGACCTAGAAACTTGGTAAATGACTTTCACGTAACTAGGAGGGAATTCCAAAAGAGAATTGACATCATAATTCTCCAAGTAGGGACAACAAGATGACAAATATATAATAGGGGAAAGCAATCACAGTAAAAATAGCAGTAATAGCAGCAAAGGCAGCCCTAGTAGAAATTGTAGTATCAAATAATCAAGCAGTTTAGAAATCGTATTTTTGAGCATTTGCTGTGTGCAAAGCAGTGTACTAAATACTTGGGAGGATACAAAGGAACAGAGTTGGTAGACGCATTTCCTCCCCTCAACAATCTAACAGTCTAAAGGGGAATAAAGATGTTAATGTAAAATAAATTACAGATATGTACGGAGACTGTAAGCTCGTTGTGGGTGTGTGTGTATGTGTCTGTTCATTGTACTCTCCCAAGCACTTAGTACATTGCACTACACACAGAGCTCTGCTCTTATCTCAACAAATATTCATTCATTCTATAGTATTTACTGAGCGCTTAGTGTGTGCAGAGCACTGTACTAAGCTGATTGACAGATAATGGCAATAACGGTGTTAATCGAGCTCCAGGGGACACGAAAGGCAAGGATATACCAACCCTATAAGGCACGCTGGAACGCACAAATTAATTTCGCACACAAAATTACAGCTAAACATACATATATCCAAATACATAATGTCCTTACATGTATTCCCGCTCACTCACAGACCGGGGTTCTCCCACAGAAGGACAGTCACACAGAGTCAATCGTATTTATCGAGCAATTGCAGTGTGCAGAGCACTGTGCTAATCACTTGGGAGAGTACAATACAAGCAGGTTGGTATATGCATGCACCCATAAACGTAACTAGTCACTCATTCGGCTCTTCCCTGACCTCCAAACCTGTTCCGAAGGGAGAGTTGGAGAACATTCCCCCCTGCTCCCTACCCAGATATCCTTCTTTCCTAAAGTCTGGGATTTTCCTACCCTGACCTGACCACGCGCCGCGCACACGCGCGCACACACATACACACGCACACACACACGCACACAAAGCTGCGGGTCCAGGGGAATCCAATTGCAGCTGTCTCTAAACGAGGAAAATGAATTTCCGAGTGACTCCTTCTACAGCCCACCCTGCACCCTCCACTCCTCTGCCGCTAATCTCCTCACCGTGCCTCGTTCTCGCCTGTCCCGCCATCGATCCCAGGACCACGTCATCCCCCTGGCCTGGAATGCCCTCCCTCTGCCCATCCGCCAAGCTAGCTCTCTTCCTCCTTTCAGGGCCCTACTGAGAGCTCACCTCCTCCAGGAGGCCTTCCCAGACTGAGCCCCTTCCTTCCTCTCCCCCTCGCCCCCCTCTCCATCCCCCAATCTTACCTCCTTCTCTTCGCCACAGCACCTGTATATATGTATATATGTTTGTACATATTTATTACTCTATTTATTTATTTATTTTACCTGTACATATCTATTCTATTTTATTTTGTTAGTATGTTTGGTTTTGTTCTCTGTCTCCCCCTTTTAGACTGTGAGCCCACTGTAGGGTAGGGACTGTCTCTATATGTTGCTAACTTGTACTTCCCAAGCGCTTAGTAGAGTGCTCTGCACACAGTAAGCGCTCAATAAATACGATTGATTGATTGATTGCACTTCCCAGGCGCTTAGTACAGTGCTCTGCACACAGTGAGCGCTCAATAAATACGATTGAATAAATGAAGTCTGGTTAAACAGGGAAGGGTCTGACGTGGGACCCCAGTTACATACGTTGCCTCGGGCTTGGCAGAGTGATGGAAGAAATGATTAATCGATGGTATTCCCTGAGTGCTTACAGTGTGCTCAATGGACTAAAGCGTTAAGGAGAGGACAATCCAACAGAGTTGGTAGAGACATTCCCTGCCCACAGTGAGCTGACAGTCAAGGGGGATGGAGGAATGATGGGGCGTTGATGAAGGGACGACAGAGGGATGATGGAGGGACAATGGAACGGTGATGGAGGTATAACGGACGGCCGACGGAGGGTCAATGAAGGGATGTCAGCGAGACGATGGAGCGGGTGTCCTAGAACAAACAGCAGAAGAGTGCTGGTCCAGGTACAAAGACCACGTGACTGAGAACCTGAGCAGAGAACGTGATTCCAGTACTAGTGGCTTCCACTATCTGGTCCCTGCTAAAGGCTGGTTTCTGCTCCTGCAAACCCACCTGCAATGCTGCCCTGGTCATCATCATCATCATCATCAATCGTATTTATTGAGCGCTTACTATGTGCACAGCACTGTATTAAGCGCTTGGGAAGTACAAATTGTCAACATATAGAGACAGTCCCTACCCAACAGTGGGCTCACAGTCTAAAAAGGGGAGACAGAGAACAAAGCCAAACATACTAATAAAATAAAATAAATAGAATAGATATGTACAAATAAAATAAATAAATAAATAGAGTAAAAAATATGTACAACCATATATACAGGTGCTGTGGGGAAGGGAAGGAGGTAAGATGGAGGGGATGGAGAGGGGGACGAGGGGGAGAGGAAGGAAGGGGCTCAGTCTGGGAAGGCCTCCTGGAGGAGGTGAGCTCTCAGCAGGGCCTTGAAGGGAGGAAGAGAGCTAGCTTGGCGGATGGGCAGAGGGAGGGCATTCCAGGCCCGGGGGATGACGTGGGCCGGGGGTCGATGGCGGGACAGGCGAGAGCGAGGTACGGTGAGGAGATCAGCGGTGGAGGAGCGGAGGGTGTGGACTGGGCTGTAGAAGGAGAGAAGGGAGGTGAGGTAGGAGGGGGCGAGGTGATGGACAGCCTTGAAGCCCAGGGTGAGGAGTTTCTGCCTGATGCGCAGATTGATTGGTAGCCACTGGAGATTTTTGAGGAGGGGAGTGATATGCCCAGAGCGTTTCTGGACAAAGATAATCCGGGCAGCAGCATGAAGTATGGATTGAAGTGGAGAGAGACACGAGGATGGGAGATCAGAGAGAAGGCTGATGCAGTAGTCCAGAGGGGATAGGATGAGAACTTCAACCTGGGGGCCGAGTGCGAGATTATCCACAGACTCACGACAGGCTGCTGGCCTCTTTCCGTCCCTCCAACGCGACCCCAGAGCGCACCCACTGGGGCAGCGTGGAGCTGGGGCTCGCCGACATCTGCCAGGCTGGGCTGGTCTCCTCTTTCCCCTCGGACTCCTGGGTTCGGTAAACCAAGGAGCGACATCGAGGAGCCCTCAGACCCACTCCGTTCTCCCGCGAACACTGAGATGCTTCTCAGAGATGGACCCTGTCCCCAAAGAAAAAGCATCCGCCGCTCTGAGGAGAATCCCTGGAGGACGGATCGGGGCCCAAAGAAGTGAAGTGAATCGCCCAATGTCACACACCAGATACGTGGCTGAACAAGGATTATAACCCAGGTTCTCTTGACTCCCGGGCCCATGCTCTTTCCACTAAGCGACACTGCTTTTAATTTAGAGAAATTGCAACTCTGATCCTGGTCATCCAGTTCCCTATTGAAATTTCCCTCACCTTTCCCCTGCTCCTCTCCGGAGTTACTGCGCCTTTCCTGGGTTGGGGAGCACCGACCTCTGTTGAGAAAGAGGCTCACTCTATCTTGTCGTTCCTCGATGCTGGTGGCGGTGAGAGGAAGGTCTGGCTGAGGGATGAGGGCTGTCAGGATCCTCCCCATCTCAGCTCTGTGGATGTCTGTGCCGTCCCCTCAGACAATAGCCGGGTTATTTCCTGGGGGATTCCCCGTGGGAAGAAGGGCCCGGGGCTCCACTGAGACAGCTGACTGAGAATGTCGGAAGGCCGGGATCGTGGGCTCCTTGTAGTGCCGGCTCCCACAATCTAAATGACTGTCCAGTCTCATGTGGTTCCCACTCTGGAACTCCTTCCTATGACAACATCAGCAGACTAATCATCATTCCTTTTCTGTGATTAATAATAGCGTTAAGGTTAAACTATGAGGTTTGGAGCTTCATCCCATGCTAGGGCTTGGGACTGCCAGGGCTTGGGACCATCTGAAATCTGCAGCAATCCAATTTAGACATTCCCGTCTAGACAGTAAGCTCATCATGGGCGGGGAATGTGGCTACCAACTCTGTTATATTGCTTTATCGTACGTTCCCAAGCGCTTAGTACCGTGGTCTGCACATAGTAATGGTCTGCACATAGAAAGTGCTCAATAAATATGATCCATCGATTGATATGCATTATTTTCCCCTACTGAATTCTTATCTGCATTCTCCATTCCTCCCAAGCTCACCATCTCACTATCTCACTGTGCCTCGTTCCCAACTCCCGCCAGTCAGACCCCTACCTCACCACCTTACCCCGCTTGGAATTCGCTCTCCCTTCATATCCACCAGACCACAGCGCTTCCCATCTTCAAAACTCCTTCCTGAAGCTCTGTTAAATCAACGGGACCTTCCCTGATTATTTTTTATAATGGTACATTGTAAGTGTTTACTATTTTCCAGGCACTGTTCTAAGCACTGAAGCACATACAAGCTAGTCAGGTTGGACACGGTCCTTGTTCCGCATAGGACTTCCAGTCTTAATCTCCATTTTACGTATGAGGTAGTTAAGGCAATAAAGGAAATGACATTCCCAGGTTCACATGGCAGACAAGTAGTGGAGGCGGAATTAGAAAGTAGGTCCTCTGACTCCCAGGTCCATGCTCTATCGACTAGGCCACGCTGCTTCTCTGAGTTTCATCTTGTTCATTACATGAAACAATCAATCGGTCATTTAATCAATTGTATTTTCTGACTTCTTCTGATTGCAAATCTAGAGCGAACAGGAAATGACTCTTAATACATCCTAAAACCCTCCCCCGGCTGGCTTGGGAACTCCACATAGAGAAGCAGCATAAGAAGCAGCATTGCATAGTGGCAAGATCCCGGGATTGGGAGTCAGAGTACGTGAATTTAGTTCAGTGCATTCTCTCCTCAGAATGGCCCTGTCTCCCTTCAAAATATCTCAGTGACGGAAAACGGAGAAATAATCTGTAAGCCCACATTCCCTCCTCCCCGTTACCAGTACATCAGAGCAAAGCATTCCCCATCTTCAAAGCCCCTCCGACATCCCACCACTTCCAGGATGCCTAGCACGATTAATTTTCCTTCTCCCTAAGTCATCTTCTCCCAACTACACATCAACATCTTAGACCTCTTCCCTATTTTCCCACTCACACTCATCATTATAGTTTGGTACATAGTGGCTTTTATAAAATGTACTCTTTAAGCACGTATTCTCCCTCTACCGTACCCCCTTCCCTCTGCCCTACCCCCTTCCCCTCCCCACAGCACTTGTGTATATTTTTACATATTTCTTACTCTATTGATTTTATTAATGATGTGTATATATCTATAATTCCATTTATTTTGATGATATTGACACCTGTCTACTTGTTTTGTTTTGCTGTCTGTCTCCCCCTTCTAGACTGTGAGCCTGTTGTTGGGTAGGGACTGTCTCTGTATGTTGCCGAAGTGTTCTTTCCAAACACTTAGTATACGGCTCTGCACACAGTAAAAGCTCAATAAAAAGGATAGAAGGAATGAATAAATGAATCTATTTCAACATTCTTTCCATTCTCTGTTTCATCCTCTCATTCATTCATTCATTCATTCAATCGTATTTGTTGAGCGGTTACTGTGTGCAGAGCACTGTACTAAGCGCTGGGGAAATACAAGTAGGCAACATATAGAGACGGTTCCTATGCAACAACGGACTCACAGTCTAGAAGGGGGAGACAGACAACAAAACAAAACATGTAGACAGGTGTCAAAATCGTCAGAATAAATAGAATTGCAGCTATGTACACATAATTGTCAAAATGAATAGAATAGTAAATATATACAAGTAAAATAAATAGAGTTTTTAATTAATTCGTAAATTAATTTTGTATCTATCTCCCATGTTATATTTTAAGTTCTTGGAAAGCAGGGATGGTGTTTATTTTGATATATCTGAAGGGTTCACTACAGTACTTTACACCCAGGATGCATTCAACAAAGATGGATGGGTTGGTGGATGGATGGATGGATGGATGGATGGATGGATGGATGGATGGATAGATGGATGAATAGATGGATGGTTGGATTGTCTACTATGTGACATTAGGCAAGGCATTTCACTTCTCTGTGCCTCATTTATTGTATCTGTAAAACAGGAATTGAGTCGGTGGGACTGTAAAACCTGATTAGCTTGCATCTGCCCCCAACATTTAGTACAATGCCTGGCACATAGTAAGCGCTTAACAAATAATGCTATTATTATTATTATGGATGAATGGATGCGTGGTTGGATTGATGGATGGATTGGATGGATGAACAGACAGATGGGTGAACAGACACATGGACGGATAGATGATCGGATGGATGTATGGATGGATGAACGAATGGATTCGAGGCAAGGATTTGATCAGTCAGATTCATTCACTAATTCATTCATTCAATCGAATTTATTGAGAGCTTACTGTATGCAGAGCACTGTACTAAGCATTTGGAAAGTAAAATTCAGCAATAAATAGAGACAATCCCTCCCCAGAAGGGGCTCACAGTCTGAGGGGGAGGGGAGGCAGACAGGCATCAAAACAAATAAACAGGTAGTCAAATGTGGGGAACAGTTTACATGATTGCGTCCCTTCTCCCTTGTCACCCTAGGATTTTCTAATTTTCATACCCACCAAGAGCGATATTAAAATTCACAGAATTACTGTTATTATCAGTAACAGTGACAACATCATCATTATTGAATTTATTAATAACTTACTTGTAAAAGACTGACAAGTGCTGGAGTAGAAACAACTATTCAGTTCGGACACGTTTCCTGACCCACAGGGGCTTCGATTGTAAGAGAAAGGGAGAACACATATTGAATCCCGATTTTACAGAGAGCCCCAAAGGGGTTAAGTGGCTGGACAAAGGTCATACAGCAGGCCGGTGGAATAACCGGGCAGACCTTTCAAATCTCATGTCTCCCAACCACATGATCATTCCACTAAACCATGATGCTGCCCAAACAATCACTTGTCAGTCATTTATTTATTTATTCAATCATATTTATTGAGTACTTACCGAGTGCAGAGCACCATACCAAGCTCTTGGAAAGTACAATTCAGAATAAAGAGAGACAATCCCTGCCCACATGTCTTATCACCCTCTGTCCCAGACATTGACAAATTCTCAGACACTGGACTTTATCTTTGGACAGCTCCTTATATAGTTCCTCAGAACCACTATCCCATTATGAGGAATGGGATGGTGAGCAAAAGGAAACAGACATTTTGCCCTTTATAGGAGAGAGGAGGAATGTCCCCTTCAGGACTCTCCCCAGGGCAGTGTTCGTGTCCCGATTCCTTCTGGCTGTAGACGAGGGGGTTCAGGGCCAGGGGCTTTAAGGTGTAGAACACGAACAACAGCAGCTCCAGCGTCGAGGGGGAACCTAACGGAGGCCTCAAGTAAGCAAACAAACCAGCCATGACAAAGACAGTGACGAAGACAAGGTGGGGCAGACAGGTGGAGAAGGCTTTGGTCCGGTCCTCAGTGGCCGGCATCCTCAGCACCACCCAGAAGATGTGCACGTACAAGATGATGATAAGAGTGAGGCAGACGACACCTAAAGCTATCCCAGCGGTGACGCTCACATGGATGGCGACGTGGTCCTGGGAGCAGGAGATCTCCAGCAGGGAGGGGACGTCACAGAAAAACAGCTGGATATTATTGGCCCCACAGAAGCTCAGGGAGAAAGTAGAAGCTAAATACAAGACCCCAAACATCACCCCGGTGAACGAGGAGGCTGCCACCATCTTTCCACAGGTCGTGTTGTTCGTGATGAGCAAATGGCACAGTGAGTGGCCGATGGTGGCGTAGCGGTCGTAGGACATCGCATCGCTGTAAGGAGGAGAAACTCTGAACCCGCAAAAAGAACCACCAAGAAGACATGAGCGGCACATCCCAAGACGGAGATGGAGTTGCTGTTGGTCATGGTGAAGAGACAGAACTTGAGGACAGACAGGTTTCTGAGGAAGAAATACATGGGGCTGTGGAGGCGCCATTCAAGGATGGTGACGGCGATGATGAGGACATTCCCCGTCAGGGCCGCCAGGTAGACCAAGAGAAACAGTGCGGCGTGGACCAGCTGCTGTCCCGGATCTCTGAGGAATCCAGCAGGAGGAATCCTGTCACCGTGAAGACGCTGGGCATTTTGGGGAGGCAGCACTGACTTTCTGCAATTGGTGAGGGAAGAGCCAAACATAGAGTCAATTGATGGAATGAGTGAAGAAACTGACAGGATACTTGCTGGTGATTCTCTATGGAGTGTTGACAGTTATTGAATTCAAAATGATCTTTGAGTTTACCGTGGAGATATTGAACATTTCTGGGAAATGATGTCGACTCCCTGCACGGGGAGAGGGAGGGAAGACTTCAATTTAGAGACGCTGATTTTGGGCGTGAAGGAATAGGACTAAGTCAATCAATTTCATTTAATGAGAACCTACAGAGTACACAGTATTAGTACATATGATTACTGCTCCCAAAGAGCTTCCATTCTATTAGAAGCACCAAGGTTAGAACCGTGCAGAAGCAGTGTGCACTGTTGGGAAGAAAAGAGGCCTGGGAGTCAGAGGACCTGGGCTCTAATCCCAACTCTACCACTTGTCGGCTGCATAGCCATGGGAAAGTGACAATTTCTATACGCCTCAGTTACTCAATTGTAAAATGAGGATTCGAAAACTGTTTTCCCTCCTACTTACTATGTGAGTACGTCGTGGGACTCGGATTGTGTTATACCAAGTTGCTCTGAATCTCCCCCATTCATTCATTCATTCAGTCGTATTTATTGAGCGCTTACTGTCAATCAATAAATCGATCAATCGTATTAATTGAGCGCTTACTGTGTGCAGAGCACTGGCAACATATAGAGACAGTCCCTACCCAACAGTGGGCTCACAGCCTAGAAGGGGGAGACAGAGAACAAAACCAAACATATTAACAAAATAAAATAAATAGAATAGATATGTATAAGTAAAATAAATAAATAAATAGAGTAATAAATATGTACAAACATATATACACGTGCTGTGGGGAAGGGAAGGAGGTAAGACGGTGGGGACGGAGAGGGGGACGGGGGGAGAGGAAGGAGGGGGCTCAGTCTGGGAAGGCCTCCTGAAGGAGGTGAGCTCTCAGTAAGGCCTTGAAGGGAGGAAGAAAGCTAGCTTGGCGGATGGGCAGAGGGAGGGCATTCCAGGCCAGGGGGATGACGTGGGCTGGGGGTCGACAGCGGGACAGGCGAGAATGAGGCACGGTGAGGGGATTAACGGCACAGGAGCGGAGGGTGAGGGCTGGGCTGTAAAAGGAGAGAAGGGAGGTGAGGTAGGTGGGGGCGAGGTGATGGAGAGCCGTGAAGCCGAGGGTGAGGAGTTTCTGCCTGATGTGCAGATTGATTGGTAGCCACTGGAGATTTCTGAGGAGGGGAGTAACATGCCCAGAGCGTTTCTGGACAAAGACAATCCGGGCAGCGGCATGAAGTATGGATTGAAGTCGGGAGAGACACGAGGATGGGAGATCAGAGAGGAGGTTGTTGCAGTAGTCCAGACGGGATAGGATGAGAGCTTGAACGAGCAGGGTAGCGGTTTGGATGGAGAGGAAAGGGCGGATCATGGCAATGTTGCGGAGCTGAGACCGGCAGGTTTTGGTGACGGCTTGGATGTGAGGGGTGAATGAGAGAGCGGAGTCGAGGATGACACCAAGGTTGGGGCTTGTGAGACGGGAAGGATGGTAGTGCCGTCAACAGAGATGGGAAAGTCAGGGAGAGGACAAGGTTTGGGAGGGAAGACAAGGAGCTCAGTCTTCGACATGTTGAGCTTTAGGTGGCGGGCGGACATCCAGATGGAGATGTCCTGAAGGCAGGAGGAGATGCGAGCCTGGAGGGAGGGGGAGAGAGCAGGGGCAGAGATGTAGATCTGGGTGTCATCAGCGTAGAGATGATAGTTGAAGCCGTGGGAGCGAATGAGGTCACCAAGAGAGTGAGTGTATATTGAGAACAGAAGGGGACCAAGCACTGAACCTTGGGGAACCCCCACAGTAAGAGGATGGGAGGGGGAGGAGGAGCCTGCAAAAGAGACTGAGAAAGAACGACCGGAGAGATAAGAGGAGAACCAGGAGAGGACGGAGTCTGTGAAGCCAAGGTCAGATAACGTGTGGAGGAGAAGGGGGTGGTCCACAGTGTCAAAGGCAGCTGAGAGGTCGAGGAGGATTAGGACAGAGTATGAGCCGTTGGATTTGGCAAGCAGGAGGTCATTGGTGACCTTTGAGAGCGCAGTTTCCGTGGAATGAAGGGGACGGAAGCCAGACTGGAGGGGGTCGAGGAGAGAGTTGTTGTTGAGGAACACCTTCCCCTTCATGTCTGACAGATCACCACTCTCCCTATCTTCAAAGCCTTATTAAAATCCCATCTTCCCCAAGAGGCCTTCCACAACTAAGCCTTCATTTCTCCTGCTCCTTCTCCCTTCTTTGACATCTATGTGCTTGGATCTGTAACTTTTGGGCACTTGATATTCCTCTACACTGTGTTGAGCAATGGACTAAAAGCCAGCTCACACACTTCACTTCACTCCTCTACAGCCAATCCCACTCTGCCACTTGTTTGGTGTGTGACCTTGGACCCGTCCCTTACCTTCTCTGTGCCTCAATTACCTCATCTGTAAAATGGGAATTGAGAATGTGAGCCCCATGTTGAACAAGGGACTGTGCCCAACCCAATTTGCTTGTATCCACTACGGTGTCGCTCTTAACCGATGCCATAATTATTACTATTATTATACTGAACTCACCCAAGCTCTGCATACTGTAAGCGCTCAATAAATATGATTGATTGACTGAATGACCAATGCATGGGAGAATACAGTTGAAGAAACTGAGGCTCAGAGGGGCGAATTAACCTGCCCAAGTTTATAGCGGACAAGAGGCCAAACTAGGCTTCACAATCCACTGCTCTTTTCTGTAGATTGCCCCGCTGAGACCCTCATTTTCCACCCCTCTGCAGTGTCCAGAGGGGATAATCAGAGCTGGTTAACGTCCCCTCCTCCTCGATACCAACTCTCCTCACGTCTGTGGCGTCCCGGGGAATACCCAAGGTAGTCCCTTTGGGCAAGTCACTTCAGGTCTTGGAATCTCAGTTCCCTCAACTTTAAATGGGGATGAAAATGGGACCCCCATGTGGGACATGGACTGTGTCCAACCTGATTAGTTTTTATCTACCCCAGAACTTAGTACAGTGCCTGGCACATAGTGAGTGCTTGACAAAGACCATAGAATTAAAGAAGCACGTCACAGTCACTGTCGCAACCGTTCCATCTTCCTCACGCATCTCAACAGTCTGTGGAGTTTGGATCCGGGGAGATCTGAGAGCTGATGTCACCCCTTCCCTTCCCTTGTTTCCACTGCGGCGTCCCCTGAGGCCACACAAGTATGCATTCTGGGCTCACCCCCAGGGATGCCAACTCCCTAGCCCCTGAAGGCTTCTGGGTAATAAAGTCAAAAGTTTCCCCGCTGTTCCCTGAGGCCCGCAAACAACCAGACACACCTACGGGTTGTCCTTTTTTGACCAGCTACCTGTTCAAATGGAGGCCAGAGCCTTGTCGAATTTACCCAGCAGAAACAGGTGACATCACCATCTATCATTGATCAATCTATTGATTTATGGAGCTTTTAATGTGTGCAGAGCATTATACTAAGCGTTTGGGAGAGTAATAATGATAATGATTATGGTATTTGTTAAGTGCTTACTATGAGGCAAGTACTGTTCTACAGTATAACAGAGTTGGTAGACGTGTTCGCGGTCCACAATGTGCTTATAGTCTAGAGGGGGAGACAGACATAAACATAAATAAATTCTGGATTTAATTCATTCATTGTAATTTATTATATAATATAATACAATATAATGTACAATAATATAATAAATCGGTGGATATAATATACTCTACTCGCCCCTCCCTCAACCCCACATATTTATGCACATAAATGTAATTTGTGGGTTTATACAAACGTCTGTCTTCCCCTCTGGACTCTAACTAAGCTTCTTGTGGGAAGGGAATGTGTTTACCAACTCTGTTATACTGTACTCTCCTGAAGCGCTTAATACAGTTCTCTGCATACATTAAACACTCAATAAACATGAGTGGTTGATTGATTGGAATGTACATAAGTGCCGACTCAATGGCATTTAATAATAAACAACGATAATAATTCCACCACTAGATTGTAAGATTCTTTACGGAAGGGATCATGTCAACCTTTTCTATTGTACTCTCCCAAGGGCTTAGTACAGTTATGTGCACATAGTAAACACTCAAATACCATTGAGTGATGTTGTTAGGCTATGTTAATAGCTTATTTACTAAACCGCTTTTCCCAGTCTGTAGGGGGCAAATGCGGAGATCCAGACTCCCCTAACCCTAGAGTAATTGTATTCCTCTATCATGTCCTTGAAAATGTATCAGCCTACGTTTTCAGCATTAGTATTGAAATTAAAAATCCGGGGCACACATTGCGAAACCAGACCATCTGGTCTGAGTTACCACTCTAGAACATCTGGTGAAGCATGCAACTAAATAGATAGAACGTTTTCTTATGTGTGTCCTCATGTAACACTTATGTCACATCATGTTACATAGCAGGTGTGATCTAGTGGAAACACAAGTGCAGGGTAGTCAGCTAAGACATGTCAGTCAAGCATGGCTTAGTGGAAAGAGCCTGGGTTTGGGAGTCAGAGGACATTGGTTCTAATCCCAGATCCACGACTTGTGTGCTGTGAGACCTTGGGTAAGCCATCTAGCTTCTCTGTGTCTCAGTTACCTCATCTGTAAAATGAGGATTAAAACTGTGAGCCCCCTCAGTGAGACTACCTGATTAACTCATAGTTACCCCAGCGCTTAGAACAATGTTCAGCACATAGTAAGCGCTTAAAAATACCATTATTATTATTATTATTATTGAGCGCTTAGTAAGCTTGGGAGAGTACAACAGAGTTGGTAGACACAATCAAAGTAATCAATGGTATTCACTAAGTGCTTGCCTATTGCAGAACACTGTACTAAGTGCTTGTGAGGGTCCAGTACAACAGAATTGGCAGACACATTCCCTGTCCCAGGAAGCTCCAAATCTAGAGCGCAGAGAGAGTCATTAAAATAAATTACATTTATGTACATAGGTGCTGTGGAGCTGATGGTGAAGTGACAAATCCAAGTGTATAGGAGACACGAAAGTGGGAAAGTCAGGAAAGGTGGGCTTATTTGGGGAAGGCGTATTGGAGGAGATGTGACTTTATCAATGTTTTGAAGGTGGGGAGAATGTTGGTCGGGTGTATATGGAGAGGGAGGGAGTTCCAGGCTAGGGGGAGGCCTTGGAAAAGGGGTCGGCGGTGAGATAAATGAGATCAGAGCAGAGTGACTAAGTTGATGTTAGAGGAGTGGAGTGGGAAGGTTGGCCTGTAATAACAGTAACAATAATAATAATGATAATAATGATGGCATTTGTTAAACGCTTACTATGTGCCAAGCACTGTTCTACGCGCTGAGGTGGATACAAGGTATTCAGGTAGTCCCACTTGGGGCTCACAATCTTAACCGCCATTTTAGAGATAAGGTTACTGAGGCCAATTGAAGTTAAGTGACTTGCCCAAAGTCGCATAGCTGATATGTGGCGGATCCGAGATTAGAACCCACGACCTGTGACTCCCAAGCCCAGGTGAGGAAATGTCAGGAATTGTCTAGTACCTCAGAAGGCACTGCTACCTTCTGAGGTAAGAAGGGAAGAATAAATAATCTGCTAGTGCCTACGAAGACCTGGATACTACTTGGAAAAGACTCACACTTTACTTTTCACTTCTCACTGCCCTCTCATCCTACCAATCTGGATAAGACCATCTTCCAGAAGGAAATGGCCAATCTCACGGAGGTTTCTGAATTCCTCCTGCTGAGTTTATCGGAGGTCTGGGAGCTGCAGCTGATCCAGGCCGCGCTATTCCTTCTGGTCTACCTCCAGGCCCTGATGGGGATTCTCCTCATCGTCGCCGTCACCGCCCTCGACCACCTCCTCCATAACCCCATGTACTTCTTCCTCAGGAACCTGTCCGTCATCGACCTCTGCTTCATCTCCATCACCGTCCCCCAGGCCATTCACAACTCCCTGACCGACCATAGAGAAATCGTCTCCCTGCCCTGTGCTTCCCAAGTGTTTGTGCTCATACTTAGTGCCTGTGCAGAGACTCCCCTGCTCACAGCGATGTCCTTCGACTGCTAAAAGGCCATCTGCCTCCACCTGCGCTACGGGATCATCAAGGATGATGGGGCCTGCGGGAAGATAGCGGCTGTCTCGTGGATCTTTCGCGCACTAAATGCCATGACGCAAATCATCTCCACCTTCTCCGTCCCTGCCTGGAGGTTCAACGTCCTCCCCCAAGTCTTCTGTGACATCCCTCAGCTCATCAGCCTCGCGGGGCCCAGTGGAAATCTCTAGGAACCTGTGACAAATGTCTTTTCAGTCGGTTTCACCTTCGGTTATTTCATCGCCAGCGTTGTCTCGTACGTGTATATCTTCTGGACCATGCTGAGGATGCCGGCCGCCGAGGGTCGGGCCAAAGCCTTCTCCACCTGCCTGCCTCACCTCGCCGTCGTGACTTTCTTCGTAGCAAATAGCGCCTTCTCCTACCTCAAGCCCGTGTCAGCCTCCCCCTCGGCCCTGGATATGCTGATGTCGGGTTCTACACCGTGGTGCCCCCCACCCTGAACCCCGTAATCTACAGCCTGAGGAACCGGGACATGAAGGCCACCCCGAGGAGAATGATAGCGGGGAAAGGGGAAATGCCTCTAAAATGGCACAGTAGAACATCCTTCTTCATGAGGTCATAGGCCCTTCTAGACCGAATAACGCTGGGTCCCTACCCATTGGCATCGGTCCCACAGGACTCACCGGTGATGAGGGAGTCTTCTGTGGAGAAAGATGGCTGGCCTGTTTACTGAGACCTCAGGATCAAGGTCCACCATGCCTGAATTGATTACAGCACCAGCCGTCTACAGATAGCGGTAGCTGTGAAGATTGGCTTTTTTCTGTAGTATTTGTAAAGCGCTTATTACCAATCAATCAATCGTATTTATTGAGCCCTTACTGTGTGCAGAGTACTGTATCAGGCTCTTGGAAGAACAGTACAACAATAAATGGACATTCCCTGCCCACAAGTTAACAGCCTAGGGGGGAGGCAGACATTACTATAAATAAACAAATTACTGATATAAACATAAGTGCAGCGGGGTGGGAGCGGGATGAATAAAGGTTGCAAATCCAAGTGCAAGGACAACTCAGAAAGTAGTAAAAGAAGAGGAAATGGGGGCTTAATTGGAGAAGGGCTCCTGAGGAGAAGTGCTCTTAATAAAACTCTAAAGATGGAGAGAGTGAGAGCTCAGAGGAGGGTCATAAAACTGGTCAGCTTGCCAGAGCCTCGTTCGGTATTGGAATGTCTCTACATTATAGATTCATTGTAATCGGTGACTTTATCTGTTTATTTTTATATTCTACTCCTCCCAAGCGCTTACTACAGTGCTTTGCACGCGCCAAAGACGATTGAGTGTATTTGTGACCATGGACATTCTCGTGGGTGAGGGAGATAATGTTAATGGGACAAACAGCCCTGCTGAACGTCGAGGATAAAGTCACCTCTGGACTCCTGTTCCAGGTAACGAGTCTCTCAGGACGAGCCCAGAGCTGGTCCTACTGGGGGAACCCCTTTCCCAGCCCCAGGAAGAACATCGACTGCTCTCTCCGAGGAGCTCAGAGCACTGGTTTTATGCCCTACTCTTTCCCGTCACTGCCACAAACCCGCATTAGGAGACGAGGAGGAGGAAGTCAGCGTCCCCAACCCTGAACTGTCCCGGTGAGTCAAAGTCAATCGCTCAATCGTAATTATAGACAACTTACTAGGTGCAGAGCACTGTACTGATACAATTGAGCTGATAGGATCTGTGCCCACACAGAGCTTAAAACTGACTGTGCGCAGAGCGCTATGCTAAGTGCTTGGGAGAGTCCAGTATAACAGAATGATGATGACGATGATGATGGTATTTGTTAAGCGCTTACTATGTGCCAAGCCCTGTTCTAAGCGCTGGGGTAAATACAAGGTAATCAGGTTGTCCCACGTGGGGCTCACAGTCTCAATACCCATTTTACAGATGAGATTACTGATGCACAGAGAAGTTAAGTGACTTGCCCAAAGTCGCACAGCTAGGTGATGGAGCCGGGATTATAACCCACAAGCCCAGACTCTTTCCATTAAACCACGCCACTTCTCTAGTGTGTATACACAATGCCCGCCCTCAAGAAGCTTAGAAAGTAGTGTGAAAAAGAGACATTTAAATGAATTACAGATAGATAGTGTAGCAGAATATAAGGATATGTACGTATGTGAGAAGCAGCATGGCCTAGTGGAAAGATTACGAGTTTCAGAGCACCTGGGTTCTAATTCAAGCTCCACCACTTATCGGCTTTGCGACCTTGAGCAAGTCACTTCACTTCTCTGTACCTCAGTTACCTCATCTATATAATGGGGATTGAGACTGTGACCATCATGTGGAACATGGACTGAGTCCAACCTGATAAGCTTGTATCTACCCCGACACTTAGTATAGTGCTTGGCACATAGTAACCTCTTAACGAATACCACCAAAAAAAAGGGTATTTGGTGGAACTGGGATCAGAACCCAGGTTCCCTGACTCCCAGGCTTTCCACTAGGCCAGACTGCTTCCCAATTTCAGACCAGGATGGAAGATATACCTCCCAAGCACTTAGTACAGTGCTCTGCACACAGTAAGCGCTCAATAAATACAATTGATGATTGATGATGATGATATAGAATACAAGTACAGGTTGTAAATAGGGCCCATATAAAAAGCCAGGAATTCAGAGAAGATGGAACCTGAAGTATGGGTGTGATATGAGAGGCCAGGCATGGGTTGTGGGTGGAAACCTTGCCTCTGTGGAAAAGCTATTGACCACCCGAAGGGGAGAGTTAGAATTTAGGAGTTAAGAGGTGTGGACTGCAAACCCTTAGTTGAAACCAGTTGAAACTAAGCTGTCAGGATGCCAAGAATAGGACAAAGGACAATGAAGCTGAGACTAGACTAACCTCGAAGCTCCCTTAGGACAGGGAACTTGTCTTCCAATTCTGTTCTACTGTACTGCCTCCGAGGCTTACTACAGTCCTCTGCACTCGGAAAGTTCTCAATAAATACCATTGATTGATCAATTGCCTACTGGACTGCCTTTGCGGCTATGAATAACCTATTCTACCTACCTGTATCGGATTCCCTCAGTTATTTTCTGGTTGGGTTGAAGAGGAGCCTTCCTGCAAAACACACTCAAAATAAGGAAGGGAACCTATATTCATTTTCTTAACATATATTTATATTAATGTCCGTCTCCTCCACTAGACTGTAAACTCGTTGTGGGCCGGGGTGGTTTCCACTAATTCTGTTCTATAGTACTCTCCCAAGCCCTTAATACAATGCCCTGCACACAGAAAGCGCTCAGAAATCACCATTAATGTTGAAGAAATATTCGGCAGTGTAGGTAATTCTTTCATTTCTAGACTGTGAGCCCTGTGTGGGTAGGGATTGTCTCTGTTACTGAATTATACTTTCCAAGTGTTTAGTACAGTGCTCTGAACACAGTAAGCGCTCAATAAATACGATTGAATGATACCAGCGTGTCATTATGACACACACCAAAAAGGTGCTTGCAGAAATGAACAATTAATCAATGGTATTTATTGAGCACTTACTGTGGGCAGAGCCCTGAACTAAGTGCTTGGGAGAGTGAAATAGAACAGAGTTTGGAGAGTGTAGTAGAACAGGGTAGGTAGACAATATAAAAACATCTTTGTAAAGTGTATGTGTGTGAGAGAGAGAAAGGGGTGGGTGGGTGGGGTGTTAGCACCCCAGACCCTTTTTCATTGCTCCAAAGCCATTGCCTTCCCATCCTGGGTCTCTGCGAAAGTGAAAATGAAGACCTAGAAGCCAAAATGGAACGAGGCCGATAGTTGAAAATAAAAATAGAGATTTTCAGATTCCCTCCTGCAAATGTGATCCTTCTCTGTGCCTCCATGGGAAATCCCCAGAAAATCATGAAAATGGGAAACACCACCAAGGTGAGAGAATTCCTCCTGCTGAGATTCTCGGAGGTCCGGGAGCTGCATCTGGTCCACGCCACACTGTTCCTCCTGGCGGCCCTCACGGGGCCTCATCGTCATGGTCTCCGTCACCGTCCTCGACCTGTGCCTCCACACCCCCATGTACGTATTCCTCAGGAAACTGTCCATTCTCGACCTCGGCCTCATCTCCGTCACCGTCCCCAAATCCATTCATAATTCCCTGATCAATGGCAGAGCCATCTCTCTATGGGGCTGTGTAGCTCAGGTCGCTTTTGTGATTTCATTTGCTTTCTCGGAGTTGTCCGTCCTCACGGCAATATCCTACGACTGCTACACGGCCATCTGCTGCCCCTTGCATTATGGAGTCATCATGGACCGAGGGGCCTGTGGGACGATGGCGGCCTCCTCCTGGATCAGCGGGAGCCTGTTCGGGGAGATGTACACAGCCTGGACATTATCGCTGAGCTTCTGTAGCTCTAACTTGATCCAGCAGTTTTTCTGCAATATATCTTCCTTACCGAAGATCTCCTGTTCTGAAACGCATGTTGTCATCGATGTCAGCGTGGCCACTGTATTTAGCTGGACTTTCATCTCCTACACTTTAATCGTCGTCTCGTAAGTGCTGGGCCGTGCTGAGGATGCTGGCCTCCGCGGGTTGGAAAAAAGCTTTCTCCACTTGCTTGCCCCACCTCGTCGTTGTCACCATCTTCCTCTCGACTGGAGCCACTGCCTCAGGAATCTGACCCTGACTTTCATCTCCTTCACCTCAATAGTCGTCTCGTAAGTGCTGAGCCGTGCTGAGGATGCTGGCCACCGAGGCTGGAAAAAAACTTTCTCCACCTGCCTGTCCCACCTCGTCGTCGTCACCATCTTCCTCTCGACTGGAGCCGATGCCTCAGGCATGTGACCCTGGACCGGCTTGGTGCCCGGCCCTCTGCCCTGAACGCCCTCATCTACAGCCTGAGGAACCGGTACATGAAGGCCACCCTGTGGAGGGTTCTGCGGGGGCATATATTCCTCCAGAATAAAGATCCCCTCTATTTGACCTGACCTTTGCCCCCAGAATGTTTCCAAACCCCCTGGGTTTGAACTGAACTGTACCAAGTGATGTTATTTCTCTTTGGTGATCAAGCAGTCAGTGGTGTTTATTGAGCGTTTACTCTGTGCAACGCACTGTACTAAGCGTTTGGGAGAGTCCAACACAACAGAATTGGCAGAGACGTTACCCTCCCAGAAGGTACTTACAATCTTATCCACTCTTCTCTACCCTATCTCCCTTCCCTTGACTTCCCAGATTCAAAATCCTTCCCTGATTAAATTGCTATTTATCAAAAATCATGGCATTCCGTTTTCAGCTGAATCATGTCCATTACAGATCATTCTCCCTATCTTCACAGCCTTAATGAAGTCAAATCTCCTCCAAAAGGTCTTCCCTGACCAAGCTCTCATTTCCTCTTCTCCCACGCCCTTCTGCATCACCCTAGCACTTCGATTTGCTCTCTTTATTCACTCCTCCTTCAGCCCCACAGGACATATGTCAATATCCATAATTTATTTATTTATATCAATTTCTGTCTCTCCCACTAGTCCATAAGGTCACTGCGGGCAGGGAACTTTTCTACCACCTGTGTTGCATTGTTCTGTCCCAAGCGCTTAGTACAGCGTTCTGCACACTGTAAGCACTCAATAAATACCACTGATTGATTGATTGGCCAATATGGTCCCGGATTACTTTCCGTGCAATATCTTAACATTACGTGGCTAGCTGTCGTCTCTCTAGAAGCCAGCTGCTCTCCCACAATTGATTCCCAATGCTTGCTACTGTTGCAATGTAATAACTGAGGTGGTTGGAGTCGGCAATGTTGAATACTATGCTATTGAAGTCGGCAAAATATAGAGACGGTCCTTACCAACAGCGGGCTCACAGTTTAGAAGGGAGAGACAGACAACAAAGCAAAACATGTAGACATGTGTCAAAATCGACAGAACAAATAGAATTATAGCTATATGCACATCATTAACAAAATAAAGAGTATGGCAAATATGTAAAAGTAAAATAGAGTAATAAAACTGTACAAATATATACAAGTGCTGTGAGGACGGAAATGAGTTAGGGCGGGGATGGGGAAGAGGAGAGGAAAAAGAGGGCTCAGTCTGGGAAGGCCTCCTGGAGGAGGTGATCTCTCAGTAGGGCTTTGAAGGGAGGACGAGACCTAGCTTGGCAGATGTGTGGAGGGAGGAAATTCCAGAACGGGGGAATGACTTGGGCCGGGGGTCGACGGAGGGACAGGTGAGAACGAGGTACAGTGAGGAAGTTAGCAGCAGAGGAGTAGAGGGTGCGGGCTGTGCTGTAGAAGTTTGAGAAGGGTTGTGAGGTAGGAGGGGGTGAGGTGATGGAGAGCTTTGAAGCCAATAATAAAGATTTTTTGCTTCATGAGAAGGTTGATAGGCAACCACTGGAGATTTTTGAGAAGGGGAGTGACATGCCCAGAGCGCTTCTGTACAAAGAGAATCCGGGCTGCAGAGTGAAGCATATAATAAAGCAGGGAGAGATAGGAGGATGGGACATCAGAGAGGAGCCTGATGCTGTAATCCAATCGGGATAGGATGACAGATTGAACCAGTAAGGAAGCGGTTTAGATGGAGAGGAAAGGGAGGATCTTGGCGATGTTCTGGTGGTAAGACCCGCAGGTTTCGGTGACGGATTGGGTGAGTGGGGTGACTGAGAAAGCGGAATCGAGGATGACACCAAGGTTGCGGGCTTGTGAGAAAGGACCGATGGAAGTGCCGTCTACAGTGATGGGAAAGTCAGGGAGAGGACAAGGTTTGGGAGGGAAGAAAAGGAGTTCAGTCTTGGGTATATTGAGTTTTAGATGGCGGGCAGACATCCAGATGGAGATTTCCTGAAGGCAGGAGGAGACCCGAGCCTGAAGGGAGGGAGAGAGAGCAGGGGCAGGGATGCAGATTTGGGTGTCATCAGCGTAGAGATGATAGTGGAAGCCGTGGGAGCGAATGAGTTCACCAAGGAAGTGAGTGTAGATAGAGAACAGAAGGGGACCAAGAGCTGACCCTTGAGGAACCCCTACAGTAAGGGGATGGGAGAAGGAGGAGGATCCCGCAAAGGAGACTGAGAATGAACGGCCGGAGAGATCAGAGGAGAACCAGGAGAGGACGGAGTCTGTGAAGCGTGTTGAGGAAAAGGGGGTGATCCACAGTGTCGAAGGCAGCTGAGAGGTCGGGGAGGATTAGGATAGCCATTGGATCTGGCAAAAACGAGGTCATTGGTGACCTTTGAGAGGGCAGTTTCGGTGGAGTGTAGGGGACGGCAGCCAGATTGGAGGGGGTCAAAGAGAGCATTGGCGTTGAGGAATTCGGGGCAACGAGTGTAGACGACTCGTTCTAGGAGTTTGAAAGGAACGGTAGAAGAGAGATAGGGCGACAAATAGAAAGGCAGGTGGGGTCAAGAGAGGTTTTTTTTAGGTTGGGGAAACGTGGAAATATTTGAAGGGAGAGGGGAAGGAACCAGTGGAGAATGAGCGGTTGAAGATTGAAATTAAGGAGGGGAGGAGGGAAGGGGCTAGAGATTTGATAAGATGAGAGGGAATGGGGTCCGAAGCACAGGTGGATGAAGTAACACTCGAGAGGAGGTAGGACATCTCATATGAAGATACTGCTGGGAAGGATGGGAGAGTAGTGGAGAGGGTTGAAAGCGGGGGAGATGGAGAAGGGGGAGGGATGAATTTGGGGAGCTCAGACCTGATGGAGTTAATTTTACTAATGAAGTAGGAGGCCAGATCGTTGGGGGTGAGGGATGGAGGAAGAGGAGGAACAGGGGGCCTGAGAAGGGAGTTAAATGTACGGAAGAGCTGACGGGGATGCTGGGCATGGGTGTCGGTGAGGGAGGAAAAATAGTTTTGCCTGGCAGAGGAGGGGGCAGGTTTAATGCAGGAAAGGATAAACTTAAAGTGAACAAGTTTGGCCTGGTGTTTAGACTTTCACCAGCAGCGTTCAGCAGCTCGAGCATAAGAATGAAGGAGGCAGACAGTGGCAGTGATCCAAGGTTGTGGGTTAGTGGTGCGAGAGTGGCTAAGGGAAAGGGGAGCGAGCGACTTGGGTTGAGTAGAGAGGGTGGAGTTGAGAGCAGTAATGTGATCATCAAGAGTGGGAAGAGAGGATAGGTAGGCGAAGTGGGGTTTGATGCACTGAGAAAGATGGATGGGGACGAGAGAGTGGAGGTCTCTGTGGAGTTGTAATATAGATTTACAGGGGGGAGGAGTGTGAGTGAGGAGGCAGGTGAGAAGGTTATGATCAGAAAGAAGGATTTCAGAGTTGGTGAGGGTGTAAATAGTGCAGCGGTAGGAGATGATGAGGTCGAGGGTGTGATCAAGTTGGTGAGTGGGTGAGGTCGGGTGGAGCAAGAGTTTGGCAGCGTCAAAGGGAGATTGAAGGTGGGCGGCACAGGAGTCCGCAGGAACATCCATGTGGACGTTGAAATCTCCGAGGATCAGAATGAGCATGGAAAAGGAGAGATAGAAGGTGGGAATGGCGTCAAAATCGTTAAGAAATGTTGAAAGTGGGGCCGGGGGTCGGAGATGAGGGCTACAAGAATCTGGAGCCGGTGGTAGAGGCGAATAATATGGGCTTTAACGGAGGGGAAGGAACGGGAAGGGGGAGGAGGGATAGTACGAAAACGACATTGGGGTGCAAGAAGGAAGCCTACACCTTCTCCATTTCCGGTGAGTCTGGGGGAGTGGGAGAATAAGAGGCCTCCACTAGACAGCGCAGCAGAAGAAACCGTGTAATCCGGGGTGAGCCATGTTTCGGTTAAGGTGAGGAGGAGGAGGAGAGAGCTGGAAAGGAACAGGTAAAGAATGAAAGGAAGTTTACCTATAATGGAGCGGGCATTCCAAAGGCCACACTTGGCAGCAGCTGTGGGGGGACAGGAGGGAGGGGGAAGGGTGCGAGTGGTGGGGAGCGTTTGGATTAGAATTAGTTGGGGAGAGCCTGAGCGGGGAGAGGGGGAAGAGGGATGGCGATGGGAAAGGAGAACTGGGATGGAACGGGGGCAGGCAGGAGGGGAGGGAGGGGTTGAGAGTTGGCGTTTTTACAGAGGGATTTTCGGGAGGGAGTAAGGGGGAGAGGTGGGGGCGGGCTAAAGAGAGGGAAAGAGCTGGGTCGTTTGATAATTCATGTTGAATTGATAATTGATGATAACTGATAATTCATGGTGAGGTCGGCAAGGTAAATGACTGCACAGAGAGTAATTAACAATTAACATGCAGTAGCAATAATGCAGTAGCAATAATAAATTGAGTAGAGGATGATATCACAGAGAGCATTTAACAATTAATGTGCAATAGCAATAATAAAAAAAGCAGGTGATGACATCATGGAGGGAAGTTAACAATTAACATGCGATGGCGATTATAAAATAAGTAGATGACCTCACAGAGAGTAGTTAACAAGTAACATGTGATGCCGGTAAAATGAACAGATGATGGCATCACAAAGAGCAGTTAACTATTAACATGCGATAGCAATAATAAAATAAACAGATGAAGACATTATAGATGGCAGTTAACAATTAACTTGCAGAAGCAACCATAAGATAGGCAGATGATGCCCGCAGCAGAAGAATGAATTGTCCACGGTTCAGTCAAATCAAATCAAAAGGGAGATTCCTTTTGAGAATCCTCCTTTTGGCAAGGAAAGTCCAGGGGCTCTTGGGAGAGATGTCTCTGAGGTAGTGGAGGATGGAGTCCAATTGATGGCAGTTCTGAAGTAGGACAGAACTTCTAAGGGGCGTCATGGGAGAGGAGACACCTGGGAAGGGGAGTAAACATCCAAATAGCATGGGTGGGCTGACAAGTTGCGAATGGGGTTGTTGTGTAAGTAACTCGGTGATAACAAGGGCCTTTTTCCCCGGGGAGGCGAGCAGGGGGATCAGCCATGTCCGGGGAGGTCAGCCATGTCCGGTCCGGGAAGGATGGAGTGGGGGGGGCTCCTCAAAGATGGTCGCTTATAAGGTGGGGGGGATGGAAGCAGGGGGACACAACGTCCCCCGATCCCAGTTGGCTACTTGGACGGAGTGGAAGTGGCTTCGAGGGGTGAGTCTAGTGATGATGGGTGGGGGCAGCCCAGGGGCCTCGGTGTCCTCGGTCAGAGATGCAGAAGTGCGGGCTGGGAACGGCCAGGATCTCGTCCCCAGGTCATGGGCGTCCGATAGCAGGCTGCCAAGGGACGGAGTGAGGGAGATCCCCGGCCCTTGCGGCGGCGCCCTGTGAAGAAGGATCCTCCCGGGAGCAGCAGGTTCTCCACGGTGTAGTGGCGGGCGGGTCTCTCAGGATCGGGATCCCGGGCCCCTGTGGCGGCGCCCTGAGGAGAGGAATCCTTCCGGCAACAGCAGGGGCCCCGCGGTGTGACGGCGGTCGGGCCTCTTAGGATCGGGATCCCGGGCCCCTATGGAGGCGTCCGTAGGAAGGGATCCTTCCGGGAAAAGTAGGGGCCCCGCGGTGTGATGGCGGGCGGTCTTCTCAGGATCGGACACTGGGCTGAAGGCAGATAAAAATTACCTTCCACTTCCATTGTGAGGCCTTGGGTGTGCCTTCAATCTTGAGAGATAGGACCCATATGGAGAACAGGGGAAACACGCGTATGTGGGTTTTCCCCACCTCCACGCACTCTATTTATTCACCGTCCCTTCTGGGTCGCCTGGACCCTTAGGTCTTTACCCCCAAGTACTTGGATACTTACCCTACCCCAGCCCCATAGGGATTATGGCCAAATCCTTACAGTCTGTTGCTTCCCGTCTGTAGTTCACATGAATGTCTCCCTCCCGCATAAGATTGCAAGCCCCTTGAGATAGCCTAGTATTTTCTCCAAGGGCTTAGAACAGTGCTCTGGTAGTGCTCACCAAATGGAGAAGCAGAATAGCCTAGTGGAAAAACCCCGAGCCTGGGAGTCAGAGGACCTGGGTTCTATTCTCCTCTCCACCACATGTCTGCTCTGTCATCTTGGTCAAATCACATCTCTGAGGTTCAGTTTCCTTATCTGTAAAATGGGGATGAAGACTGTGACCCCATGTTGGCTGTTGTCCAGCCTGATTAGTTTGTATGTATCTCCAGTGCTTATACAGTGCATGGCACCTAATAAGTGCTTAAAGGCATCCCGCCGGAGATCGCCCATGTCTCCATGGTGACGGGATTCCTCCTGCTGTGATTCTCAGAGGTCCGGGAGCTGCAGCTGGTCCACGCTGCGTTGTTCCTCCCAGTCTACATGGCGGCCCTGGCGGGGAATCTTCTCATCGTCGCCGTCACCGCCCTCGACCGGCACCTCCACACCCCCATGTACTTTTTCCTCAGGAACCTGTTCGTCCTCAACCTCTGCTACATCTCCGTCACCGTCTCCAAGTCCATTCTTGTCTGTCTGACGCAGAGCCATTCCATCTGCTCCTTGGGCTGTAAGGCGCAGGTCTGTCTGGTGATCGTGTTTGCGAGCTCTGAGTGCTTCGTCCTCACGGCCATATCCTACGACCGCAACGTCGCCATCTGCCTTCCCCTGCACTACGAGGTCGTCATGACACCAGGGGCCTGTGGGAAGACGGAGACCGCCTCATGGCTCAGCGAAGGGCTGATAGGAGTTGTGTTTGTGGCTTCGACCTTCTCCCTGAGCTTCTGCGGGTCCAACGCCGACCCTCAGTCCTTCTGTACCGCCCCTGTCCCTGCTGAAGATCTCCTGCTCCGAGGCCCACGTCGCCATTGATGTGAGCGTCACCGCGGCCGTTTTCTTGGCTTCACTCTGCTTCGTGCTCATAGTCATCTCCTACACGCACATCTCCCGGGCTGTGCTGAGGATGCCGGCCGCCGAAGGCCGGACCAAAGCCTTCTCTACTTACCTGCCTCATCTTGTTGTCATCGCTCTCTTTATCATAACTTGTTTCTGTGGTTTCTTGAAGCTACCTTCAGATTCCTGCTCAGCTCTGGACCTACTGGCGTCCGTGTTCTACACAGTGGTTCACCCAGCCCTGAACCCTCTCACATACAGCCCTAGGAACCGGGACGTGAAGACTGCCCTGTGTCTTCTCCTTGGGGAAATCTCTTCCCCTTTGAAGAGAAAATGCCTATTCCCCACATAATTAATTACACAGCATTATTACACATCATTAATATAAATAAATAGAATTATAAATACGTACGTATATACACAAGTGTTGTGGGGCAGGGAGGGGGGTAGTGCAAAGGGAGTGAGTCAGGGCGATGGGGAGGGGAGGGCGAGCTGAGGAAAAGTGGGGCTTATTCTGAGATGGTCTCCTGGAGGAGGTGAGCCTTTAGTGGGACTTTGACATAACATGGTAGATGTGAAGAGGGAAGGTGCTTCAGAGCAGAGGCAGGATGTGGGAAAATATGACAGAATCATTCACTCAATCATTCACTCAATCAGTAGTATTTATTGAAAACTTACTGTATGCATAGCCTGTATTTTTTGAGCTTTGTAATGGTATTTATCAAGAGCTAACTTTGGGCCAGCTACTGTACTAAGCATTTTGGAGAGGTCCGTCAGCCCGCCAATCATATTCATTCATTAATTCAATCGTATTTATTGAGTGCTTACTGTGTGCAGAACACTGTACTAAGCGCTTGGGATATACAAGTTGGCAACATATAGAGACAGTCCCTACCCAACAGTGGGCTCACAGTCTAGAAGGGGGAGACAGAGAGTATGGCATAATATAACAGAAACATTCTATGCCCACACAAGCTTACAGTCTACATTCTAGAATACAATACAATAGAGTTGCTAGGCAGATTTCATGCTCTCAACTAGTTTATTTTCTAGTCAGGGAAACTGGCTGTAAGAGAAACTAGAAATACATGAAACGGCAGAGTATAAGGATTAGTTAAGGATTTATTTACTGAGCATTTGCTGTGTGAAAATCACTGTACTAAGCACCTGAGAGAGTCCATTATAAAAATACAGACATATTCCCTGTCCACAGTGAGTTTACAATCTAGAGGAGGAGACATGTTAATATAAATAAATTCATTAATTACAGATATGTACATAAGATATTGACATAAGTGCTATGGGGCTGGGGTGAGTATCAGAGTGTTTAGGGGATAAAAGCTCAAGTACATAGGTGACACAATAGAGAAAATCTAGGATAGAGAGATGAGAGATTAGTTCAGCATGACTGCAATTCAGTATTCTTGGTACAGTCTCTGCACACAGTAAGCTCTCAATAATCAATCAATCGTATTTATTGAGCGCTTACTGTTTGCACAGCACCGTACTAACTGCTTGACAGAGTACAATACAACAGAGGCGGTAGAACAAATATGTTAGTAATAATAATTTTGGTACCTTTTCAAGCACTTACTACCTGCCAAGCACTGTTCTAAATGTTGGCATAGATATAAGTTAATCAGGTTGGACGCAGTCCCTGTGCCACATGGGGCTCTCACTCTTAATCCCCATTTTACAGATGAGGTTACTGAAGCCCGGAAAACTGAAGTAACTTGCCCACGTTCACACAGCGAATTGGTGGTGGGTCTGGGATTAGAACCCAGATCCTATCATTAAATACCTTTGATTAATTGAGAGATTAGTCAGGGAAAACTTTCTGGAGGGGATGTAATAAGTAGAAGCCTGTGACACAGTTCCTGCCATAAAGAACATATGGGCCAAAGTGAATATTAAATCAATCGTATTTCCTGAGCGCTTACTGTATGAAGAGCACTGAACTAGGTGCTTTGAAGGTACGATTGGGTAACATATAAAGACAATCCCTACCCAAAAATGGGCTCACAGTCTAGAAGAGTGGAGACAGGCAACTGAACAAAACAAGTAGACAGACATCAGTAGCATCAATATAAATAAATAGAACTTATATATATATAACAACATATAATATTATAATACATACATGTCACTAATAAAATAAATAGAATAATAAATATGTACATATATATATTTATATATATATGTAAGTGCTGTGGGGCAGGGAGGGGTGTAGAGCAGAGGAAAGACGTCGAGGCAATGGGGAGGAGAGGAAGAGCAGAGGATAAGGGGGCTCAGTCTGGGAAGGCCTCCTTGAGGAGGTGAGCTTTCAGTAAGGTATCCAAGGTCACCCCTAAACGACTACAATAGGGGACTAGAGAGGAAAGAAATACTAAATCTTCCTTCCCTCCCCATCTTCCCGACTTCCATCCTCTGCTCTACACCCCTCCCCTGGGTTTGTCACACAGTAAATGCTCAGAAAATTAGATTGAATTAATTAATCCTTATACTCAGCCGTTTCACCTATTTCTATTTTCTCTTACAGTCTGTCTCCCCGACTAGAAAATATACTCCTTGATAGCATGAAATCAGCATAGCAACTCTATTGTATTGTATTCTAGAATGTAAACTGCAAGCTTGTGTGGGCAGGGAATGTATCTGTTACACTGTTATGTCATACTCTCACAAGTGCTTAGTACAGTGCTCTGCACACAGTAAGAGCTCGGTGAATATGATTAGCTGGCTGACCGATCTCTCCCAAATGCTTACTACAGTACCTGGCTTATATTAAGCGCTTGACACATACCATTACAAGGCCCCGAAAATGCAGGCTATACACACAGTAAGTTTTCAACGAATACCACTGATTTAGTGAATGATTCTGTCATAGTTTCCCACGTCCTGCCTCTGCTCTGAAACACCTTCCCTCTTCACATCTACCATGTCATGTCAAAGCCCTGCTGAAGTCGGAGCGATGGGGAGGGGAGGCAGAGCGAAGGAGAAGGGGGCTCAGTTTGGGAAGGCCTCCTGGAAGAGGTGAGCTTTCAGTAATTTATCCAATGACATCCCTAAACAACTCCAATAGGAGATAGGAGAGGAAATAAATACTAAAGACCCTCCCCAGAGGCGCCAAACACTCGGTTGATATAATAGCAAGTCTAAAGTTAAAGAAAAGAGAATGAAGACAAGGAAATTGGCTTCTTCAAAAACGTTGGAATTCTCCCCATCGCTGCCTTCATGTCCCGGTTCCTCAGGCTGTAGATGAGGGGGTTCAGGACGTGGGGCACTACGGCATAGAACGCAGATAACAGCAGGCCCAGGTTCGAGGGAATGTCTGAGGGCGGTTTAAGTAGGCAAAAAAAAACCCACTGGAGAAAAACAGAGTGATGACGGTGACGTGCGACAGGCAGGTAGAGAAGGATTTTGTCCGGCCTTCTTGGGAAGAGATGGTCCTCACTGTGGGGAAGACGCGGAAATGGGAAATGACTATAAAGAGGAAGCAGAAGAAGTCTAAAGTAGCACTGGCAATGGGCAAGAACGCCTCCCTAAGGTCATCATTGGAGGGGGCGAGGGCCAGTAACTGGGTCAAGTCACAGAGAAAGTGACGGATCACGTTCGAGTCACCAAAAGACAAGGAACGTGTACTGGCAGTGTGCGTGAGGCCCAAGAAACCACCCCAAAGGCATAAGGCGGTGGCCATCTTCCCACAGACCCGTTGGTCCATGACGACAACGTAACACAGGGGATGGTAGATGGCCACGTAGTGATCGTAGGACATCAACGTGAGGATGCCTATCTCCGTGGTGGCAAGTAAGACAAGAAAAAATACTTGTGTGACACAGTCACGGACAGAGATGGAACTGTCGTTGGTCAGGGAGTTGTGGGCGGATTGGATGATGGTGACGGAGACATAGCAGACATTGAGGACTAACAAGGTCCTGAGGAAGAAGTACATGGAGGTGTGGAGGCGCCAGTCGAGGACGGTGACGGCAACGATGAGGAGATTCCCCGTCAGGGCCGCCAGGTAAACCGGGAGGAACAGCATGGAGTGGACCAGCTGCAGCTCCCAGACCTCCGAGAATCCCGGCAAGAGGAATTCCCTCACCGCCGTGTGACTGGCCATTTCCCTTGAAGGTTTTTATTCCGTTGTTTTTCCTAATATCGGGGAAGAAACAAATTGCTTCACAATCATCATCAAAGTAGTATAATATTAGAGAAGAACCGTGGCCAAATGGAAAAAAAACACAGGCTTGGAAGTCGAAGACCTGGATTCTAAATCCGACTCCACCACGCGTCTGCTGTTTGACCTTCACTTCACTGTGGCTTAGTTACCTCATCTGTAAATAAATCAGTGGAATTTATTAAGCGTTTACTATGTGCCGCAGACTGTCCTGAGTGCTTCGGGGAACAAAGTGGGATTAAGACAGTGAATCCCATGTGGGAAAGGGACTGCGTCCAACCTCATTACCTTATATATAGTTACCTCATCTGTAAGGCAGGAATTCATTCATTCTTTCAATCGCGTTTTTTTAGAGTTTATTGTGTGCAGAGCAATGTACCAAGCGCTTGGATAGTACAATTCGGCAACAAATAGAGGCAATCCTTACCCACCAGCTTGCTTTCCCTCCTACTTCGACTACAAGACTATGATTGACAGGAAGACCTCCGCTCTCTTGACCCCTTCCATCTTTCTCAGAGCATCACACCCTACCTCGCCCCCCAACCTCTCTACCCAATTTTGATGACCAGATTACTGCTCTCAACTCCACCCTCTCTACTGAGTTCAACTCGCTCACTCCCCTCCCATCGCCTCTCTCGTACCACTAACCTACAGCCTTGGATCAATCCCACTGTCTGCCTCCTTCGCTCCTATGCTCGAGCTGTTGAACGCTGCTGGCGAAAGTCCAAACACCAAGCCAATCTTGCTCACTTCAAGTCTGTCCTTAAATGTCTTAACTCCCCTCTGTCAGGAAAAGCTATTTCGCCCCCCATATTGACACCCATGCCCATCATCCTCGTCAGCTTTTCCGTACATTTAACTCCCTCCTCAGGCCCCCTGTTCCTCCCCCTCCTCCTCCCCTTACCTTCAACGATCTGGCCTCCTACTTCTTTAGTAAAATTAACTCCATCAGGTCTGAGCTCCCCAAAGTCACCCCTCCCCCTTCTCCATCTCCACCGCTCTCAACCCACACCGCTACTCTCCCATCTTTCCCAGCACTATCCTCAGATGAAATCTCCTACCTCCTCTCCAGTGCTACTCCATCCACCTGTGCTTCGGACCCCATTCCCTCTCATCTTATCAAATCTCCAGCCTCTTCCCTCCTCCCCTCCTTAACTTTCATCTTTAACTGCTCACTCACCACTGGTTCCTTCCCCTCTGCCTTCAAATATGCCTACGTCTCCCCCATCCTAAACAACCCTCTCTTGACCCCACCTTCCCTTCTAGTTATCGCCCTATCTCCCTCCTACCCTTCTTTATCAAACTCCTTGAACGAGTCGTCTACACCCGCTGCCTCGAATTCCACAACGCCAACTCTCTCCTTGACCCCCTCCAATCTGGCCTCCGTCCCCTATACTCCACCGATGTCGCCAGTGACCGCCTTCTTTCCAAATCCAATGGCTCCTACTCTATCCTAATCCTCCTCGACATCTCAGCGGACTTCGACACTGTGGACAACCCCCTTCTCCTCTACACGCTATCCAACCTTGACTGCACAGACTCCGTCATCTCCTGGTTCTCCTCTTATCCCTCTGACCGTTCATTCTCAGTTTCCTTTGCGGGTTCCTCCTCCCCATCCCCTCCCTTTACTTTAGGGGTTCCTCAAGTGTCAGTTCTTGGTCCCCATCTGTTCCCTATCTACACTCACTCCCTTGGTGAACTCATTCGATCCCATGGCTTCAACTATCATCTCTACGCTGATGAAACCCAAATCTACATCTCTGCCCCTGCTCTCTCTCCTTCCCCCCAAGCTCTTATCTACCCCTTCCTTCAGGACATTTCCATCTGGATGTCTGCCCGCCATCTGAAACTCAGTATGTCCAAGACTGAACTCCATATCTTTCTCCCCAAACTCTGCCCTCTCCCTGACTCATGCTCCCCTCTCTCGTTCACCCCACACATCCAATCCATCACCAACACCACTGGTCTCACCACCGCAACATTTCCAAGATCCGCCCTTTTCTCTCCATCCAAACCACTACCTTGATAGCTCAATCTGTCATCCTATCCCGACTGGATTATTGCATCAGCCTCCTCTCTGATCTCCAATCCTCCTGTCTCTTCCCACTGCAGTCTATACTTCACTCTGCTGCCCGGATTATTTTTTGTGCAGAAACGCTCTGGACATTTTACTCCCCTCCTCAAAACTCTCCAGTGGCTGCCTGTCAACCTACGAGTCAAGAAAAAACTCCTCACTCTCGGCTTCAAGGCTCTCCATCACCTCTCCCTCTCCTACCTCACCTCCCTTCTCTCCTTGTACAGCCCAACCCACACTCTCCGCTCCTGTGCCGCTAACCTCCTCACTCGTTCTCCCCTCTCCTGTCATCGACCCCCAGCCCACGTCATTCCGCTAGGCTGGAATGCCCTCCCTCCACACAACCGCCAAACTAGCTCTCTTCATCCCTTCAAAGCCCTTCTGAGAGCTCACCTCCTCCAGGAGGTCTTCCCAGACCGAGCCCCATTTTTCCTCTCCTCCTCCCCATCCCGCCCCGCCGTACCTCTTTCCCCTCCCCACAGCACCTGCAGATTTATTACTCTATTTTGCATGTACACATTTACAATGCTATTTATTTTGTTAATGATGTGCATATAGCCTTAATTGTAATTATTCTGACAATTTTAACACCTGTCTACATGTTGTGTTGTCTGTCTCCCCCTTCTAGACTGTGATCCCGTTGGTGGGTAGGTATCGTCTCTATATTTTGCCGACTTGTACTTCCCAAGCGTTTAGTACAGTGCTGTGCACACAGTAAGCACTCATAAAATATGATTGATTGAATTAATGAACCGTATCCGACCTGATAATCTTATATCTAACCCATCTGGGCTCTTAGTAATAGCACAAAATTATTATTATCTACCCAATGCTAAGGAAAGGTATAAATGCATGTTTTAAGGGTGGTGATTGGGCTAATGTGGTTCAGGGTGTTGGAGGTTAGTCAATCAATGGCATTAATTGGGCACCCACTGTATGTAGAGCCCTGAACTAAAGGTTTGAGGGGGTATGATACAACAGAATGGTTAGACATGTTCCCTGCCTACAGTGAGGAGCAGTATGGCCTAATGGATAGAGCACAGGCTTGGGAGTCAGAGGACGTGGGTTCTAATCCTGTATCTGCCACTTGTCTGTTGTGTGACGTTGAGCAAGCTTCTTAACGTCTCTGTGCCTCAGGTACCTTATCTGTAAAATGGGGATTAAGACTGTGAGTCCCACCTGGGACAACCTGGTTGGCTTGTATCTACACCAGCGCTTAGAACAGCGCTTGGTACATAGTAAGCCCTTAATAAAAAACATGATTATCATCATTAATCCCCATTTTACAGATGAGGGAACTGAGGCCCAGAGAAGTGAAGTGACTTGCTCAAGGTCACACAGCAGACAAGTGGTGGAGGCGGGATTAGAACGGGTCCTTCTGACTCCAAGAACCGGGCTCTGCCCTCTGGACTACATTGCTTCTCCCTTTACATCCCAGCTCACTCTCTGCATTCCCCATTGACTATCCCACTTCCCACCCTCCGCTTCTACCCTTACAATCTTCCCTACCACAGCTCTCTCCACCTTCGAATCCCTTCTTAAATTCCACCTTCTTTAGAAGACATTCCTTGATTAATTTTTCTTCTCTCTGGCTCAAACCCTCCCAACTACTATCTCAGCAGTTTTGTACCCTCTCAGAACGTTTACGACATCTTCTCCCTCTAATATACTCTACCAAGTGTTTCGTGTGATGCTTTGTCCAGAGGACATGCTCAGTAAATAGTACTAATATTTTGGTTGATTCAAATGGGAGACGAAGTGCTCTCTAATGATTAGAACCAGGGCCTGGACGTCATAGGTGCCTGGGTTCTAATCGCATTTCGGCCACCTGTCTGCTGTGTGACTTTGGGCAAGTCACTTCACTTCTCTGCTCTAATTGCCTCATCTGTAAATCAATCCATGGTATTTACTGAGCGCTTATTATGTGCAGAACACTGTACTAAGCGCTTGGGGGAGTACAATGGGATTAAGACTGTAAACCCCATGTGGGACAGAGACTGACCCATTCATTCAGTCGTACTCATTGAGTGCTTACTGTGTGCAGAGCACTGTCCTAAACCCTTGGGAAGTACAATTCATCAACAGAGACAGTCCCTGCCCACAACGGGCTCACAGTCTAGAAGGGGGCAACACACATCAAAACAAGTAAACAGGCATCAGTAGCATCAATATAAATGAAAAGAAGTACATATAAACATCATTCATAAAAAATAAATAGGATTATAATTATAAATACGTACCTGTGTGAAGAGGGGGGTAAAGCGGAGGGAGCGAGTAGGGGTGACGGGGAGGGGAAGGGGAGCAGAGGAAAAGGGGGGCTCCGTCTGGGAAGGCATACTGGAGGAGATGAGCTCTCAGTAGGGCTTTGAAGGGGGGAAGTATGCTAGTTTAGTGTATTTGAGGAGGGAGGGCGTTCTAGGCCAGAGGTAGGCCATGGGACTCCCACCTGATTACCTTGCATCTACCCCAACGCTTAGAACACTGCCCAGCACACGTTAAGCATTTAATCAATACTATTAAAAAATGGAGTTTCAGTGAAATGAAATCAATCAATCAATCAATCAATCGTATTTATTGAGCGCTTACTATGTGCAGAGCACTGTACTAAGCGCTTGGGAAGTACAAATTGGCAACACATAGAGACAGTCCCTACCCAACAGTGGGCTCACAGTCTAAAAGGGGGAGACAGAGAACAGAACCAAACATGCCAACAAAATAAAATAAATAGGAAAGAAATGTACAAGTAAAATAAATAAATAAATAAATAAATAGAGTAATAAATATGTACAACCATATATACATATATACAGGTGCTGTGGGGAAGGGAAGGAGGTAAGATGGGGGGATGGAGAGGGGGACGAGGGGGAGAGGAAGGAAGGGGCTCAGTCTGGGAAGGCCTCCTGGAGGAGGTGAGCTCTCAGCAATTATGGAGACATACGCTGAAGGTTGTAAGCAGGATCCCAGGAAGCTACTACGGTTCTTCTGTCCCCTTTCCTCACTCCCTTAAAAGATGCTCGTTATATCTTAAAGGAAAATTAGTCCCATTCCTATCAGAGAATCAAATTTACTCTCTGAACACCAGAGAGCAGCCTTGTTGAGATTGTCTTGGAAACGGGTGACATTCTAAACCTCTTGCTAGCGGCGCAGAGCTCTGAAGAAAGAGAGTTTTATTCCCATGGGTGAAAAGAACACAGTCATCTGTCCTCATGGGCTTGCCTGGATGAATAATAATCGGGGTTTTTGTTTAGCGCTTACTATGTGCCAAGTTCCATACTATGTCCCGGGATCAATACAAGGTAATCAGGTTGGACACAGTTCCTGTCCCACCTGGGGCTCACGGTCATAATCCCCACTTTACAGATGAGAAAAGTGAGACACAGATAAGTGAAGTGACTTGCCCAAAGTCACACAGTGGACGAGTAAAAGAACTGGGATTAGAACCCGGATCTTTCTGCCGAGATGAGCTGAGGATAATTTCAAGGTTACAGGCTTGTGAGACAGGGAGGGTCGTGGTACTGTCTACAGGGTTTGTGTGGGAATATTCATTCATTCATTCAATCGTACTTGTTGAGCGCTTACTATATGCAGAGCACTGTAATAAATGCTTAGAAAGTACAATTCAGCAATAAAGAGAGACATTACCTGCCCATACCGGGTTTATAGTCTAGGGGTGGAGAGTGAGACATCAGAACAAGTAACTAAGCATCAATAATAATCATAATAATTATAATAATGATATATATATATATATATATATATATATATATATACATATACACATAAAAACCAAAAACACCCCCTTCTAGACTGTGAGCCCACTGTCGGGTAGAGACCGTCTCTATATGTTGCTAACTTGTACTTCCCAAGCGCTTAGTACAGTACTCTGCACACAGTAAGCGCTCAATAAATACGATTGATTGACTGATTGATTGATTGATTGAAGTAAACAGGCAAGTTGAGGGCAATGGATGGACAACTGACAGAGGAGTGATGAAGTAATAAATGCCCTCAAAAAATAAGAGAAGGACAAATACACACAGTATAAAAGCAAACAAATCTGGAATCTGATTAGGACACTGAGGACAGAGGGGCGGAGACGGAAGATCAGATACAATGCCTGTCCTCCATGAGGCTCTTATTCTTACAGGGCAGGAGAAAAGGTATCTTATCTCCATTTTCCAGAGGAGGACGTGTGCCGGAAAAGTTAAGGGACTTGTCTAAAGTCACACACACAATATGCCAGAGGCAGAGGCAAGAGTCGAACCTGGTCTTCTGACTTCCAGCCCAACACTTGTTCCCCTCTGCCATGACGCCTCCCTAATGAAACACAAATGAACGATATTTTTCTTTTTCAGAAGAGTTTCCCCCCAAAGAATTTCCTTAGGGCCGCCATAATGTCCTTGTTCCTCAGGCTGTAGATGAGGCGGTTCAGGGTCGGGGCACCACGGTGTAGAACCGGACACCAGCAGGTCCAACGCTGAGGGGGAGTCTGAGGTCGGCTTTAAGTGGGAAAAAACCCAGTGGACAAAAATAAGGTTATCACAGCAAGATGGGGCAGGCTTTGGCTCTGTCCTGCACGGATGGGATCCTCAGCACGGTGGAGAAGATATGGAAATAGGAAACCCCCATGAAAAAGAAGCAGCCGAAATCCACCGTGACGCTAACGCCTATCAGAACGACCTCTGGGACGATGGAGGGAGAGAAGGACAGGGTTAATAACTGGGGAATAATAATAATAATAATGATGGCATTTGTTCAGCGCTTACTATGTGCAAAACACTGTTCTAAGCTCTTGGGAGGATACAAGGTGATCAGGTTGTCCCACGTGGTGCTCAAAGTCTTCATCCCCATTTTGCAGGTAACTGAGGCCCAGAGAAGTTAAGTGACTTGCCCAACGTCACACAGCTGACAGGTGGCAGAGCCGGAATTTGAACCCATGACCTCTGGCTCCCATGCCCGGGCTCTCAGAACTGTCGAATCATGTTGGAGTTGCAAAAAGGGCGAGAGAAAGATGTTGACGGTGTACACAAGACCAGAGAGAACCCCGCTGAGCCAAAAGGCGGCGGGCACCTTCCCACAGGGCCCTCAGTCCATTTTGACCTCATAGCTCAGGGGGCGGCAGATGGCCACCTAGCGGTCGTAGGACTAGGTAGTGAACAGGGCGATCTCCACTGAAATAAAACAAGCGAAGAAATAGAGTTAGTGTCCCAGGTTGACCCTCGGGTACCGACCATCTCAAGGTCAAATGATATCTCGGGGCCTCCTGGGCCAGCAGGCGGAACTCTGAAGTGAGGGTGGGATACCGTCCCCACAACGAAAACTGCTAGATTGACAGCCCAAGCCGGAAATACAGAAGGTGTCCCTCACCGCCCCCCCCCCAAATCAAATTAAGTATGGAGGAAGGGGGAGGGCAGAGACTGGATAAACTCAGGCCGGAAGCTGGAATGGCCTAAGAGAACAGGTGTTAAATCCCTGCAGCCTCTGGCCCTTTGTGCAGAGCATTGAGACTTGCATCAGATGGCTGCAGGGTGCCTCTGTACAGAGCGTGAGAAGCCCGCTCTGCCTGCACAAAGTAAGGAGCCTCCCCCTCCCATTCCCTTACTGTAGGGGTTCCTTAAGGGTCAGTTCTTGGTCCCATTCTGTTCTTTATCTACTCTCACTGTCTTGAACTCAGTCGGTCCCATAGCTTCAACTATCATCTCTACGCTAATGACACCCAAATCTGTTATTTGGGGAGGAGGAGCCCAAGAAGGAGACTGACAATGAACAGCTGGAGAGATTAGAGGAGAACCCGGAGAGGACGGAGTCTGTGAAGCCAAGGTTGGATAGCTTGTTGAGGAGAAGGGGGTGGTCCACAGTGTCAAAAGCAGCTGCTCTATCTCCCTACCTCCAGGTTCATATCTCCTGCCTTCAGGTCATCTCCATCTGGATGTCTGCCAGCCATCTAAACTCAATATGTCCAAGACTGAGATCCTTATCTTCCCTCCCAAACCCTGTCCTCTCCCTGACTTTCCCCTCACTGTAGACGACACGACCATCCTTCCCGTCTCACAAACCCGCAACCTTGGTGTCATTCTCGATTCTACTCTCTCATTCACCCTCCCACCCCCGGTCTGTCTGGAACTATTCCCGTCTTGCTCTGTCTGGAACTATTCTCTTCCCCGCCCCCTTCTCTTTGCTCTGTCTGGACCTATCCCCCCTGTTCCCTCGAGTTCTGTTGGCCTTCTCTGTAAGGTCCTATCTCTCCTTCTCTCTCTGGCTCTGCCCCCCTTCTCTCTCTGGCTCCATCACACCGCGCGGCACCCGCTGCTCCCGGAAGGATCCTCTCCTCAGAGCGCCGCCACAGACGCCCGGGACTCCGTTCCCGAGAGGCCCGCCCGCCATCACACCGAGGGGCCCTCGCTGCTGCCGGAAGTATCCTCTCCTCAGAGCGCCGCCATAGACGCACGAGACAACGTTCCAGAGAGGCCCGCCCGCCATCACACCACGCGGCCTTGCTGCTCCCGGAAGGATCCTCTCCTCAGAGCGTCGCCATAGACGCCCGGGACTCCGTTACCGAGAGGCCCGCCCGCCATCACACCGCGTGGCCCCCGCTGCTCCCGGAAGGATCCTCCCCTCAGAGCGCCCCGATAGACGCCCCCTGCTTCCACCCCCACCCCAACTTAAGCGACCTTCCTTAAAGTGCCCCCCAGCCCCCCATTCCCGGTCCGGACCTGACTGACTCTCCCCGCCCCGCTCCCCCGGGAAAAAGGCCCTTGTTATCACCAAGTTACATTAACGACAACCTCATTCGCACCTACTCAGCCCTTCCATGCTAGTTGGCTGTTCACTCCTCTTCCCAGGTATCTCTGCTCCCTGAACCCCTTAACAGGTGCACACTACTCCAGCACATAATACTTTGTATCTAAGCCTGTCCGGCCGTCGACCCCCGGCTCACGTCATCCCCCTGGCCTGGAATGCCCTCCCTTCCAACATCGCCAAGCTAGCTCTCTTCCTCCCTTCAAGGCCCTACTGAGAGCTCACCTCCTCCAGGAGGCCTTCCCAGACTGAGCCCCCTCCTTCCTCTCCCCCTCGTTCCCCTTTCCACCCCGCCATCTTCCCTCCTTCCCTTCCCCACAGCACCTGTATATATGTTTGTACATATTTATTACTCTATTTATTTATTTATTTTACTTGTACATAACTTTTCTATTTATTTTATTAATATGTTTTGTTTTGTTCTCTGTCTCCCCCTTCTAGACTGTGAGCCCACTGTTGGGTAGGGACTGTCTCTATATTTTGCCAACTTGTACTTCCCAAGCGCTTAGTACAGTGCTCTGCACACAGTAAGAGCTCAATAAATACGAATGATTGATTGATTGATTGATTGATTGATTCACCCCACACATCCAATCCGTAACCCAAACCTGCGGGTCTTACCTCCAGAACATCGCCAAGACCCACCCTTTCCTCTCCATCCAAACCGCTACCTTGATGGTTCAATCTGTCATCCTATCCCAACTGGATTACTGCATCAGCCTCCTCTCTGATCTCCAATCCTCTTGTCTCTTCCCACTTCATTGTATACTTCACTCTGCTGCCCGGATTATTTTTGTGCTCTGGGAGTGTTACTCTGTGCTCTGGGACTGTTACTGCCCTCCTCAAAAATCTCCAGTGGCTACCTGTCAACCTACGAGTCAAGCAAAAACTCCTCACTCTCGGCTTCAAGGCTCTCCATCACCTCGCCCCCTCCTACCTCACCTCCCTTCTCTCCTTGTTCAGCCCAACCCGCAACCTCCGCTCCGGTGCCGCTAACCTCACTGTGCCTCGTTCTCCCCTCTCCCGCCGTCCACCCCCGGCCCACGTCATTCCGCTAGCCTGGAATGCCCTCCCTCTTCACATCTGCTAACGAGCTCTCTTCCCCCCTTCAAAGCCCTACTGAAAGCTCACCTCCTCCAGGGCCCTTCCCAGACTGAGCATCCTTTTTCCTCTCCTCCTCCCCATCCCTTCCCCACTGCCCTACCTCTTTCCCCTCCCCACTGGACTTGTATATATTTGTGCAGGTTTAGTACTCTATTTTACTTGTACATATTTACTATTCTATTTATATTATTAATGATGTGTATATAGCTACAATTCTCTTTATTCTGACTGTATTAACAACTGTCTACGTGCTTTGTTTTGTTGTCTGTCTCCCCCTTCTAGACTGTGATGATGATGATGATGATGGCATTTGTTAAGCGCTTACTATGTGCAAAGCACTGTTCTAAGCGCTGGGGGAGGTTACAAGGTGATCAAGGTGTCCCACAGGGGGCTCACAGTTTTAATCCCCATTTCACAGCTGAGGTAACTGAGGCACAGAGAAGTGAAGTGACTTGCCCAAAGTCACACAGCTGACAGTTGGCAGAGCCGGGATTTGAACCCATGATCTCTGACTCCAAAGCCCGTGCTCTTTCCACTGAGCCACGCTGCTTCTCCAACTTGTTGTTGGGTAGGGACCGTCTATATATGTTGCCAACCTGTACTTCCCAAGCGCTTAGTACATTGCTCTGCACACAGTGAGCGCTCAATAAATGCGATTGAATGAATGAATGACTGTCTACCAACTCTGTTATATTGTTCTACTGGGCTATCCCAAGCACTTAGTACAGTGCTCTGCACACAGTAAGTTCTCAATAAATGCGATTAATTCATTGATTGATCCCTGCCCTCAATGAGTAAGACTGTGAACCCCACGTGGGACAACCTGATTACCTTGTATCTCCCCCAGCACCCAGAACGGACCTTGGTACATAGTAAGCGCTTAACAAGTATTGTTATTATTATTATTATTATTATTATTATTATTCTCTGTGCCTCAGTTACCTCATCTGTAAAATCGGGAGTAGAACTGTGAGCCCCACGTGGGACAACCTGATAACCTTAGATGCTAACCCAGTGCTTAGAACACTGCTTGGCGCATAGAAAGCACTTAACAAATGTCATCATCATAAAGGGTGCAAGTCTAAGTGTAAGGGTGATGCAGAAGGGAGTGGGAGAAGTGGAAATGAGGGCTTAGTCAGGGAAGATTTCTAGGAGGAGATGGGCCTTCAATAAGACAGAGCGAGGGTAAGTCAGATAGGAAGAGGGAGGGAATTGCTGACAAGGGAGAGGGCTTGGTTCATTCACTCATTCATTCAATCATTCATTCAATAGTATTTATTGAATACTTACTGAGTGCAAAGCACTGAACTATGCGCTTCGGGAGTACACCATAACAATAAACAGGCATATTCCCTGACCATAACAAGCTTTCGGTTTAGAGGGGGAGACAGACATCAATATCAATAAATAAATTTACAGATATGTACATAAGTACTATGGGTCTGGGAAGGGGGATGAATAAAGGGATCAGGTCTGGGCGATGCAGAAAGGATCGGGAGAAGAGGAAAGGAGGGCTTACTCAGGAAACTCCTCTTGGAGGAGAAGATCCTTCAATAAGGCTTTGAAGTTGGAGAGTAATTGATGGGAAAGACAGGTTTCCTTTCTTTGCCCCACAAGACCTCCACTTTGTGACTTTTGGGGGCACATGTGGGCTGGGAAAGGGGAATGGAAATGATGCTGTGGGTGTCACACCACAGTAAGGACAGGAAATAATAAGATCTCATTTTTTGCATAGTACCTTTAGCTTTCCAAAGTATTTTCACCGAACATCTCAGGGGGCCACTGGACTCCTCCCCAGAGCGGCCTTCATGTCGCGCTGTAAATGAGGGGGTTCAGGGTGAGAGGCACCACGGCATAGAACAAGGACACCAGCAGGTCCAGTGTCGAGTGGGAGTCTGACGCGGGCTTGAGGTAGGCAATGGCTCCAGTCTAGAGGAAGATGGTGAGGCAGGCAGGTGGAGAACTCTTAGGCCCGGCCCTCGGAGGCCGGCATCCTCAACACGGCCCGGAGGATGTGCAAACTGGCAACAACGGTGACGCTGGTATCGATGACAAAGTGCGTCCCAGAACGAGAGGCCTTCAGCAGGGAGCGGACATTACAGAAGAACTGCTGGACTTCGTCGAGTCCGCAGAAGCCTAAGGAGAACGTCCCGACTGTGTACACTACCCCAAACAACTCCGCGTTGAGCCCGGAGGCGGCAGCTATTTTTACGTAGGTCCCTTGGTCGACGATGTCGCCATAGAGGTCACAGGACATCGCTTTGAGGAGAAACAGCTCGGAGCCGGCAATCACGACCACCAGGAAAACCTGAGACACACAGCCCCAATAACAGATTGAACGTTGGTTGGTCAAGTTGTTGTGGATGGATTTGGGGACAGTGACTGAGATGAGGTAGAAGTCAATGAGGGACATAACTTTATGTCTAAAGTTATAAGACATAAAGGCATGGGGAGATGAATTTGTACCGGACAGGGGTCAGGGAAGCTGGAAACAGCGCAGCCTAGCCGTCAGAACACAGACCTGCAAGCCTGAGGACCTGGGTTCTAATTCCCGCTACGCCCTTTTTCTGCTGTGTGACCTTGGGCAAGTCACTTATGTTCTCTGTGCCTCCGTGTCCTCATCTGTAAAATGGGGATGAAATCCTATTCCCTCCTACTTATTATAATCATAATTATAGTATTCGTTAAAAATTTACTATGTGTCAAGCACTGTTCTAAGCACTGGGGTAGACAACAAGCTGATCAAGTCAGACGAGGTCTCTGTCCCATTTGGGGTTCACTGTCTAAGTAGGAGGGAGAAGAGGACCTGAGTCCCTATTTTACAGCTGAAGAAACAGAGACACGGAGAAATAAAGTCACTTGTCCAAATTCACACAACAAAAAAGTATTCAGAAGTGGTATTCGAACCCACGTCCTCTGACTTCCCAGGGTCATGCCGTTTCCACGAGGCTGTTTGGACTCTGAGCCTTGCGTGTGATAGGGACTGTGTCCAACCGGATTATCTTATTTCTACTCCGGTGCCTAGTACCATACTTGGCACACACTTAATGAATGATGTTGGTGGTAGTAGTAGTAGTAGTAGTAGTAGTAGTAGTAGTAGTAGTAGTAGTCGTAGTAGTAGTAGTTGTAGTATTGAAACGGGACTGTCAGGTATAAAACCACTGCTGACCACCCGAGTCAGAGAGAAGGCTGGAATCCAGTAGGGAGTTGAGTCGGGAGGGGATAGGGAAACGCGGTCATCAGGGAAGGTAGAAAATAAGTGCGTCTGGAGCATTGATCTCAGAAATTCTTGATGAATCTATTCCCTCCGGCTAACCGCCGCTGCTGGCAAAAAAACCGGAGGGGTTAGGAGACATCCCGGGGGGCTGATGTCAGGGAAAAGAGAGGGTGCTTTTATTCTGGAGAAACGGACACCCCCCAGAACCCTCCCCAGGGCGGCCTTCATGTCCCTGTTCCTCAGGCTGTAGATGAGGAGGTTCAGAGTGGGGGGCATCACGGCGTAGAACGTGGACACCAGCAGGTCCAGGATTGAGTGGGAGTCAGACACGGGCTTGAGGTAAGAAATGACGCCCGTCGACAGGAAGATGGTGAAGACAGTGAGGTGAGGCAGGTAGGTGGAGAAGGCTTTGGCCCAGCCCTCGGCAGCCGGTATCCTCAGCACAGCCCGGATGATGCGCGCGTAAGAGACCACGATGGAGATGAAAGAGATGAAACCAAAAACGGCACCAATGGCAACACTGGTATCGATGACAACATGTGCCCCAGAACCGGAGATCTTCAGGAGGGAGCGGACATCATGGAAGAACTGCTGGACCACCCGGAGTCCGCAGAAGCGTAAGGATAACGTCCCTCCTGTGTACATCACCCTACAGAGTACCCCTAGGAGTCACGATGCGGCCGCCACCTTCCTACAGGCCCCTCGGTCCATGATGACCGCGTAGTGCAGGGGGAGGCAGATGGCCGCATAGCGGTCGTAGAACATCATCATGAGCAGGGACAGCTTCGAGGCGGCAAACAGGACAACAAGAAAACCGTGAGCCACACAGTTCCAATAATAGATGAACCATTGGTTGGTCAGGGAATTGCAGATTGATTGGGGTACGGTGACAGAGATGAAGCAGAAGTCAAGGACGGAAAGGTGTCTGAGGAAGAAGTACATGGGGGTGGGAGGCACTGGTCTAGGGCGGTGATGGCGACGATGAGGAGATTTCCCATCAGGGCCGCCAGGTAGACCAGTAGGAACAGCGCAGCCTGAACCAGCTGCAGCTCCCGGACCTCCGAAAATCCCAACAAGAGGAATTCTGTCACTGTGGTGAGGTTCGCCATGATCTAAGAAATGTGAACCAGACATAGAGAATAGTTATATTTCCAACAGGAAATTGGACAAGTGATGAGACAGGAGCCATACGTTCCAACCCCTTACCTTAATTAATCAATCAGTAGTATGTACTGAGCACTCACTCTGTGCAGAGCACTGTTTTAAGGGCTTGGAAGAATACAGTGCAATAAGTGGTAGACATTCAATTATATTAGTGTCTGTTTGCCCCTCTGGACTGCCAGCTCATTGTCAGGAGGGAGTGTGTCTACCAACTCTGTTGTATTGTATTCATTCAATTGTACTAACGATTCATCAATCAAAGCACTGTACTAAGCGCTTGGGAGAGCACAGTATAACATTAACGGGCCTAAGCATTTAGTTCAGTCCTCTGCATAGTGCAAACTCTCAAAAAAAAACCATAGATGATGATTATTATACTCTGTCAAGATCTTAGTACAGTGCTCTGCACACAGTAAGCACTCAATAAATACCATTAATGATGATGATTGTACTCTCCCAGGTGCTTAGTACATTGCCCCGCACACAGTAAGCGCTCAGTAAATACCATTGATGACGATTGTATTCTACCAAGCTCTTACTACAGTGCTCCGCACAATGAGTGTTCAAGAAATTGCATTGATTGATTGATAGATACAATCTCTGCCTACAAGGAGAGTTATCCTTTAGCTATCTCGCACCTCAAGTCTCTACTACGTTCATTCACCAACTACTCGGTTAAGTAAATTGAAATCATCCAGCAGGGTCTCCCCTAAACGCCACCCTGTCCCCTTTCCACCTCAATTCCCTCCCCTCCCTAGAGCCGCTATCCCAGGCATTTCTTAGGCGGGAATTTTTTTAGTGGTATTTGTAAAGCACTCACTATGTTCCAGGCTCTATACTAAGCGCTGGGGTATGTACAAGCTAATCAGGTTGGGCATAATTCGTGTCCCACTTGGGGTTCCCAGTTTTAATCCCCATTTGACGGATGAAGTAACCGAGGCCCAAAGAAGTGAAGCGACTTGCCCAGGGTCACACAACAAACTAGTGACGGGGCTGGAATTAAAACTCAGGTCCTCCTGACTCCCAGGCCTGGGCTCCTTCCATTTAATTTCCCATCTGCTCTCCAAATCTTCGCCCCACTTATAATGGGAAAGCGTAATGGTCAAGAGCTTCCATTTGACCCCTTCTCTCTGAACCGTTTCTGCTGTAGGCCAGCTTGATCACCTCTGGTTACCAAAGCAATCCAGTTCGCAACAAATCTTCACTTTGTTCTCTAGTTCTGAAAAGACTAACTGAAAACAAGATGAAGCTACTCATTTAGTGAGGTTGGGTGGGATTTAAACACTTTGAGAACAAGGTAGAAAACCCCATCCCAAGGAGTGTAGTGGTTTGCCCAACGTCATATGGCAGACAGGTGGCCGAGCTGGGATTAGAACCCAGATCCTCTGTCTTCCATCCCGTGCTCTTTCCACAAGGCCACGCTGTCCAAAAAAGTTAAACCATATAGCAGGTGGAGCTAATAATAATAACTGTGGTATTTGTTAAGCACTTACTGTGTTCCAAGCACTTTAGTGTTCTATACATAGTGAGTGTTCAATAAATACTGTTAATGATGAGACAAGATTATCAGGTACTACATGGGGTTCCCATTATAAGTATGAGGAAGAAGGGAATGAATCCCCACTGTGCAGATTAGGGAACTGAAGAACAGAGAGGTGAGGTTACTTGATGATGATGGCATTTGTTAAGCGCTTATTATGTATCAAGCACTGTTCTAAGCGCTGCGGTAGATACAAGATAATCAGGTTGCCCCACGTGGGCTCACAGTCGTAATCACCATTTTATAGATGAGGTAACTGAGGCACAGAGAAGTTAATTGACTTGCCCAAAGTCACACAATTGACAGGATATAGAGCTGGGATTAGAATCCACAGCCTCTGACTCCCAATCCCGGGCTCTTTCCAGTGAACTATTCTGCTTCTGTTTCTCGACTTGCCTAATGTCACACAGCGTGTAAGCAGGGTTGGGAGTGGGGTGAACGTCAATTGCCCAAAGGTCACAGATACAAGTGCACAGACAACGCAGAAGGGAGAGGGAGAAGGGAAAAAGAGGGCTTAATTGGAGAAGGCCTCACGGAGGAGATATGATCTTGATAATGCTTTGGATGTTGAGAGACCGGTGGTCTGGCCTGTATGGAGGATGAGGGAGAGAGTTCCAGGCTAGGGGGTGGTTGTGGGGAAGGGATCGGCAGCAAGATAGACGAAATCGTGGCCCAGTGAGTAAGCTGGCGCTGGAGTAGCAGAGCGTGCGGCCTGTGCTGGGGTACATTATCAGAGAGGTGAGGTAGGAGGGGATGAGCTGATTGAATACCTTAAGCAGCGTGGCTCAGCAGAGAAACAGCGTGGCTCAGTGGAAAGAGCCCAGGCTTGGGAGTCAGAAGTCGTGAGTTCTAATGCCGGCTCCGCAACTTGTCAGCTGTGTGACTTGGACAAGTCTCTTAACTTCTCTGTGCCTCAGTTACCTCATATGTAAAATAGGGATGAAGATTGTGAGCTCCACGTGGGACAACGTGATCACCTTTTATCTGCCCCAGTGCTTAGAATAGTGTTTAGCACACAGTAAGCGCTTAACAAATACCATCATTTATTATTATTATTATTATTATTATTATTATTATTATTATTATTATACGGATGGTGAGGAGTTCCTGTCTGATGAGGAGGTTAATAGGCAGCCACTGCATGTTCTGGAGGAGTGGGAAGACCTGAACTGAATGTTTGTGTTAAACAGTAAGCTCTCAATAAATACACTGGTTAATTGGTTGATCTTTAGAACTCACAGCTACCACACACGCACAGACACTCACACACACTCCAAACTTTGTCCCCTTTTTCCTCTCTTACACTTCTGAACCGAAACACACCTCTTCGTTCCGAATACTGGGATTAGGCCTTCTCCTGTTCGTATGTGGGGCCTGATGGAGATCTGTGGGAAAGATGAAGGCTCAAAAGCATCCGAGGCCCCTGTGAGACTGTTCAGGAACCCCCCCCGCTCCCCCCCCCACCCGTGAAGACTTCCCCCTCAGGAAAAGCATCTGCTACCCCTTGGGGTCTTGAGCAGGAGACCCATTCAGGGTACTGGGATTAGCTAACCTCCCCCGGACTGGGTCCCGTGCAGCAATGGCCCACACGCCCCGTGGCTCAAATGGGAGTTTTCCCATGGGAATTCCCTCTGCGTTCTGCTCAGCCAACATAATTAGGCAGAAGCAGCGTGGCCTAATGGATAGAGCAAGGGCCTGGGAGTCAGAAGGACGTGGGAGTCAGAAGGACCTGGAGCATGTTACTTTAATTCTCCGTGACTCAGTTCCCTCATCTGTGAAACGGGGATTAAGACTTGGAGTCCTATGTAGGACAGGGGTGTACGCAACCGGATTAATCTAGTGTTGACCCCAGCGCTTAGAATAGTTTCTGGCACATAGTAACCACTTAATAAATACCATTTCTATTATTATTGTCATCATCAATAATAATGGTATTTGTTAAAGACTTCGTCTGTGCTAGTCACTGTTACACTGTCACAGAGTGTGCCCGTTATACTATTAAATTGTACTCTACAAGCACTTAATACTTGCAAACAGTAGCAAACAGTAAGCACTCAATAAATACAATGGGCTGACTGTTCTAAACACTGTTGTAAACATTTCCCCTTTTTACAGATTAGGGAAATGAGGCACAGCGAAGTTATATGACTTCCCCAAGTTCACACAGCAGGGATTAGAACCCAGGTCCTTCTGACTCCCAGGTCCATGCTCTAGCCACTAAACCACACTGCTTCCATGCTTTATGCCACAAAGCCAAAGACCAGTACACGCTTGTCAGAGTTGGCATTTCTGGAGCTGCTGAGAATTCGTTGCTCTCACATTTAGCAGACATTTTCAGGATTTCTCCCCTGGCACCCCACAAAGCACCCTATGTGTGGTAGCTTTACAGAAGGTACCTGTCTTTTGAAGAGAAGCAATGTGGCTTACTGGAAAGAGCACGGGCCTGGGAGTCAGAAGTAATGTGCTCTACTCCTGCCTCTGCCACTTGTCAGCTATGTGACTTTGGGTAAGTCAGATAACTTCCCTGTGCCTCAATTACGTTATCCGCAAAATGGAGATTAAGACTGTGAGCCCCACGTGCGACAACCTGATTACCCTGTATCTACTCCAGTGCTAAGAACAGTACTTGGCACATAGTAAGCACTTAACAAATTCCATGATTTATCATTATTATTATTTTATTATTATTAAAGAGGGTGCCTGGACCATCTTATCAGCGCCACTCTGAGACAATCAGAGAAGCAGGATGGCAGAACACAGAAGAACAGAGTTAGCAGAAAGATTTCCTGCTCACAAACAATCAATAGTATTGATTGAGCACTTACTGTGAGCAGAGCAGTATATTAAGCCCTCGGGAGAGTCCAATAAAACAGAGGTGGCATACCCGTTCCCTTCCCACAATGAGCTTACATTCTTGGAGGAGAGATAGGCGTTAAAATAATCACACAATCAATGGTATTTATTGAGCGCTTACTATGTGCAGAGCACTGTTCTAAGCCCTCGGGGGAGTCTAATAATAATAATAATAATAATAATAATAATAATGATAATAATAGTATTCGTTAGCGCTTACTATGCGCAAAGCACTGTTCTAAGCGTTGGGGTAAATAAAGATTATCAGGTTGTCCCACGTGGGGCTCACAGTCATAGTCACCATTTTACAGATGAGGTAACTGAGTCACAGAGAAGTTAAGTGACTTGCCCCAAGTCACACAACTGACAGGTGGCAGGGCCAGGATTCGAACCCATGACCTCTGACTCCAAAGCCCGTGTTCTTTCTACTAGGCCACGCAGCTTGTCTACTAGAATAGAGTTGGTAGTTGCCCACAATGAGATTAGAGTCTATAGGGTCTATGGGAAGGGGAAAATTCCACTGACGGACATAATCCCTGCCTTCCAGGGGCTGGCATTCGAGTGTCGATGACAAAGGCCTTTGGGGAGAGGGTCAAGGGATTTTTTTAACTCTCCCTCTCCCTCTCGCCTCCTGGTCTGGAACCCTCTAATCCATTTATGGAAGGGAGAGGAAATGGTTGGAAAGAGGGGAAGGACGGAGCTAGGAAGAAGACCCGCTTGCATCACTGGGAGTGATTTACGAGTCCCCCTTATACTGGAAGCTGGTTATGGGCAGGGAATGTGTCTGCTAATTCTGTTGTATCGTACTCTCCCGAGTTCTACGTACAGCGTTCTGCACACATTCATTCTTTCCTTCATTCACTCAATCGTATTTATTGAGTGCTTATTGGGTGCAAAGTACTGGACTAAGCACTTGGAAAGTACAATACAGCAATACAGACAATCCCTGCCCACAGCGGGTTTATAGTCTAAAGGGGGAGATAGCCATTATTATAAAAAAAATTACATATATGTACATAGATTACAGATATTTAATTGCCCACAGTACGGGCTCAGTGAATACCATTGATGGATTGATTGAAGAGAAGGAAAGACGGATAGTAAACGTTCAGTAAATACCACTGATGGATTGGCTGCTAGTAGAGAAGTTGGGCAAGGAACGTGGGTTATAAAGAACCCAGGATCCTGGTTATCCTGATGCTTGGAGACCCCCAGGTTCAGCTTTCATCCATCGGATCAATGCACATATATCTCTTGATTGGAGTGAGGCCTGATTGTGTAGGTCATTACCTCAGGGATCAGAGGCCTGGTATCCTAAGATCCTCCTGGTCTGAAATCCCAGGGGTTAGAGAATCCCAGTCCAGACAGGGCACGGAGCCAATCCTTTAGGCATCGGAAAATACGACAGCTAAGGGAGGAACGAGGTGGTATCTTCGTAGGGGAGAGATGGTGTGGTTCTGAAGCATTTTTCCACCTTGGAGCGGGAGGCAAGGGAAGGAACTCGGAGATGTTCTCTTTCTGACACTTTCCTCAGGCCGCTGTGACCCTAGTGAAGCGGGGAGGCATGACCCTGCATCTGGAAACCCCAGACCCCCAGGTATGTCAGGCGCCCTGAGGGAGACAGGAAGGTCTGGGTGTCTGAGAAGCAACATCTGTTTACTGTGTAACCTTAGGCAAGTAGGTCATAGTGGACAGAAAACGTGTCTATTTTTAAACAGTACATTCCCAAGTGCTTAGTACAATTTGTTCGCTTACTACGTGTCAAGCACTGTACTAAGCGGTGGGGGAGATACAAGGTTATCAGGTTGTCCCAAATGGGGCCCACAGTCTTCATCCACGTTATCCAGATGAGGTACCTGAGGGACAGAGAAGTTAAGTGCCCAAGGTCACGCAGCTGACAAATGGCAGAACAAGGATTAGAACCCATGACTTCTGACTCCCAATCCCGTGCTTTTACCACTAAGCCATGCTGCTTTTCTGCGATTGAATGAATGAATGGACCTCAGTTTCCTTAGCTGTCGAATGAGGATGAAATGTCTGTCCCCCTCATCTCTTAGGCCGTGAACCCTATGTGAGACAGGGACTGAGTCTGATCTGATTGTATTGCTCTTGGCACACAGTAAGTGCTCAGCGGATACCGCAATTAATATCATTATTATTATTATCATTATTATTAATCAGTACCACAGTGAGGAGTCTTTCAGGACAAGACGGCATCCACATCCGGTCAAGAAACACATTCCAATGTCTCACTGAGCGTGTCATTTACCTCCCTCGCCAGGAAGAGATTTCCCAAAACTCTTATTCTGCTGAAGCCAAGTGGGAACGGGTGGATTTCTGCTTTCCCAAGCGCAGTGAGTCACAGGGTCCTGTTGATTTTTCCCAAGTTGGGACCCTCCACTGTGGGATCAACCATTCCGTCCACGGTGTCCGGCTTTCCTCAGGCACAGCCCGGTCCCAATGACACTAGGACGATGGCTAAGTGTGGGCTCCACTGGCCTGATTTTGGGAGGCGGAAGGGAGGTGATCTGTCATAGATCCAGACTTCCAGCTATGCCGTAGACATAGAGAGTGTCCCACGACCATGAAAGCCCAGTCTGAAACCTAGAACTGACTTCAATCAATCAATCAATCGAATTTATGGAGCACGTATTGTGTGCAGAACACTATTCTAAGCGCTCAGTACAATACGACTGCAGTGCTAGTTCAAATCTTCCCAGTACTAATCCAGGGTCCTTTAGACTGAAATGGAATTTTTGAGGAATCTTTGGTGGATGGGGAAGATTCAGAGCTTCGGGAGAGAAGTTCAGCAGGCTCACCCGCAGGATCCAGCTGCTATTTGGCTTCCACGTAGCCCACTCACTAAGCAGTTAGACCCTGGATCAGAAATTCCCTTAGAGTCTGGAGGGAATCGAACATTGCAGGCTGCCTCTCTCTTCCTCAACTCCCCCTCACCTCCAGGATCTCCTCCAGTTTGCTGCTCCTCCTTCTCCTCCTTCTCCACCTCATTGTCCTTCCTTCTTCTGTTCCTCCTCCTTCTCCTTCCCCTTCTCCTCTTCCAACTTCACCTCATCCTCTTACTTCTCCTCCTCCTATCTTCCTCTTCTCCCTGCTCCTCCACCTCATTCTCTTGCTTCCCCCTTTCCTCCTCCACCTTGCTTTCCTCTTCCTTCTTGTGCTCCTATCTCTTCTTCCTCCTCCCCCTCCTGCTCTTTCATCTCGTCCTCTTCCTTCTCCTCCTCCTTTTCTCGTTTCCTCTCCTTTTCTTCTTCTTTCCTTTCTTTCTTTTCTTTCTCCTTTACTTCCTCCTCCTCCTCCTCCTGCTCCGTCACCTCGTCTTCTTCCTTCTTCTCCTTCTCCTCCTCTTCCTTCTCCTCCTCTTCCTTCTTCTCCTCCTCCTTTTCATTTTCCTTCCTCCTTTTTATTTTCCTTCCTCCCTTTCTTTCCTCCCTCCCTCCCTTCCTGCCTTCCTTCCTTCCTGCCTGCCTTCCTGCCTTCCTTCCTGCCTTCCTTCCTGTCTTCCTTCCTTCCTTCCTTCCTTCCTTCCTTCCTTCCTTCCTTCCTTCCTTCCTTCCTTCCTTCCTTCCTTCCTTCCTTCCTTCCTTCCTTCCTTCCTTCCTTCCTTCCCTCCTTCCTTCCTTCCTTCCTTCCTTCCTTCCTTCCTTCCTTCCTTCCTTCCTTCCTTCCTTCCTTCCTTTCTCTCTTCCTTTCTCTCTTTCTTCCTTTCTCTCTTTCTTTCTTTCTTTATTTCTCTCTTTCTCTCTTTCTCTCTTTCTTTCTCTCTTTCTTTCTTTCTTTCTTTCTTTCTTTCTCTCTTTCTTTCTTTCTCTCTTTCTTTCTTTCTTTCTTTCTTTCTTTCTTTCTTTCTTTCTTTCTTTCTTTCTCTCTCTCACGGAACACCGTGAGCACTTACTGTGTGGAGAGCACTGTACTAATCACTTGAGAGAGTCCAATACAACAAAGAAGGTAGACTTGTTTCTTGCCCAAAATGAGCTTACAGGCAAGAGGGGTGACAGACATCTTTGTGAATATAAATATCAATCAATCAATGTTTTTATTGAGCACTTGCTTTGTGCAGAACACTGTACTTCCCACCGTCTAGGCTGTAAACATGTTAAGGGCAATAAATCAATCAATGAATGGTATTCATCAAGCGCTCACTATGTGCAGAGCACTGTTCTAAGCTCTTGGATGAGCGCAAAACAAGAGAAAAAGCACAGACGTTCCCTACCTATAATGGGTTTGCAATCTAGCGAGGGAGGCCAGGGAGTATATCCACTAATTATGTTGTATTGCACTCTCCCAATCGCTTAGTACAGTGTTGTGCACATAGTAAGGTCTCAGTAAACGGATGAAAAATACAGTTAAAATGTCTATATCAAATCAGAGAAGTTTCACTGTAGTAAGTAGAGAGAACAAGATTGTAAGGTTCTTGAGGGCAGGGAATGTGTCTCCCAAATTTATTGTATTTTGTGTTCTCCCAGGCTCTTACTACAGTGTTCTGCACACAGTAAGGACTCAATAAATATCAATGATTGACTGAATATACGAGAGAAGCAGTGTTGTCTAGTGGATACAGCACGGGCCTGGTAGTCAGAAGGACATGGGTTCTAAATCCAGCTCGGGCACTTGTCTGCTGTGTGACCCTGGGAAAGTCATTTCGCTTCCCTTGAACTCAGTTCCCTCATCTGTAAAATGGAGATTAAGACTGTGAGCAACATGTCGGAGTCATGTACTGTGTTTAACCTCATTAGCATGTATCCCTGGACTTAGTACAGTGTCTGGCACATAGTACGTGCTTAACAAACACCTTTGATTGGCCTGTCATTCATTCCTCATGACCCCAACTGGTTATCAGGTAGCCACTCAATTTATCAGTCAATGGCATTTAACCCTGTCTCTTCCCATCTCTTCTGACCTTCCTCATCCCCTAAACTTAAAACTTTCTCCCTCTCAACCCTCTCACTTTCTCCCTCTCAACCCTTTCACCCCGCTCTCTGGCTTTCAACATTATTCCTTTTTCCCTGCCTCCCTTCCCCTCCCACCCCTCAACAACCCCCGACCACACACCTCCATGACTACTGGAGCTAAATCCAGAAAGCATCTTAATATTGCAAACCTGAAACTGGGTGAAACTGTAGACATACTCGTGATCAGCTCTCCATTTTACAGATGAGGTAACTGCAGCCCAGAGAAGTGATGTGACTTGTCCAGGTACACACAGTGTATCAGTGGTGGAGCTAGGATTAGGACCCAGATCCTATCTTTAAATACCATTGATTGATCAATTGAGAGATTAGTCATTGAAAACTTCCTGGAGGAGGTATAATAAGTAGAAATCGGTGACATAGTTCCTGCCGTAAAGAACATATGGGCCAAAGTGGATATTCATGCAATCGTATTTATTGAGCGCTTACTGTTTGCAGAGCATTGAACTAAGCGCTTGGAAAGTACAATTCGGCAACAGAGACAATCCCTACCCAACAGCGGACTCACAGTCTGGAAGCGAGGAGACAGACAACAAAACAAAACAAAACAAAACAAGTAGACAGGCATCAATATATAAATAGAACTATAGATATGTACACATCATTAATAAAATTAATAGAATTATAGATATGTACAAATCTACACAGGTGCTGTTGGGTGGGGAGGGCTGTAGAGTAGAGGGAGGGAGTCGGGGTGATGGGGAGGGGAGGAGAAACAAAGGAAAAAGGGGGCTCAGTCTGGAAAGGCCTCCTGGAGGAGATATGCTTTCAGTAGGGTATACGAGGTCACCCCAAAACGACTCCAATAGTAGATAAGTGAGGAAAGAAATACTTAAGACCCTCCCAGAGGCGCCAAACTTCCGGTTGACATAACTACAAATCTACAGTTAAAGAGAATGAAGGTGTGGGGAGAACCCCCCCAAGTCAGCTGGGGTCGCCGACCAGAAGGCGGCTCCGGGTTCTTTAGATTGGGAGACGACGAGCCAAAGACCAGACCTAAAGCCAGAGTAATCAGTTCTGCCTCTTTATTCGGTGTACTCGCATAGCTGTAGTGCAACAAGCAAGTGAAGGAGGGGGTCCGAGTCCTCCCAGTCAGCAGGGCAGACTCTGCAGTGCTCGGTCTAAATCCCTACAATTAATAATAGCAGCAATGCCTCTTATATACAAAGACCCCTCGTACCGGCTAGCCCTCCCCATATTCTCAGGGTGTCTATCTGATTGGAGCAGTTCCCGTTCCTCATCCTTGTAGTGTAGCAGTTCCCTGTCCTTGCCGTGGGATGGTCAGGCGAAGGGAGGGGGTGAATTCAAAGATAGGGCACTCTTCCCCCACTCCACCCCTTCGTCCCCTCCGTATGCCTAGAGCAACCTGGAGCTGGGGACCACGATAGTGGAGGGCCTGCATAACAGGATCCTAGTACCAAAGCTGCGTAGAGCACGACACACCCTAGCACGATCCACTGGGACCAATGTCTCGTTCCCACACTCCCACACACCAACAACCATGAGAACCATCCACAGTCTGTCATCATCTTTTCGTTCAGTGTCCGTATCTGCCGTCTGGCTTTGGTTAGGCAGAGGGCGGTGTGGTTCCAATCTCTCTGTGCGTCACCCAGGGGTTGTCGTATCACTTCCATGGCCTCCTCCACCTGCTCCGGCCAAGGTACCGAGTCCACTAGATCCCTCGGGACGTCCCAGAAGAGGGTGTGGTGTTCATGCCGCTCCCATCCGGAGAGGTCAATGCGATTACCAACGTGCAACCTTACTAAAGGCGTAAGAAGCAGCGTGGCTCAGTGGAAAGAGCACGGGCTTGGGAGTCAGAGGTCATGGGTTCTAATCCCGACTCCATCAATTGTCAGCTGTGTGACTTTGGGCAAGTCACTTAACTTCTCGGGGCCTCATTTACCTCATCTGCAAAATGGGGATTAAGAGAGTGGGACAACCTGATTACCTTGCATCCCACCCAGCGCTAGAACATAGTAAGTGCTTAGGAAATGGCATCATTATATTATTGTTATATTACTACAAACAAGCGTTAAATTAGCACAGGCAGCACTAACAGTATAATTAAAAGTGATCATCGTTATGTGTATCTGTTCTCCGCATGCTCAACAGAATTTCCCATTACTCAAATACCAGTAGTCTCCATCTTCCACCCGAGCGATGGAAGTCGGCCAACTGTCCTGTACGCTTTCATGCCCCCTGGGGCCATGTGAGCAGAATCAATCCCTCTTTACTTTGGTACAACCCGAAGGGCAGAAAGGCTCCCATTAATTCCTGGACCCATTCCACTATTCCCACCTCTCTCCCAGGGGAAACATCGGCTTGTGATCCTGCACTATCCCTAATACTACTAGGGCCGTGGCCCGTAGGTGCTGGTTGCCCATCAGGTTGGGTACCTTCACCATACAGTAATAGGTGGTAAACCTGCCATATAGTACCTGAATGGCAGGCCATGCAACAGAGGCTCGTTAAAGGTGAGGCAGGCTGGGGGACCACTGTGCTTGGTTTATTTCTTCTGTTACGGTGGTGAGAAATGGTAGCAGTCCTAACTGACACTGGATGCAGGTATCTGACCAGGCGGTGCTTTGGGCTCAATGGGTCAACTCCCCTGTGAGGATGCGCCCACGTTTTCAGAGCTCCAGCTGACAGTGCCACTCTTTTCCACTCCCTGGCATCCTACAACATTCCAGTGCTAATTAGCAGCTGGATCTGGCTTTCATATTGGAGGTCTCGTCCCCATAGGCCTTGCATGTCCGCTTGGTTCCCTACTCCCAGCTCGCTGCTAACCCACCCAGTGATGTCATTATTTCACCGTCCGAGGGCCCTTTCCGGCGACCGGTTTCCTACCCACCGGGTCCACTGTCGGCGGAGCTGTGCTAAGGTAGTGGAGCAGTTCGGGTGATGGGCATCTACCCACCACGGTTCCAATGACCAGGAGATTGCCTCGGTAGTACATCGAGTGTGGGTGAACAGGCAAGCCCCTTCCAGGGTGGCTTCCCTTAGGTATGCGGCCCTGGTCCCTGGGTATGCATTGTCCATATTGTCCGGTATTACTTCGAATGCCAGCAGGGGCGTGCCCGAATTCCAGGAACCATCTGTGGCATTTTCCTTGCCTGGGGCAGGGTCGTTCAGTCAATAACCATACTTGTGCCATGGAGAAGTAATATGGGAAGGGCATCTCCCAGGCAGCGCGATGGGTGCCGCTAATGCTCCCTGAGCCTCATATCCATCCGGTTTCTTGGTTATCGGTTTGAGGCACAGCCCGGCTGTTCTCCTACCTGTGTCATTGGTATTTGCCACGATGTGGTGCCCACCGGGGTGACATTGGTGACACTTTTCTTTGACACCGTGACGTTCACACTCCGATCATTAGAGTTATCCAGCATGTGGCAGGGCACCTGCAGAGTGACGTTGAATACAGTCACAGTCTCCCACTTCTTATTGTATTCTCCGGCTGCGATTAGAGTGGCAGGCAACCGTCATCCTTTAGTGGCAGTGTCCCACCACACGTCGGTTCTGCTGTTCACCGGTGCTGGAGTGGCGCTGTCACCTTCTAGTCGGGTAAGGGGCACAGAATGTCATGTGGCGTGGCCTACTCCTTGACCTCGTGCCCCGTAAAGTGGGTGCCCTGATCAGGATCTATGTAAGCGGCAAGCCGTATCCAGACCACATTACCTGAAGACCTTGTATAGTAGCAACCTACGTGGCTGCTGTCACTGGGTAGGTGAACGCCAGTCCCATAGGAGTAACCACCGCGGTGAGCGCGTATCTCTTTCCCTGGCATAGGGGCAGGGGCCTTTGTACTCAATCTGCCATCTCTCCCCAGGTCGTCTTCCTCGGTGGATGGAGCCTTGGTGGTCATAGGACTCCGAATTCTATTGCATGCAATGTGTACAAGAATTGGCTTACCTTCCTGCAGTTTCCTTCCGACCGCCGTCCCCGGAAGGCCCGGTACGTGGCATCCACCCAGCTATGAGCTAGTGCCTCATGAACCAACTGGATGGCATTGGTGGGCCATGCCTCCCGCACATGTGCGACCACGTCTGCCTCCTCGTTCCCTGGCGTTCCCCAGTGATCTGGCACATGGTACACGGTGAGGGGGGCCTCTCGGGCACTGAATATTCGGTCGATGTCACGAAACATCTCTTTTCCCCATGCCTTGTCCCGTGCTACCATCCACTCTTTAGCTTCCCACACCCCCAGGTGTGTGGCTAAGTCGTTGTATACGGACCACAAGTTGGTTGCCAAGGCGCCTACATCAGGGTGTGTGGATAGGAGCATCCATATCGCCCTAGGTTCAGCCCATTGGCTGGACTGACGGACCCCTTCTTCCCAGAGGATGGTATCCGTAGGGGGATGGACTGCAACCGCAGCCCAGGTACTCGGGTTCCCTTTGACTGACCCATCAGCTATCATGTGCCAGTTGGTAGCGCCCCCTTCCCCTTCAGCACAGGCCAGTCCTCACAAATTCGTACCGAGCGGATCGAGGGAGGGGGTCCCGGGTCCTCAAATGTCACCACTCCCAATATACACTCGGGTACCGCCGTGATACGTACCTGATAGGTGGCGGGGGCCAACCGGCCCAAACCCAGTCGGAGGGTGGTTCTCACGGCGGAGGTGCTGTGCCCCCCCAAACCCTTCTATCCACATACGGGGGCCCGTGAATTTGCTGGGGTCCCCGTGTACAGTGGTGACTTCTGCATCAGTGTCTACCAAGGCAAGAGTGGACTGAATATTCTGGGGACCCCAGTAAATGGTCAAGGTAATGTATGGCCTCCGATCCCCTCCGACTGACCTGACCCGAAGGGAGGACCCTTGTCCACTTCTCTACGGCTTGCCTTTCTATTTGCTCAGGTCCGGTACAGCAGTGCAGAAGGCACCACCCGGGGCTGAGTGAAGGGGCCCCCTGTTTTGTGTCCGTTGACACTTTTGGGTGCTCCAGCAGTGGGTTTACCTTCCCCTGTGGTATGCCTCTGATACTTAGGCAATTTTTTCTACAGGGCGAAAAGCAAGGTGTTTGGCTGCTTATCTATCTTTTCTCGTTTGGTCCCAGCCGCTACTAAATCTCTCCACATTTGGGATTGGGATACCTTCTGTATTGCTCCTTCTGAAGCGTTGGGTTTTGTTGGTGCCACCTCTAGAATCTTGCTTGGTTTTGCAATCAGCCCCTCCAGATTCCCCAAAGCCAATATAAATTCTATGATAGGCTTGCCCAACTTTTCCTTAACCGGGGTCAGCAACACTCCCTGTAGGTTGGGGGGCACCGACAGGAAGAGTTTACTGCGCATCCCAGAATTCATGTGTGCTGCATCGGGGCTATTTGCTATTTGACATATATTTGCTGTTTCATTCCCAATCTTCTCAATAACGCACATGCCTCTTCTGTGCCCACCCAATCTTCTGGTTCAGCGGATAGTTCATTCGGAGTGGCTCAGGTGTCGTTTACGGTGACCAGTACCTAGTCCATCATGGGGTGGTTGCCCCCGTTGGCCTGCACCTTATTTTGCAGGTGATGGAACTGAGGCATAGAGAAGTTAAGTGAGTTTCCCAATGTCACATAGCAGACAAGTGGCAGAGACAGAATTAGAACTCAGGTCCTCTGCCTACCAGGCTCAAGCTCTTCATCACGGTAAGCTGCTTCCCTCAAGTAGATCCCTTCATCCTCTTCTTACTCCAGCAAGAAAGAGGGTCGGTTCATCCCGGAAATGAAGTTGCTGGAGAACATCTTCCCCAGGATGGCTTTCATGGCCTTGTTCCTCAGGCTGTAGATGAAGGGGTTCATAGTGGGGGACAGCACTGTATAGAAAACAGACACCAGCAGGTCCGGGATTGATGGGGAGGATGAAGGCGGCTTCAGATGGGCAAATGAACCCATGAAAAGATTCAGAGAGACCATGGCGAAGTGAGACAGGCAGGTGGAGGAGGCTTTGGCCTGGCCCTCAGTGGATCTCATCCTCCGTGAGGCACAGACAAGGGAAATGACTTAGGGTCACACAGCAGGCAAGTGGAGGAGCCAGGATTAGAACCCAGGATGATAATGCTGATGCTGATAATAATAATAATAATAATAATAATAATAATAATAATAATAATAATAATAATAATAATGTATTTGTTAAGCGCTTACTATGTGACAGGCAGCACTGGACTAAGAACTGGAGTAGATGCAAGAAAATTGGGTTGGAGAGTTCCTGTCCCATTTGGGGCTCACAGTCTCAATCTCCATTTTACAGATGAGGTAGCTGAGGCACAGAGAAGTGAAGTGACTTGTCCAAGGCTACACAGCAGACAAGTGGCGGTGATGGGATTAGAACCCTTGACCTTCTTTGACTCCCAGTCCCATGCTCTTTCCAGTAGGCCACATTGGTGTTTTTTTAACCTAATTAGTCTTACTTATTGAATGCTTACTGTGTACGTGACACTGTAATAATGGCCTGGGAGCACACACTATAACATTATAATCAGATTGGTAGATATGTTCCCTGCCCACCATGAGTTTACAGTCTAGAGGGGGTGACAGACATTGAAATAAAAATCAGGTGGATAGGTGTTTACTCCTGATTTGACAGAGGAGCAACATGAGGCACAGGGAAGTTAAATGACGTGCCCAAGGTCACAGCAGAGTGTGGTGAAGCTAGGAGCAGAACTCCAGTCTTCCACAGACATCTTTGCTGTCCACATTAGCCATCTCTTTGGGCGAATTCTTACTGGATCCACCCACCTCATACAATGCTGACTATTTGGTCAGGAACCTCCCCCAGAGGTGGCCCAATGCCAGGAGGCATAGCTGGGGCTTGAATTGGCCTAGTGAATACAGCCCGGACCTGGGAGTCAGCAGGACCTGGGTTCTAATCCGAGCTCCACCAATTGTCTGCTGTGTGACTTTAGGCAAGTCATTTCACTTCTCTATGCTGCAGTTACCTCATCTGTAAAATGAGGATTAAGACTGCGAGCCCCATTGTGGGACAGGGACTGTGTCCATGCCTATTTGATTGTATCTTCCCCTGTGCTTAGTTCGGTGCCTGGTGCAGAGTAAGCTCTTAACAAATGCAACAATTATCACTATATTATCAGTTCAGGGTCTCTCAATTTCCAAGGTCATGTTCTTTTCCCCAGACCCACAGCAGCGTGGCTTAGTGGATATAGTGGTTTGGAAGTTAGAAGGACCTGGCTTCTAATTCCAGCTCCATCACGTTTCTACTGAGTGACTTTGGTCAAGTCATTTCACTTATCTGAGCCTCAGTTACCTCATCTGTAAAATGGGGATTAAGACTGTGTGCACCATATGGGGCAGGGACTGTGTCCAGCCTTATTAAAGTATATCTACCCCAGCACTTAGAACAGTGCTTAGCAAATACCATAAGCAAAACAAGCAACAACAACAGCAGAGCTTAACTGAAAGCAAACTGACACTCTGGTGACTGTTCTGTTTCCCAGCGGAGCAACCAGGACAGGTCTTGGGGGTCCTCCAAAGAAACTTACCTGCAAGGCTCTTCAGTGAAACGCCAGTAATGAGGTCCCAGTCCCATCTCCCAAGGAGTCCCTTCACCCAGGGAATCCTGGCCTCTCCTAACAAGTTAGAAGCGGCCATTGATCGTTTTGCCCTTGGTGAGTCAAGATGAGTGGGGACCAAGAGGGCTGGAAAGCCTCTTCCTCCTCACCAAGTGTTTTCAGGCTCGAAAGGCGAAGCCAGTGATGTGAATCAGCATGAAAACTGAAGCCGAGGCCTGACACTATAAGTCCTACTAGGAGGTACATGAGGAGAGCAGGCCAGGGAGGGAGTTTCACAGGAGAACTGCGACTGGGGGAAATGAAAGTAGGAATCTCTCCCATTTCCTTGTAGAAGACAAGGCAAATAAATCCATATGCTCCGTATAAATCCTCCTCATTAATAATTATGGCCTATATTGAACACTTCCTATTTCTCAGACACTGTCCTAAGCACTGGGATAGATGAAAGATAATCCTGTTGGACACAGTGCCTGTCCCACGTGGGTCTAACTGTTGAAGTCAAAGAGAGAAAAGCTATTGAGTATCCATTTTCAGATGAAGAAACTGAGGCATAGAGAAGTTAAGTACCTTGCTCAAGATTACACAGCAGACAGGTGGCAGAGTTGGGATTCGAACCCAGGTCCTCTGACTCTCAGGTTTTTGCTCTCTCCACTAGGCCATGCTCCTGCCCAGTAGCTATCTTCTTCCTCTGCTTCATCCTCTTTTTTTCATTTTTAATGATATTTATTAAATACTTACTTTGTGTCAAGCACTGTTCTAAGTGGCTTGGGTAGATTCAAGGTAATCAAGAAAGACACAGGCCCTTTCCCACATTTGCCTCACAGTCGAAGTACTTAATTCACATTTTACAGCTGAGGAAACTGAGGCACAGAGAAATTAAATGACTTGCCCAAGGTCACACAGCAATCAAGTAGTAGAATTATGTTAAGAAATTTGCCTTTCAAAGGCTTTAAATATGAGACAGAGTATTGTCTGTCGGGTATGAAGAGAGAGGCAGTTCTAGGTCAGAGGCAGGTCATTAGAGAGGGTTCGGCAGTGACGTAGATGAGATCGAGGTACAGTGAATTGGCACTAGAGGAACGAAGTGTGCCGGATGGAATGTAGAACGAGAGCAGCGAGGAGAGTTAGAGGGATCACGGTGTTTGAATGTTTTAAAACTGATGGTGTGGTGTTTCTTTTTGATGCAGATAAGATCCACTGTCCAGGTGGACCAATGAGAGAGGGAGAAATATCGAACACTGAACTGTACTTCCAATGAAAGGTGAAGTGAAACTTGACTCAACTGTCCTTTAGACTGTATGATCATTGTTTGTTGGAGGACATGTCTACTAGCTCTGTGGTATTGTACTCTCCGTGTCCTTAGTAGAGTTCTTTGCAAACAGTTATCTCTCAGTAAATACAATTGATTGATAAATTGATTGATCAATTGGACTGAGGATGTGGTCTGACTTCTGGGGTAAAGTTTCTGACGGAAGTACCCCCTGGAGCCTTGTGGGTAGGAAACCTGTCTATCAACTCTGTTTTTTTTCTTTGATCGTATTTGTTAAGTTCTTACTATATGCCAGACACTTCACTAAGCACTGGTATAGATACAAGTTAATCGGGTTGGACACTATAGTCCCTGTTCCAACTCAGGGCTCTGTCTTAATCGCCATTAATCCCCACGATCACACAGTAGACAAGTGGCAGAATCAGGACTAAAACTCAGGTCCTTCTTATTTCCAGCCCCATGCTCTATCCACTAGGCCATACTGCCTTTCAACTTAATCAAACAATCATGGTTATTGAGCACTTACTGTGTGCAGAGCTTCTCTGTTATATTGTATTCTCCCAAGAGATAAGTAAAGGGCTCTGTACAAATTAAGCAGTCAATAAATATCATTGATCGCTTCCATGAGGTTCAGCTGGAATCTCAATTAAGAGTTAGGTAATGTGAGCAGAGAAGAAGGCAACGTTTGTCAAAATAACTTCCAGTTTGATCATAGAACCTTGGCAGCAGGAAGGAAGTGTGACCTATGGGGAAAAAGAGCAGTTAGATTGTAGAACCTTGGCAGCAGGAAAGAAGTGTGACCTATGGGGAAAAAGAGCATAATCCTTGGAGTCAGAAGCCCTGGGTTTTAATCCCTGCTCCACCACTTATCGCTGGATGACTTTAGCAAGTCACGTCACTTTTCCGTGCTTCAGTTTCTTCAAAAAGTGATTTGGTCAGCTGAGTGAAGTGTGGACTGGAGTGCAGAGAAACAGGAAGTAGGGAGGTCAAGAAGGAAGCTGATACAACAATTAAGGCAGGAGAAGCTAAGTGCTTGGATTAGTGTGGGAGCAGTCGGGATTTAGAGGAAAGGGCAGATTTTAGCAATGTTGTGAAGTAAGAAACAACAGGATTTGGTGACATTGAATGTGAGGGTTTAATGACAGAGATGAGTCAAGGATAGTACCAAGGGTATGAGCTTGGGAGACTGGGAAAATAGTAGTGCTACCTACAGTGATGGGAAAGGTAGGAGAAAACAGGATTTGGATGGGAAAATGGGGAGTTCTGTTTTGGATGTGTTAAATTGGAGGCATCAGTGGGATATTTAAGTGGAGATGTTCTGAAGATAGGAGAAAATAGAAGACCGCAGGGAAGAACGAGGCCAGGGCTGGTGATGTAGATTTAGAATCATCAGCATAGAGATGGTAGTTGAAGCCATGGTAGTCAATGAGCTCTAAAAGGGAGAAGGTGTAGATAAAGGATAGAGGATAAATGAGTGTATTTAAAAGCAGTGGGGAAGAAACCATTGGAAAGTGAAAAGTTAAAGATCAAGGTGAGGAAGGGAGGAAAGGAGGTGGCAAGTGATTTTATAAGGTGCGAAATGATGGAGTTGAAAGTGCAGTTGGAGGGGGTGGATTTTGAGAGGGGTCAGGAGATTTCCCTGAGATACTACTGGGAAAGATGGGAGGGACAAAGGATCCTTCAACATCCTTCATCTTTCATCATCTGTCATACTCTCCCTTCATTTTTTAATGGTACTTGTTAAGGGCCCACTATGTGCCAAGCACTGAACTAAGTGCTGGGGTAGATACATTCATTAAATAATTTAATCGTATTTTTTGAGTGTTTACCGTGAGCAGAGCACTGTACTAAGTACTTGGCAAAATAAAATACAATAATAAACAGTGACAATGCTTGCCCACAGTAAGTTTACAGTCTAGTCTCATCTGGAGCCTAATACAATATGGCCACCAAACTCCGTTTAATACAATCTTCCATAGGGTGGGCTCGCCTCCTTGGTTAAAATTTGTACTTCCTCATTTCATTGTGGGTCAGCGTGCTACCAAGGTAGCAGAATTCTCTGAAGGCATTTAGCCCTGTGACCATAAAAAGTATTTGATTGGGTTTAGGTGTAGGCTGATTCAGCAAAACGGTAGGTTGTCTTTGGTGTGTGATTCTAGGGTACAACCATCTCCAAACAGCAATTTCTGAATGACTGTCTCTAGGATTTTGATTGAGGATCCAGGTTAATTGAGTCCCAAGAGCTACCCAGAGGAATGAAAGGGTGTTCTACCACCTGCGTCCGTGTCCCTTTTTGCATTGTTCAGGAAGGTTGAGTGGCATCGGTTCAACAGCACCAGGCCCACATGCAACCTTGCTTCACTCCACTGATAGTGGGGAAATGGATAATAATGATAATAACAATAATAATTGGGGTATTTGTTAATCACTTACCTATATGCCCAGCACTGTGCTAAGCGCTGGGTTGTATACAAGTAAATCAGGTTGGACACAGTTCTTGTCCCACTTGGGGCTCACAGTTTACACCTATTTTTCCCCATTTTAAAGATGAGATACCTGAGGCGCAGAAAAGTGAAGTGACTTGCCCAAGGTCACACAACAGGCAGGTGGCAGAGCTAAGATTAGAATCCATGACCTTCTGACTCCCAGGCCGGTGCACAGCTTCCCTGTCTATGCCTTAATCTTAGAATCTGAATGAACTTTTGAAGAAGTATTAAGTAGGTTTCAGTGCCAAGATCATCATCATCATCATCAATCGTATTTATTGAGCGCTTACTATGTGCAGAGCACTGTACTAAGTGCTTGGGAAGTACAAATTGGCAACATATAGAGGCAGTCCCTACCCAACAGTGGGCTCACAGTCTAAAAAGGGGAGACAGAGAACAAAACCAAACATACTAACAAAATAAAATAAATAGAATAGATATGTACAAATAAATTAAATAAATAAATAAATAGAGTAAAAAATATGTACAAACATATATACAGGATCTACTTATCATGTCAAAGGCTTTCTTAAAATCTACTACGACATGACATCTTAATTAACTTGGGAAAAAAACGCACTTGTTTTGTATTTTTCTCACAACTGTTTAATCCAGAGAGGGATGGATACTAGACCCGAGTTAGGAGTATTCTAGAACTGGGGCCCTGGTGTTCTAGGCTCAGTTAGTCCGAACTGCCTGGCAGTCATTTAAAGGGACTTAGTTCATTAACCACATAGGAGAGGAACGGTTACCCAATATCAGTTCATGAGTCCTCATTGTTAATCAGGTTGGACAGTCCCTGTCCCATATGGGGCTAACAGTCCAAGTTAGAATCTGCCATCATTCTCCACTGTCCTCCTTCATTCTCCATTATTATTCATAATCCTCCATCAACCTCCGTAATCCATCATCATCTGTTATCTTCTGTCATCCTCCATTATTCTCCATCATCCTCTATCATCGTCGATTATTCTTCATCGTCCTCCATCAACCTCCCTTATCTATCATCATCTGTTATCTTGTGATCCTCCATTATTCCCCATCATTGTCTGACGTCCTCCATCCTTCTCCTTCATCCTCCAATATCCATCGTCCTCTGCCATTCATCATCCCCAATCCTCTATCTTCCACCATTCTCCATTTTCCTCCATCATCCTTCATCATCAGTTTTTCAGTGTTTCAGCCACGTCTCTCATGAGTTACTATACAAATGGTAAGTGGCCCCAAACGTTTGAATAGGGTATTTTGTAAAACAATGTTCTAATTAGCAAATCTTGGGTATCTTTCTTCTTCCTCCCTCAACAAGTAACATGGAAGGCTCCAGAAGATGAGCAGTCACACCTCAGTGACCAAATTCCTCCTCCTGGAGTTCTCGGAGGTCCGGGAACAGCAGCTGGTCCATGTCGCGCTGTTCCTCCTGGTCTACCTGGCGGCCCTGACGGGGAATCTCATCGTCGTCACCGTCACCACCCTTGACCGGCGCCTCCACACCCCCATGTACATCTTTCTCAGGAACCTGTCCGTCCTTGACCTCTGCCACATTTCCGTCATCATCCCTAAATCCATCCTCAACTCTATGTTCCCAAACAGGTCCATATCCTTCCTGAGTTGTGTCTTCCAGGTTTTTCTAGTGATTCTGTTTGCTGCCTCAAAGATTTTTTTCCTCACGGTGATGTCCTATGACCACTATATGCCCATCTGCCGCCCCCAGTGTTACAAGGTCGTCATGGAGAGAGGGGCCTATGTAAAGATAATGGTCATCTCATGGCTCAGCGGGGGGATTCTTGGGGTTTTGTTCTCCACTGGTATATCCTTCCTGCCTTTCTCTGAGTCCCACGAGGCCCAGCAGTTTTTCTGTGACATCTGCTCCTTAGTGAAGATCTCTTGTTCTGAGAAGCAAACGGCCGAAGACATGAGCATTGTCAAGGGGAGCTCCTTCGGTTTCTTCTCCTTTGGATTCGTAGTGATTTCTTACATTCACATCTTCTAGGCTGTGCTAAGGATCCCGTCATCTGATGGGCGGTCCAAAGCCTTCTCCACCTTCCTGCCCCACCTGGTCTTTGCACTCTTTTTATCACTACAGGCGCCTTTTCCTACCTAGCACCCCCCTCAGTCTCCCCTTCGACGCTGGACCTGCTGGTGTTGGCATTCTACACCGTGGTGCCCCACATCCTGAACCCCGTCATCTACAGCCTGAGAAACGGGGACATGAAAGTCACCCTGGGGAGGGTCCTAATGTCTCATAAACGGTTCATTCTAATGCCATGAACTTCTAATATGCAGAGTGTTGTCCCTACCCATCCACTTAACACCAACTGCAGAGCACTTTCCCAGGCACTGCTAATCCCCTTCGCCTCTCAGTCAGTGAATCTAGACTGTGAGCCCACTGTTGGGTAGGGACCGTCTCTATATGTTGCCAACTTGTACTTCCCAAGCGCTTAGTACAGTGCTCTGCACACAGTAAGTGCTCAATAAATACGATTGATTGATTGATTGATTGAATCAGCAAGTCAATCGTATTCACTGAGCAACTATTAAGGGGGAAATCACTCCGTTTAGCACTACAACAAAACCAGAACAACGTTCTAGTCAATCAATCCATCCACCAATAGTATTTATTGAGCACCTATTGAGAAGCAATCTACTAATGGATTTGGAACATACTGAGTAGGACTGGACAGTTGTCCAGAAAATCAATGTTGAGCCTCTCAAACCGGGGACAGGAATCATTCATTGGTTGAGGAAGCATTTGAAAGAAAGAGTGGATGGAATGTTGGAAATTTCATAGTAGAGCAGTTTTGGAGTATTGGCTTAGACCCATTATCCTTGGAGGAGTGAAAGAGCTGGTGGAGGCCAGCCTAATTCAACCAGTAGCCATAGTAGCAGTAGTAACAGTAGTATTCACAGTAGAAAATAGTAGCAGTAGTGAAAGTAATAGTCATAGTAATAGCAGTAATAATCATAGTATTAATAATAAGAATTGTGCTATGTATAATAATAATAATAATAATGGCGTTTTTATTAAGCGCTTACTATATGCAAAGCACTGTTCTAAGCGCTGAGGAGGATACAAAGTAATCAGGTTGTCCCGCAGGGGGCTCACAGTCATAATCCTCATTTTACAAATGAGGTATCTGAGGCACAGAGAAGATAACTGACTTACCCAAAGTCACACAGCTGACAAGTGGTGATAATGATAATAATAATAATGTCATTTATTAAGCGCTTACTATGTGCAAAGCACTGTTATAATTGCTGGGGAGGGTACAAGGTGATCAGTTTGCCCCATGGTGGGCTCATAATCTTAATCCACATTTTATAAATGAGGTAACTGGGGCACAGAGAAGTTAAGTGACTTGTCCAAAGTTACACAGCTGACAATTGGCTGAGCCGGGATTTGCACCCACGTCCTCTGAGCCCAAAGCCCGGGCTCTTTCCACTAAGCGCTTATTATGTGCCAGGCACTCTACTAAGTGTTGGGGTAGATACAAACAAATCAGATGCGACACAGTACTTGTCCCATATCAGGCTCATAGCCTTAATGCCCATTTTATGGACAAGGTAACTGAGGCACAGAGAAGTGAAGTGACTTCCCCAAGGTCACACAGCAGACTAGTGTTTAGAATTCAAATCCAAGTTCTTTCTGACTCCCAGGCCCGTGCACTGTATACTAGGCCATGATGTTTCTCTTAGGTATTAGTAGTAATAATACTAATAATAGTAATAGTAGTAGCGATAGTATTAGTCATAGTAATAGCAGTAATATTGGTAGTAGTATTACCAGTAGTAATAATGGTGGTAGTAGTATAGTAGTAGTGGTACTAGCACTACTAGTAGCCGTAATAGCAGTAGTAGTAAAGTAAAAGTTGTAGAAATAGTAGTAAGTAGTATTAGTAGTAGTGATAATAGTAACGGTACGAGTAGTTTAGTAATAGCAGTAGCAGTAGTAATAACAGTATTAGTATAGTAATAGTAGTAATAAAGATTCCCTTGAGTTCCCTTTGAGTGTAAAACACTGAGGTCAGGAACGTACAACGGAAGGATGAGTCTTTGCCTACAAGAAGTACTAAAAGATGATAGATACTGATAGTGGAATCAGAATAAGTAATCGACTACACATTCATGAATCAAATCAATGATATCAATCTAATTGATTTGATTCATTAAATTCTACACTCTTTGATGACAGGATAGTATATTTTGTATTCTCCTGGTACTCCTTTAGCGCAAAGTACTCAATAGGCACATAGTAGGTGCTCAATAAATTCCACTGGATAAAAAATTTGAGTATATATCTAACCACAAGCGCTAAGACAGAGTGGGGAAAAAAGATCTCGAATACGAGAATAATCGACCTTTGTTGAAATTGAATCCAATCTTCCCTATTTCAGAGTGACATTATTGTTCGCATGTCAGTCAATCGTATTTATTGAGCACTTACTACGTGTAAAGCACTGTACTAAGCACTTGGGAGGGTACAGTATAACAATACAGCAGACACAGTCCCTGCCCACAAACAGCTTATAGTCTAGAAGGAGATACCAACATTATTTTAAATAAATAAGTTTCAGATACGTACAGAACAGCTGTGGGGCTGGGTTGGGGGTGAATAAAGGGAGCAAGTCAGAGTGATGCAGAAGGGAGTTGAAGAAAAGGAAAAGAAGGGTTAGTCAGGGAAGGCTTCTTGGAGGAGATGTGCCTTCAATAAGGCATTGAAAGTGGGGAGAGTAGTTGTCTGATACGAGAAGGGAAAGACATTCCAGGCCAGAGGCAGGACTTGGGCAAGAAGTCAGCAGTGAGAAAGATGCGCTTGTGGTACAGTGAGAAGGTTGGCATTAGAAGAGCAAAGTGTGTGGGCTGGGTTGTAGTGTGAGAGCAGAGAAGTGAGGTAGGAAGGGGCAAAGTGATTGAGTGCTTTAGGACCAATGGTGGGGAGTTTCTATTTGATGCGAATGTCGATGGGCAACCTTTGGAGGTTCTTAAGGGGAGGGGAAACATGGTCTGAACGGTTTTTTTTTAAAAAAAGCTGCTTCCACAGAGAAGCAGAGTGGCCTAGTGAATAGAGCACGGCCCTGGAATTCAGAACGACCTGAATTCTAAATCCAGCTGCACGACTTGCCTGTTGTGTGAGCTTGGGCGAGTGACTTAAATTTTGGGGGTTTCAGTTTCCTCAACAGCAAAATGGGGATACAGTAACTGTTCTCCCTCCTACCTACAGACTGTGAATGTCATGTGGGACAGGGATTATATCCAGCCTGATCGATTTGTAAATACCCCTGGGTTGAAGGCAGAGGGTACTCATTAAACGCCATTACTACTACTTGGCGAAGCAGCGTGGCTCATTGGAAAAAGAAGGGGCTTTGGAGTCAGAGTTCATGGGTTCAAATCCAGGCTCTGCCAATTGTCAGCTGTGTAACTTTGGACAAGTCACTTAACTTCTCTGTGCCCCAGTTACCTCATTTATAAAATGTGGATTAAGATTATGAGCCCACCATGAGGCAAACTGATCACCTTGTACCCTCCCCAGCGATTATAACAGTGCTTTGCACATAGTAAGCGCTTAATAAATGACATTATTATTGTTATCATTATCATTATTATTATTATTATTGTTACTAGACTGGGCAGGAAAAGAGTCTGTGAAATCTGTTGTATTGTACTCCCCCAACACTTGGTAAAGCGTATTGTATCCAGTGGGCACTTAATTAATGCAATTACTCATTGTGGGCAGGGAATGTGTCTATTGTTATATTGTGCTCTCCCAGGCGCTTAGTACAGTGCTTTGCATACAGTAAGTGATCACTAAATACAATTTAATGAATTAATGAATAAATACTGTGGCTTCTGTCACTACTGTTGCTGCAATTATAGCTATTATTTGATCCCAATCTTTATGTCATTGTACACATGCACAGGTAAAATTCAGAATCAAACAGCTCAGGTATGTTTTACGTGCACAGCTGGGCCTACAATGAAAATAGCAGAGAAGACCGTGCCTCTAAGCTGCTTTGTTAAGTGGTGGTACCTTCCCCAGTGTACCTATAATTCAAAATGTATCCCAGGCCTGTTTCTGCTTTAGGAGCCTCTCTCGAAAGCCCTCAGTTAATAACATTTTTTTATATCCATGGAGACAAAATCACCAGACTCCCTGAGAATGCTCACTGGCATCCTCAGCTCTGCTCTTCCTATCCAGACGTCCACAAATCTCTGTCCCCAGGGGTGGGAGGGAAGAATAAAGTCTCTTTTCCAGAGGCCCTTGCCTCACTGCCCTGGAACCAGACATTCCAAAAGACCAACAGATCTGTCATCAGTCTCACCGGCAGCCCCCTTTTTGTTGTCCCTCAGCTCCTCTTGAGCACCAGGCGAGCTGAGCCTAAGGACTATGTGGAGACTGACCACTCCCAGTGGTGACCGGCCTTGAGCTGTAGAGGAAAGGAGGCCAACGCAGATCAGCGAAGCCCAGACGACCCCGACACTGCACGTCTCCTGGTAAGTGCAGAACCTGAATCAATAAATATCCATTGTCACCATCCCCTTGCCCCTCACATCCATACAGAGACCCTGCTCTGCGCTACTTTCCAACTCAGAACAGAGAGTGCTGGGTCAAACCAAGGGAATGGTTTGAGTGTCCATCATTCAAGCAAATATCCACTGTCCCAGGGTGCTGTTGGGTGATTTATCGGGGGCTAGGAACCCCCTCCAGGCACTTCAGAGAACCTATGCCCCTACATCTGCCTCTAACTGTTTCTGGAAGAAGCCCACTTAGCTAGTTCAAGGATGAATTTCAATTCCCAAATCGGATCCCAGGGAGTGTCCTTATCCTGACCTACCTTCTCCGGTGCTCTATCTTGGATGTCACGAAGGAGCATAGCCTAGGGAAAAAGCATGGGCCTGGGAGTCAGAGAACCTGGTTTCTGATCTCATCTCCTCCATTTATCTGCTGAGTGACCTTGGGAAGTCAACTTTCTCAGTACCTCGGTTTCCTCATCTGCAATATGGGGATTGATTCCTCCTATGCCTGACTTAGCCTGTGAGCTTCGAGTGGGACAGAGACTGTATCTAACCTGATTATCTTGTATCTACCCCAGTGTTTAGTACAGTGCCTGGCACATAGTAAACACGCAACAAATACCATTACAAACTAACCAATCTGGGTACCTGGACGGGGGCTGGAGTTGGTGCTGGATGTCTGTCTACTTGTTTTGTTTTATTTTGTTGTCTGTGTCCCACTTTTAGACTGTGAGACCGTTGTTGGGTAGGGTTTGTCTCTATCTGTTGACGAATTGTACTTTCCAAGCGCTTAGTACAATGCTCTGCTCACAGAAGGCGCTCAATAGATACTATTGAATGAATGAGTGATGAATGCTGGCTGGAGAGGCCTTGCTGCCAACGTCAAAGGTCTATGAGGGGGAGGCTCTACTCAGAAAGATGGAAGGTGGTGTGAGTGAGAGGTTGGTGAGGAGCAGAGGCTGTATTGGCCTGGCCTTGGAAATGCAAGCTCTCCAGACAGTGGGGGTGAATAATAATAATAATCACTGTAATGTTTGTTCTTCCTTTGTGCCAAGCACTGCATTAAGCACTGGGGTAGATTCACAATACTCAGGTTCCATATGGGACTCACAGTCTGAGTAAGAGGGAGAAAGCCACATGGCTTAGTGGAAAGAGCACGGGTTTATGCGTCAGAAGACGTGAGTTTTAATCCCGGCACTGCCCCTTGTCTACTGTTTGACCTCGGGCAAGACACTTAACTTCTCTGTGCCTCAGTTACTTCAACTGAAAAAAGGAGATTAAATTTGTGAGCCCCACGTGGAACAACCTGATTACTCCGTGTCTACTTCAGCGCTTAGAACAGTGCTTGGCACATAGTAAGCACTTAACAAATGCCATCATTATTTTATTATTATTAAAAGTTATTGAATCTCCATTTTGTAGATGAGGGAACTGAGGTACACAGAAGTAAAGAAACTTGTCAAAGTTCACACGACAGACAAATGGCAGAGATGGGATTTGAAGCTGGGTCCTCTGAATCTGAAGAGATCCGGCCTCCCCTCTCTATGCCCCTACAGGTTGGGCAAACCCATTAAGGCTTTCACCTGTTTGGAGCCCGAGGTTTTGGTCTAAGAGAGCAATAGTCCACTATTCCAGAAAGGTCACAGATCAGAATGCAAAAACTAAAAGAAATAGGATGTGCAGCTCTTTTTAGTGGAAAGAACCAGGAGCTGGAGCTGGGTTTGGAATTGACTGTCATAAATAATCTTTCCCAGACTTTAAACTCTTTGCTAAAATCTAGAAAGTGGCGGCCGCCTTCAATGGGAGTGGAAAGCACTGTCAGTTCCATCCTGGAAATTCTAGACTGGAAGCTTCCTCCCTCGACTGTAAATTCCTTGTAAGCAGGGAATGCGTGAACCACCTCTGTTACATTGTTCTCTTCCAAACGCCTAGCACAGTTCTCTGCACATAGTAAGCAATAAATACCAACGATGAAGATGAGTATTATTTCATCCCTCAGATAAGTAGCGTGGCTTAGGGGAAAGAGCATGGGCGTGGGTGTCTGAGGCCGTGGGTTCTAATACCGCCTCTGCCATTTGTCAGCTGTGCTACTTTGGTCAAGTTACTTAATTTCTCCGTGCCTCAGTTACCTCATCCATAAAATGTGGCTTAAGACTGTGAGCCCCGTGTGAGACAACCTGATTACCCTGTTTCTCCTCCACGGCTTAGAACAGTACTTGGCACATAGTAAGCGCTTAACAAATCCCATAATCGTCATTATTATTATTACCTTTCACTTTTCATGGTAGAAATCAATCTATCAGTGTTATTAATTGAGCATTTACTACATATAGATACCAGTCCTAAGTGTGAGGGACAGTATGATAGAACAGAGATGGTAATAATCATAATAATTATGGTATTTATTAAGAGTTATCTTTGTGCCAAACACTGTTCTAAGCATTGGAGTAGATACAAGGTAATCAGGTTGCCCCATGTGGAGCTCAAGGTCTTAATCTCTACTTTACAGATTGAGATCACTGAGGCACAGAGAAGTTAAGTGGATTGCCTAAGGTCACCCAGCAGACAGATTGCAGAGCCAGGTAGATAAGTTCCCTTCACACATCAAGTTTATAGTCAAGAGGTGGAAAGAGAGATATTAATATAAATAAATAATTTATGCATATATCTCCTCACTCCCCACTCTTCAAAACTTTTCAATGCACTCCCATTCATCTCTTTCCCTCTTACCTATCCACACTCTTCTCCCACTAAAAGCCCCAGCTTGCATTCTTTGTGCATAATCAGCTCACTGGGCCTCATTTCGTAATAATAATAATGATAACAATAGTGATATTCATTAAGCACTTACTATGTGCCAAGCACTGTTCTAAACGTTGGGGGAGAAACGAGATAACTGGGTTGGTCACAGTCCCTGTCCCACATAATAATAATAATAATAAACAGTCTTAAGCCCCATTTTTCAGTTGAAGAAACTGAGGCACAGAGATGTGAAATCGTTTGCTCGAGGTCACACAACAGACATGTAGTGGTCCTTCTGACTCCCAGGTCCGTTCTCTATCCACTAGGAAACTCTGTTTCTGCTTTCTTACTTTTATCCCCAAGTTCACACATTTCCCTCAGAAATCTTCCCACTTCCAAGCTGCCAGACCTCAGCTCTTCCATCTTCAAAAACCCTTTGGAAAAACCACCTCCTCCAGGAAGATTTTTTAAATCGTACTTGGTAAACACCTATTATGTCCCAGGAAGTATACTAATTCCCGGGGCAGAGGATACAAGATGATAAGGTTGGACAAAGTGAATGTCCCACATGGAGCTCACAGTCTAAATTGGAAGGATAGCAGAAAAGAGGTGAAGCTAGGATTCATTCATTCACTCAGTCATATTTACAGAGAGCGTACTGAATGCAGAGCACTGTACAAAGTGTTTGAGAGAGTACACTACAACAATAAACATACACATTCCCTGCACATAACGACCTTAAAGTCTAGAGCAGGAGAGACACACATCAATACAAATAAATAATTATAGATATGTATGCAAGTGCTGTGTGGCTGGGAGTGGGGAAGAACAAAGGGAGCAACTCAGGGTGATGCAAAAGAGAGTGGACGAAAGGGATGGGGGTGCTTAGTCTGGGAAGGGCTCTTGGGGGAGATGTGCCTTGAATAAGGCTTTGAAGGGGAGGAGAGTTATTTTCTGTCAGATTTGAGGAGGGGGGCATTTCGAGGCCAGAAGCAGGACGTGGGTGAGAGGTCGGTATTGAGACAGGCGAGACCCAAGCACAGTGGGAAGGTTAGCACTAAAGTGTGCTGGCTGGATTGTAGAAGGAGAGTAGCGAGGTGAAATAGGACGTGTATGATGATGGAGTGCTTTAAAGCCAATAGTGAGGTGTTTTTGTTGGATGAAGAGTTGGATGGGCAGCCACTGGAGTTTCTTGAAAAATGGGGTGGCATGTCCTGAATATTTTTATAGAAAAATGATCCGGGCAGTAGAGTGAAGTATGGACTGGAGTGGGAAGAGACAAGAGGTTGGGAGGACAGTATGGAGACTGATGGAGTAATACAGGCAGGATAGGATGAGTGATTGCGTTAACGTGGTAGCAGTTTGGATGGAGAGGAAAGGGCAGATTTTTCCAATGTTGTGAAGGTGAACGAAAAAGAGGAGTCAAGGATAATTCCATGGCTATGGACCTGTGAGACAGAAAGGATGGTGGTGCTATCTACACTGATGGGAAAGTCAGGGGGAGGACAGGGTTTGGGTAGGAACGCAAGGAGTTCTGTTTTGGGCACGTTGAGCTTGAGGTGGTGGGAGGATATCCAAGTAGAAATGTCTTGAAGACAAAAGGAAATGTGAGACTGAAGAGAGAAAGAGAGAAACCAGGACAGGAGATATAGATTTAGGTATCATCTGCATAGAGGTGGTAGTTGAAGCCATAGGAGTGAATGATTTCTCCAGGGCAGTAAATGGAGAATAGATGGGGATTAGAACCCTGGTCCTCTGACCCCCAAGCCTGGGTTCTTTCCACTAGGCCACGCTGCTTCCCTTGACCAAAATACATAAGCATTTGGAACGTCCTCCCTCCTCCCTCCTCAAATCCATCAAACAATCACACTTCCCTACTTTAAACTCCTTCTGAAGGCTCACCTCATCCAAGAGGCCTTCCCAGACTAAGCCCTCCTTTTCCTTAGCTCCCCATTTCCTCAGCAGCGCCCCGACGTGTTCCCTATGCTCTACCCCTTTCTCGCTGCCCCGCAGTACTTGGGTTTATATGTACCTATCCATAATTCTATTTATTTATATTGATGCCTGTGTACTTGTTTTGATGTCTGTCTCCCCCTTCTAGAATGCAAGCCCGGTCTAGGCAGAGATTGTCTCTATTGCTGGGTTGTATGTTTCAAACGCTTAGTACAGTGCTCTGCACATAGTAAGCGCTCAATAAATACGATCGAAAGAATGAATGAATGAATGAGAAGCTGAGGAATAGTATGTTTTCAAATTGGACATCCAGCTGGAATTCTTAATGAATTCCAGTTAACCACTTTCTCATTTCCTGCCCACATTTTTTCCAGGAAATCCAAGTAGAAAATGGCCAATATCTCCATGGTGATGGAATTTCTCCTTCTGGGAATCTCAGAGGTCCGGGACCTGCAGCTTGTCCGCGCCGTGCTGTTCTTCCTGATCTACCTGGTGGCCTTGACGGGGAACCTTCTTATCGTCACCATCACCGTCCTTGACCAGCGCCTCCACACTCCCATGTACGTTTTCCTCAGGAATCTGTCCCTCTTAGATATCTGCTACATCACCGCCATCGTCCCCAAATCCATCCTCAACTCCTTGACCAACAACGTATCCATCTCCTTCCTGGGGTGCACTACACAGGTCCTTTTAATGATTATTTTTGGAGGTTCAGAAGTTTTCATCCTTACAGCAATGTCCTATGACCGCTACGCAGCCATCTGCTGCCCCTTGCGCTATGGCATTATCTTGCCCGAGAGGTTTGTGGGAAGATGGTCGCCACCTCCTGGCTCAGCGGGAGTCTCTATTCCCTAATGCACACTGCCGGCATTTTTTCTTCCCACTTTTGCTGTCCTCGCATCATCCACCAGTTCTTCTGTGACGTCCCCCAGTTGCTCAAACTCATGTGCCCTGGAGAGGCCCGAGCAGAGGTCTGTGTTCTTGTCCTCAGTATTATTTTGTGTTTAGGCTGCTTTGTATCCATCCTCGTGCCTTATGTCCACATCTTCTTGGCGGTGCTGAAGATGCTGGCCACCGAGGGCTAAACCAAAGCCTTCTCCACCTGCCTGCCTCACCTCGCCGTAGTCTCTCTGTATATTTTCACGGGTTCGTTTGCCCATCTGAAGCCATCCTCATCCTCCCCATCGACGCTGTACCTGCTGGTGTCCGTGTTCTACAGTGTTGCACCCCACCCTCAACCTCCTCATCCATCTACAGCCTGAGGAACATGGACATGAAGGTAGCCATGGGGAAGATCCTCTCTGTTCACTTCATTTCAGGGGTTAACTGATTCTCTCTCTTTGCCATGGATGTGTATAGAGAGCTCTCCTTAAGGGAAAGCTTGGCCAAAATGGTCCTCAGTTTAGAGCTTTCCTTTTCCCTTCCCTCCACTCCCTCCCTGGCATTCCTAACACTCTAGAGAGTCAATGCTCAATAAATAGCATTAACTGAGTGATTGATTAATTAATTGATTGATCAGGAGAGTACAATGCAGCAGAATTGATAGACAGGTTTCCTGCCCACAAGAAGCTGAAGTAGAGAGAGAGAGTAAGACTCATTATGGGCAGGGAACATCCCTGTTAATTCTGTTGTATGGCATTCTCCCCACCACTTAGGTCAATGCTCTTCACATAGCCAGCACTAATAAATACCATTAAAAAAAGAGATCGTCTGAGAGAAGAATCTTCTTGGACATTTGGCAAGAAGGTCAGGCTAAGCCAAATCCTGGAAATGATAGTAGTAGTAATGATATTTATTAAGCACTTACTGTTTTCAGGGCACTGTAAGCACTATGAGAGAATAAACAGATGGTAATTAGACATGGTCCCCTCCCCAGGGCGGGAGGCTCACAATCTAAGATCGCTCATTACAGAGGAACCCATAGTTGTGGAAGTTACCAAATGATAATTTGTGTTTTTTATTTTGTTTTGTTTTATTTTTATGGTAGTTGATATGCACTTACTATGTGTCAGGTCCTGGTCTAAGCGCTGGGGTAAACACATGTTCATTAATGGCAGAGCATTGACATTGGTTGTGGTATTGATGGCACCACTTGGAACAGTGCCCAGCACTTAGAACAATGCCCCGAGTTAGGACAGTGCCTGATACATAGTAAGTGCTTAGCAATCATCATAAAAGATAAATAAAAAGAACATTGGAACTATGTTCTAGTCCCTTTGGCTATCAATGGGACCTACTAAATGATGGTATTTGTTAAATATTTACTATGTTTCAAGCACAGCCTCTAAAAAGCCAGTGAGTAGGTGCAGTGAGTACTCAGACATTGAAGAAGTGAAGTATTGTAGTAGATTAGCCAGGTATGGTAGGAGGGGGCAGTCTCCTTTGTCTATACGTTCAGAGGAAGCAGCGTGGCCTAGTGGTTGAAGCCCAGGCCTGGGAGCCAAAGGACCTGGGTTCCAGTCCCTCCTCCACCATTTTTCTGCTGTGTGACTTCGGGCAAGTCACTCATGTTCTCTGTGGCTCAGTTACCTCATCTGTAAAATGGAGTTTGGGACTGTGAGCTGCATTTAGGACATTGTGCCCAAACTGATTACCTTACATGTACCCCAGTGCTTAGAACAGTGCCTGGCACATAGCAAGAACTTAACAAATACCACTAAAAAAGCTTACTGTGGGCAGGACATGTGTCTACCAACTGTGTTGCATTTAATCTCCCAAGTGATTACTTCATTCATTCATTCATTCATTCGTTCGTATTTACTGAGCGCTTACTGTGTGCAGATCACTGTACTAAGGGCTTGGGAAGTACAAATGGGCAACATATATAGACTGTCCCTAACCAACAACAGGCTTACAGTCTAGAAGGGGGAGACAGACATTAAAACAAAACAAGTTGACAGGTGTCAAAATCATCAGAATAAATATATTCATATAGATATACACACCATTAATAAAAATGAATAGAGTAATGAATGTGTACTAATATACACAAGTGCTGTAGGGAGGGGAAGGAGGTAGGGCAGAGGGAGGGATGGCGGCGATTAGGAAGGGAGATGGAGGAGGAGAGGAAAAGGGGGGTTCAGTCTGGGAAGGCCTCCAGGAGGAGGTGAGCTCTCAGTAGGGCTATGAAGGGAGGAAGAGAGCTAGTTTAGCGGATGTGTGGAGGGAGGGCATTCCAGGACAGAGGCAGGACGTGGGCAAGGGATCGACAGCGGGACAGGCAAAAACGAGGCACAATGAGGAGGTTAGCAGCAGAGGAGCAGAGTCTGTGGGCTGGGCTATAGCAGGAGACAAGGGAGATTAGGTAGCAGTGGACGAGGTGATGGAGAACTCTAAAGCCGAGAGTGAAGAGTTTTTGCTTGAATCGAAGGTTGATAGGCAACCACTGGATATTTTTGAGGAGGGGAGTGACATGCCCAGAGCGCTTCTACAGAAAGACAATCCGGGCAGCAGAATGAAGTATAGACTAAAACAGGGAGAACCAGGAGGATGGGAGACCAGAAAGGAGTCTGATGCAGTAATCCAGTCGGGACAGGATGAGAGATTGAACCAGTAAGATAGCAGTTTGGATGGAGAGGAAAGGGCGGATCCTGGCGATGTTGTGGAGGTGAGATCGGCAGGTTTTGGTGACGTATTGGATGTGTGGGGTGAATGAAAGAGTGGAGTCAAGGATGACACCAAGGTTGCGGGCGTTTGACACGGGAAGGATGGTAGTGCCGTCTGGAGTGACGGGAAAGTCAGGGAGAGGATAGGGTTTGGAAGGGAAGATAAGGAGCTCAGTCTTGGGCATGTTGAGATTTAGATGGCGGGCAGACGTCCAGATGGAGATGTCCTGAAGGCAGGAGGAGATATGAGCATGGAGGGAGGAAGAGAGAACAAGGGTAGAGATGGAGAATTGGGTGTCATCAACATAGAGATGATAGTTGAAGACGTGAGAGCGAATGAGTTCACCAAGGGTGTGAGTATAGATGGAGAACAAAAGGGGACCAAGAACTTACCCTTGAGGAACACATACAACAAGTGGATGGGAGGGGGAGGAGGAGTCCACGAAGGTGACTGAGAATGAATGGACAGAGAGATACCAGGAGAACCAGGAGAGGACGGAGTCTGGGAAGCCAAGGCTGGGTAGCGTGTATAGGAAAAAGGGCCTGTGTAGAAGGCACTTCCACTGTGTAGAAGGCAGCCGGGAGGTCGAGGAGGATTAGGATAGAGTAGGAGCCATTGGATCCGGCAAGAAGGAGGTCATTGGGGAACTTTGAGAGGGCAGTTCCGGTGGAGTGTAGGGGACGGAAGCCAGATTGGAGGGGGTCTAGGAGAGAGTTGTAGTTGGGGATTTCGAGGCAGGGAGTGTAGACGACTCGTTCTGAGAGTTTGGAAGGGAATGGTAGGAGGGAGATGGGGGATACCTGGAAAGGGAGGGGGGTCAAGAAAGGGTTTATTTTAGGATGGGGGAGGCGCGGGCCTGTTTGAAGGCAGCGGGTAATGAACAAGTGGATAGTGAGCGGTTGAAGATTAAAATCAAGGAGGGACAAGAGTTCTCATAAGATGAGAGGGAATGGGGTCGGAAGAACAGGTGGATGGAGTAGCACTTGAGAGGAGGGTGGAGGCCTCATCCCAAGATACTGCTGGGAAGGATGGGAAAGTAGAGGAGAGAGCTGACAGAGCGGGGGGTGTTGGAGAGGGAGGAGGGATAACTTTGGGGAACTCAGACCTGATGGTGTTAATTTTACTAATCAAGTAGGTGGCCAGATCGTCGGGGGTGAGGGATAGAGGGGGGAGTTAAATGTCCGGAAGAGCTGAAGGGGGTGATGAGCATGGGTGTCAATAAGGGAAGAAAAATAGTTTTGCCTGGCAGAGAAGAGGGCACACGTAAGAAGGAAAGGATACATTTAAAGTGAACTAGTTTGGCTTGGTGTTCAGACATTCGCCAACAGCGTTCAACAGCTCTAGAAAAAGAGCGAAGGAGGCATGCAGTAGAAGCGATCCAAGGCTGTGTGTTAGTGGTGCAGTGCGAGAGTGACGAAGTGAAAGGGGAGCGAGAGAGTTGAGTTGAGTAGAGAGGGTGGAGTTGAGAGTGGTAATCTGGTCATTAAGAGTGGGTAGAGAGGATAGGGAGGTGAAACAGGGTGTGATGCACTGAGAGAGATGGATCGGGTCGAGGGAGCGGAGGTCTGTGTCGGAGAGTAATATAGATTTACATGGGAGAAGAGTGTGAGTGAGGAGGCGGGTTAGAATGTTTTTGATCAGAGAGACGGATTTCAGAGTTGGTGAGGGTGGGGATAGTGCAGCCGTAGGAGATTATGAGGTCGGAGGTGTGACCATGTTGCTGAGAGGGCGAGGTGGGGTGGTGCAGGAGGTTGGCAGAGTCAAGGAGAGATAGAAGGTGGGCAGCAGAGGAGTCACCAGGGACATCCATGTGGATGTTGAAGTCTCCGAGGATCAGAGTGGGCATGGAAAAGTAGAGAAGGAAGGTGAGAAAGGAGTCAAAATCGTTTAAAAAAGTTGGAAGTGGGGCCAGGGAGGATGTAGATGACGGCTTCAAGAATCTGGAGAGAGTGGTAGAGGCCAATAATATGGGCTTCAAAGGAGGGGAACGAAAGGAAAGTGGGTGGAGGAATAGTGCAAAAGCAGCACTGGGGTGCAAGAAGCCCCACGTCCTCCCCCTGGCCTGGAATGCCCTTCCCCCACATATCCGCCAGGTTAGCTCTCTTCCTCCCTTCAAAGCCCTACTGAGATCTCACCTCCACCACGAGGCCTTCCTAGACTGAGCCCCATTTTTCCTCTCCTCCTCCCCATTTCCCCAGCCCTACCTCTTTCACCTCCCCACAGCACCTGTATATATGTTTGTACAGATTTATTACTCTATTTACTTTACTTGTACATATTTACCATTGTATTTATTTTGTTAATAAAGTGCATCTAGATTTATGTTTATGTATTCTGATGACCTGACACCTATCCACCTGTTTTGTTTTGTTGTTTGTCTCCCCCTTCTAGACTGCGAGCCCGTTGTTGGGTAGGGACTGTCTCTATAGGTTGCCAACTTGTACTTTCCAAGAGCTTAGTACAGTTCTCTGCACACAGTAAGCACTCAGTAAATATGATGAATCAATGAATGAATGAATGATGAAGGAAGCAGACACCTCCTCCTTTCCCGGTGAGTCTGGGAGAGTGGGAGAAAAAGAGGCCTCCGCTGGAGAGAGCATCAGAGAGCGTGTCATCCGGAGTAAACCAGGTTTTGGTAAGGGCGAGGAGGAGGAGAGAGTGGGAAAGGAACAAGTCAAGGATGAAAGGGAGCTTACCTATAATGGAGCGGGGTTCCATAGATCACAATTGGCAGCAGCTCTGCAGGGAGGGGGGAGGGATTTGGGTGCGAGGGGTTGGTGGGGTTTGGATGGGAATGGGTTTGCGGGGTCCTGGGCATGGAGAGGGGGCTGAGGGGTGGAGATGAGGAGGAAGAACTGGGATGGGGTGGGAGAGAGACGGAGGGGAGGGAAGGGGTTGGAAGGGAAGGGTTGAGGGTTGGTCTTGGTACAGCGGGATTCTGGGGAGGGGGTGGGAATGGGGGGTGGGGTGTGGGAAAGGGAGGGAAAGAGCTTGATGGAAGAGGGGAAGGGGAAGGTGAGGACTGGGAAAAGCAGATGGCAGCAGGGGAATTGATAGTTCATGGTGAGATCAGCGAAATAAATGAACAGCACAGAGAGCAGTTCACAAATAACACGCAATAGCAACAATAAAATAAGCAGATGATGACATCACAGAGAGCACGTAGCAATTAACATGCAATAGCAACAGTAAAATAAGAAGATGATGACATCATAGAGAGCAGTTAACAATTAACATGCAATAGCAACAATAAAATAAGCAGATGATGTCCAGAGCAGAAGGTTGAATTGTCCATGGGTCAGTGAAACCAAAAAGGCTAATGGCAAGGAGAGTCCAGGGGCTCTTGGTATAATACAGTGCTCTGCAATTTATTTTTTGATATTAATGTCTGTCTCCCTTTGTAGACTGTAAGTTAGTTGTGTGCAGAGAAAATGTCTATTTATTGTTGCATTATACTCTCCCAAGGGCTTAGTACAGTGCTCTGCACACAATAAGCACTCAATGAATACGATTGAGTGAGTGATTGAATGAATGAATGAAGTGGAAGCGGCCTAGCCTAGTGGAAAGAGCACGGGCCTTGGAGCCAGAGAACCTGAGTTCTAATCCCATCTCTACCAATCGCCGGGTGGGTGACGCTGGGCACGTTACTTACCTTCTCTAAGCCTCAGTTTCCTCATCTGTAAAATGAGGATTCAATACCCATTCTATCTCTTAATAGTCTGTGAGTACCAAGTGCGACAAGGACTGCATCCATCCTGATGAAATTGTATCTACCACAGTTTCTTGGTAGAAAGGCTTTCTGTGGTCAAGGAACCTGTCTACCAACTCTGTTTCATTGTATTGTCCTAAATGCTCAATATAGTGTTCTGTACACAATAGATGCTCAAAACATACCACTGATAGATTGCGGAACTAATACCACAATCATTATTAGTGGTAGCAAAAATGTATCAGGATGAAAATTAACTGAATATTCATTACATAAAATATGAAAATATGCATAAATGCATTAGTGATAAGGTTAGGAACGCCATCTATATTAAGTACTGGGCTGGAGAGATTGGGGTGCTGTGAACTAATCAGGGGAGGATTTCTGAGGAAGAGGGATATGACATTGTGGAGAGTTGTGTTGGATTGGGAGGTGGGGAGGAAGGCATTCAGACTATTAACGTGTTCTTAAATAATCTGGAGGACTGAGTGAAAAGCAAAAATCTTCACCTGCAAAGTGTGGTTCCTTATCTGTAAAGTGGGTTTTAATTCTGTTCTCCCACCTACTTAGACTGTGAGCCCCACGTGGGATGGGGCCTGCGTCTAACTTGATTAATTTGTATCCACCCCAGGCTTGGAATTCGATTCAGTCATTTTTATTGAATGCATATTGTGTGCAGATCACTGTACTAAGCACTTGGGAGAGTTCAATAAATCAATGAACAGTCAGATTCCCTAACCAAAACGAGTTTACAATCTAGAGGGGGATATAATAATTGCTTAGGGCACATGGTAAGTACTTAGCAAATGACAGTAGCATCATCAAAATATCCAAGTGGACCCTAATTTACCTTGGAGTTGATTTTCTCATATAAATACATGTTCTAAATTAGGATTTATTCCAGAACCTATGGAAAACGAATACGAAATTCCACTTTGTACTATGTTCTATTATTGAGACGCAGAATGCCCTTGTGGAAAGAGCCAGGATTGTGGATTGTGAACATGGATTGTATTCAACCTGACTAGCTTTCATCTACCTAGGCACCTAATACAGTGCCTGGCACATAGAAGTCCTTTACAAACGCCATTAAAAAAGGAGGATACCGAGGGTCCTGGAAGCTGGTGATCAGCAGGATTCTGGAGGAATCGGGGAACCGTTTGCTCCAGAGCCCAATATCAGTTGTGGTTAATGGCTACGTGGTCTGAATATTTATTAAAGCACTCACTATGAGCCAAGCAGTATGCTAAGTGTTGGGAAAGAATAGCAGTTTTGCCTAGTGGGAAGGTCATGATCCTGAGAGTCAGAGGATTTGAGTTCTAATTCTGGCTCCACCACTTGTCATCGATGTGGCTTTGGACAAGTCACCAGTGCTTCGGTTACTTCATCTGTGAAATAGGAATTAAGATTGTGAGCCCCATGTGGGTCACCGGGTTACCTTTGTATATACCCAGTGCTCAGTGTGTAGCCTGGTACATACTAAGACCCTAACAAATTCCATAAAAAATGCACCAGTGAGAATTAGAAAGGGCCCCTGTCCCGCAAGGTGTTCCTAGCCTGATTAACCTTTATCTACACCAGCCCTAAATACAGCTCCTGGCACATAGTAAGTGCTTAGTTGGAGAAGCAGCATGGTCCGGTGGAAAGAATCCGGGCCTGGGAGTCAGAGGTACTGGATTCCAATCTTGACTCTGCCGCTTGTCTGCTGTGTGACCTTGGGCAGGTCATATCACTTGTGGAGTACTCGGTTACCTCATCTGTGAAATGGAGATTATGACTGTGAGCTCATATGAGACACGGATTGTGCCTCACCTGATTAGCTTGTAACTACCGCAGCAATTAATGCAGTGCCTGGTACATAGTAAGGGTTTAACAAATACCATGACCACCCCGGCCCCCCCCCCCAAAAAAAAAAAATTGAAAAGGAACAGAGAATGGAAAAGAGTTACGGGAGGAAGAACAATAGGAACGCTATGTGCTATAGACCAGTGAGACTAGATTCCTCCCTTGGTAATGAAAGTGGTGTTTACTAAGAACTTACCATGTTCTTTACTACCCCGGTGGGGTAGATACAAATAATCAGATTGGACAGATTCCCTGTCCCACATCGACCTCACCGTCTAAATAGGAAGAGGAACAGGTCATGTATGTCACCAAAGACCAAGATCATCAGGTGGAACCAGTAACACTTGCATCAGGCAAAAGCATCCCTATCAATATTCCCCCTGGTCTGCTTCCTTCGACATCCAGGAGCGAGGACCGTCTCCATCCAGGCACTGCATCAGTGCATGAAATGAATTCTCGTGGGAGCCCAAAATGCTGAACAGCTCTCTCGTGTCAACTTGTCAGCCTCTGGATCAGCCTGTCCCTCCAGTGAGTAGTTCTCTCTTTGTGTTTTGGGCTGTGACCATGAGGTTTAGTCTTTTGTGGACCACACTATTCTCCAAGCTTCATGGTGTTCAATGCAGGATGGTTAGCCATCCCTGCACCTCGGAGAGAAATTATTCCAGTGGCTACTACCATGTGTACTAAGTGCTTGGAAGAGTACAATATTACAGAGTTTGGAGATTCAAATTTGTTGGAGTCAGAAGGAGATTTCAAACCTATGAATTCCCTCCTTTACTTTCTCTGCTCCTTTAGTGTAACCTCGTTGTGTGCAGGGAACGTTAATACCGACTCTGTTCTATTGCACTCTCCCAAACACTCAGTACAGTGCTCTGTACACAGTGAATGTTCACTGAATAGCCCTGGCTGATTCCTCCGTGAGTGAGTATCTACTGCTCTTCTGTAACGAAGCAGTGCGGCTTACTGGAAAGAGCATGGGCTTGCGAGTCAATGGTCGTGGGTTCTAATCCCGACTCCACCAACTTGTCAGTTGTGTGACTTTGGGCAAGTGGCTTAACTTCTCTGTGCCTCATTCACCTCATCTGTAAAATGGAGATTAAAACTGAGCCCCACGTAGGACAACCTGATCACCTTGTAACTACGCCAGTGCTTCGAACAGTGTTTGACACATAGTAAGCACTTAACAAATACCATAATTAATATCTTTATGTAATCTGCAGATCTTTCTCCTGTTGCTTTCCCTGACTGCATTCCTCACAAGGTCACGTTTTGCATCTAGCAGACCCCAGACAGCGCCCACTGCCTCTTTCATCAGGACTGTTATATATTGCCCTGTTCCGAGCACTTAGTGCAGTGCTTTGCACACAGAGAGTGTTCAATCAAAATCTCTGATTGATTGACTCACCCACCAAGATTAGTTTGCGGTCTCTTGAGGCTTTCCCTCTCAGAGATTTGGGAAAGTTGGGATTCACTTCCCCCTACCCTTGTAGCTCCCGGGGGCTTTCTCCTCCCCACCTCTGTCCCACTGCCTCTCGAAAGTTCGATACACTTTTTTTCTGGGGCATGTGTTAAGCGCTTCCTAGGTGCCAAACACTGTACTAAGCACTGGAGTAGAGTCAGGCTAATCAGGTTGGACACATTCCGTGTCCCACATGGGGAGTAAAGTCTTAATCCACATTTCACAGATGAGGGAACTGAGGCACAGAGAAGTGAAGTGACACTTTCAGGGTCACACAGCAGTCAAGTAGCAGTGGTGGGATTAGAACCTAGGTCCTTCTGACTCCCAGGCCTGAACTCTTTTTGCTATGCCCCGATGTTTCTGTGCCATCTCCCGTCCTTTCCATTACAGATATTTCACCAAACACTACCAGCATCTCATGGCCCTGGAGTTTGCTTTGGAGGCCATCAACAAGGACCCCAGTCAGCTACACAATATTTTCCTGGGCTTCCACCTATTCAACGTCCAATTCCTGGAGATGTTCACAGCCGAGATTTCCATTTCTCTGCTCTTGGGAATAGTAACAACGGTTCCCAACTACAGTTGTGAGCCAGAGTAGTGAGACAAACTGCTGGCTGTCATAGGAGGGTTATCGTTGGCAGTGTCCACTACTGACTCCTGGCTGCTGGGACTCTATAAGCTCCCTCAGGTGAGGACTCCCAACTGCAAGGGGTAGACAAACACTAATTCGTTGTCGTTGTTGTTGTCATTGTTGTTGTCACTGTTGTTGTTTTATGGCATTTGTAAAGCACTTACTATGTGCCAGGCACTTCACTAAATGCTGTCCCATGGACAGTACGACACTAGGAAATTCCCCCCTTTTCCTCTGCTCCTCCTCCCCTTCCTATTGCCCCGACTTCCTCCTTCTGCTCTACCCCCATTGCCGCCCCACAGCACCTGTATATTTACGTACATATTTATTATTTTAATCATTTTATTTATGATGTGTATATATCTGTAATTCTATTAATTTATAGTGATGCTATTGATGCCCGTCTGCTTATTTTGTTTTGTTTTGTTGCCTGTCTCCCCACTTCTAGACTGTGAGCTCATTGTGGGGAAGGGATTGTCTCTGTTGTGTAATTGTACTTTCCAAGCGCTTAGTACAGTGCTCTGCATACAGTAAGCACTCAATAATTACGACTGAATGAATGAATGAATGAATGAATGAATGAATGAGTCAAAGTCAGTGAAACGTGCCTTTGCCTGGAATGAAAACTGGACCGGGGAGCAGAGTGAGGACATGGCTGTGGCCCAAGGCGCCTTCCTTCATCATCTGCATCTGTTCCCTCGTCCAGGTCACGGACGTCTAAGTCCATCTGCACGGCCTGGTTGAGGACCTAACCTCTGTTCCCCGACATGGACGTGACATCCGAGGCAGTGGTCATCATCATCCAGTGCACTGAGGGCCCCGCCACTGCTTTTTACTGTGTCCTGGGCTACATGGGGCTCCTGGCCCTGTTCAGATCCACGGTGGCCTTCCTGGCAAGGAAGCTGCCGTACAGTTTCACCCCACCCTTAGTCCCACGGACTTTCTGTCAGTCAGTCGTTCAGTGAGTCAGTCCATTGTAATCATTGAGTGCTTACTATGGGCAGAGCACTGTACTCAGCCCTTGGGAGAATACAGTGTAACAGTGTGACAGACACATTCCGGGCCAACAACGTCTATATCCGTAATTTAATTTAATGCCTGTCGCTTCCTCTGGCCTGGATGCTCCTTGTGTACAGGGAACGTGTCTTCCAACTCTTATATTGTACTCTGCCAAGTGCTTAGTACAGTGTTTTAAACACAGCAAGTGCTCACTAAATGCCACTGGTTGATCGGTTGGTTGAAGAGGATTTATTGGATGAGATTCCACATTGTCATCTTGGGCTGGAAGCCGGTAGTGCTGGAAAATTGGGTGAAATAAAATGAGAAGACTCCTTACTACTGGCTTTAAAGCACTCGGTCAGCTCCCTCCCTCTTACCTTATCTCATTGATCTCCTACTACAGCCTGGTCCCCACACTCCACTCCTCTAGCATCAGCTTACTTACTATACCTCATTCTCCTCAAGCTTGCTACCTACCCCTACCCCGTGTCCTCCCTCTGGCCTGGAACTCCCTCCTCTTCCATAAACACCAGACCACCACTCTCCCCACGTTCAAAGCCTTATTAAAGTCACTTCTCCTCCAAGAAACCTTCCCTGATTAAGCACAATTTTCCATCAGGACTGTCTCCCTTCTGTGTCGTCTATGTACTTGGATTTTTGCTCTATGAGCATTTGATAATTGTCCTACAGCACGTAGGTACATATCCATGAGTTATATATTAAAATTAATTTTCTTTTATATTGATGCCAGTCTCCCCCTCTAGACCATAAGTTTGTTGTGAACAGGAAACCTGTCCATCAGCCCTGTTCTCTCCCAAGCACTTAATACAGTGCTCTGCACACATTAAATGCTCAATACATGCCATTAATAGTTGGATTGACTGATTGATTGCTCTCTAAAGTGCCTAGTGCAGCTCTGAGCACACAGTAAGTGCTCAATAGATCTCCTTAACGATGAAGACCGTTCCCAGCCCTGATTGAACTCATAGTTTCCCACCCCATAGTTTCTACTCTGTAACGAGTAGAACGATGCCCCGGGAATTCTATATACTTTCCTGCCTTCCTCCATGACCCTGAGTCCCATGGAGGAAAGGCTCAATGCCCTGCGCATTTCCCTCTTCCCCTCCTCACACAGAACCTCCACTCCGTGTGTAGCGAGAGCTGCCGGTCAGGATTCAGGAAAACAGCTCGGGAAGGGAAAGCCACCTGCTGCTACGACTGCGTGTCCTGTGCCAAGGGAGAGATAAGCAATCAGACGGGTAGGAGACCGGATAAAATCGTGCTTCCAAGTCAAACAGCAGTGATCTGGGCAAGACATTCCGAGAGAGTTTTCTGAGAGTGAGAAATAATAACGATAATAAGAACAAAGACAGAGATGTTTGTTAAGCACTTCCTAGGTGTCTAGGAAGCAGCTTGGCTCAGTGGAAAGAGCATGGGCTTGGGAGTCAGAGGTCGTGGGTTCTAATCCCGGTTCCTCCACTTGTCAGCTGTGTGATTTAGGGCAAGTCACTTCACTTCTCTGTGCCTCAGTTCCTTCATCTGAAAAATGCGGATTCAATAGCAGTTCTCCCTCCTACTTAGACTGTAAGCCCCATTTGGGACCTGATGATCTTGTATCCACTCCAGTGCTTAGTACAGTGCTGGGCACATAGTAAGCACTTAACAAATACTCCAATTATTATTAGCTGTGCCTAAGTCCTTGACAGAGACACCAAGATGCTTAGAGGATTTTTATGGTTATTGCTGAGTTTTTACTATGTGCTAGACACTGTACTAAACGCTAGGATAAATACAAACTAATCCGGTTGGACATAGTCTATGTAATAATAATAATTATAACTGTAGCATTTTGTAAGCGCTTACTATATGCCGCCATAGACGCCCGGGACTCCGTTCCCAAGAGGCCCGCCTGCCCGCCATCACACCGCGCGGCCTTGCTGCTCCCGGAAGGATCCTCTCCTCAGAGTGCCGCCATAGACATCCGGGACTCCGTTCCCGAGAGGCCCGCCGGCCCGCCATCACACCGCGCGGCCTTGCTGCTCCCAAAAGGATCCTCTCCTCAGAGCGCCGCCATAGACGCCCGGGACTCCGTCCCCGAGAGGCCCGCCCGCCCGCCATCATAACGCGCGGCCTTGCTGCTCCCGGAAGGATCGTCTCCTCAGAGCGCCGCCATAGACGCCCGGGACTCCGTTCCCGAGACGCCCGCCCGCCCGCCATCACACCGCGTGGCCCCCGCTGCTCCCGGAAGGATCCTCTCCTCAGAGCGCCGCCATAGACGCCCGGGACTCCGTTCCCGAGTGGCCCGCCCGCCGTCACACCACGCGGCCTTGCTGCTCCACGAAGGATCCTCTCCTCAGAGCGCCTCCATAGACGCCCGGGACTCCGTTCCCAAGAGGCCCGCCCGCCCGCCATCACAGCGCCCCCACGGACGCCCCCCCCTGCTTCCACCCCTCCCCCCCCACTTGGCAACCTTCCTTAAAGTGCCCTCATCCTCCCCTTCCCGGTCCGGTCCTGACTGACTCTCCCCCCGCCCCCAGGTAAAAAGCCCTTGTTATCACCATGTTACATTAACGACAACCTCATTCGCACCTCCTCAGCCCTCCCATGCTAGTTGACTGTTCGCTCCTCTCCCCAGGTATCTCCGCTCCCTGACCCCCCTTAACAGGCCCACCCTACTCCAGCACTTAATAGTTTGTATCTGCTCTCTGTTACATCATTATCTGCCAATTTTATTATTGCCATAGCATATTGATTGTTTAACTACACCCTGTGATGCCATCGCCTACTTATATCATTGCTACTGTTTTATTGCTTCTGCATCTCAATTGTTAACCTCCCACCGTACTGTCACTCGCCCTGCTGACCTCACCATGAGCTTTCAATTCCCTTGCTCCGAACTGCCATTCCCATTCCTCACCTTGCCCTTCCCCTCTCCCACCCAGCTTTTTCCCTCCCTCTCCCCCACCAAGACCACTCCCCCTCACCCCCCAACAAGGATTCCTCTGTACCAGCGCAGGTCCTCCGTTCCTCCCTCCCGGCCCCCTCCCTCGCTTTCTCCCCGCCCCCACCCCATCCCAGTTCTCCTTTCCCATCGCCACCCCCCTTCCCACTCTCCCCGCCCAGGCCTCCGCAAATTCATCCCAATCCAAACCCTCCCCACCCCTCGCACCCTGCCCCCTCCCTCCCCTCCCTCGACAGCTGCTGCCACGTGTGGCCTCTGGAACCCCCGCTCCGTTTTAAATAAGATCCCTTTCATCCTGGACTTATTCCTTTCCAGCTCTCTACTCCTCCTCGCCCTAACTGAAACTTGGCTGTCTCCAGACGACACGGTCTCTTCTGCTGCTCTCTGCAGTTCAGGCCTCTTCTTCTCCCACTCCCCCAGACTCACCGGAAAAGGAGGAGGTGTCCGTTTCCTTCTCGACCCCCAATGTCGCTTTCGCACTATCCCTCCTCCCCCTTCCCTTTCCTTCCCTTCCTTTGAAGCCTACATTATTCTCCTCTACCACCCCCTCCAGATTCTTGTAGCGGTCATCTACCGCCCTCCCGGCCCCACTTCCAACTTCTTTAACGACTTTGACCCCTTCCTCACCTTCCTTCTCTCCTTCTCCATGCCCACTCTGATCCTCGGAGACTTCAATATCCACATGGATATCCCTAACGACTCCTCTGCCGCCCGTCTTCTATCTCTCCTTGACGCTGCCAACCTCTTCCTCCACCCCACCTCACCCACTCACCAACTTGGTCATACCCTCGACCGCATCATCTCCTACCGCTGCACTGTGTCCACCCTCACCAACTCTGAAATCCCTCTCTCTGATCATAATCTTCTCACCTGCCTCCTCACTCACACTCCTTTCCCCTGTAAATCCGTATTACTCCCTCACAGAGATCTCTGCTCTCTGGACCCCACCCATCTTTCGGAGCGCCTCACACCCCCCCTCACCGCCCTCTCCTCTCTACCCAGTCTTGATGATCAGATTACTGCTCTCAACTCCACCCTTTCTACTCAGCTTTCCCTTCGCCGCTCTAGCACCACTAACCCACAGCCCTGGATCACTGCCACTGTCCGCCTCCTTCGCTCTTATGCTCGAGCTGCCGAACGCTGCTGGCGAAAGTCTAAACACCATGCCAACCTCGTTCACTTCAAGTTTATCCTTTCCTGCCTTAACTCAGCCCTCTCTTCTGCCAGACAAAACTATTTCTCTTCCCTTATTGACACCCATGCCCATCACCCCCGCCAGCTCTTCCGTACACTCAACTCCCTTCTCAGGCCCCCGGTTCCTCCCCCTCCTCCTTCCCTCACCCCCAACGATCTGGCCTCCTACTTCATTAACAAAATTAAATGCATCAGGTCCGACCTCCCCAAAGTCTCTTCCCCCCTTTCTCCATCCCCCCGGCTCTCAACACTCTCTGCTACTCTCCCATCATTCCCAGCAGTACCCTCAGAGGAGCTCTCCTCCCTCCTCTCAAGTGCTACTCCGGCTACCTGTGCTTCTGACCCCATTCCCTCTCATCTCATGAAATCTCTCGCTCCATCCCTTCTCCCCTACTTAACTTCCATCTTCAACCGCTCACTCTCCACTGGTTCCTTCCCCTCTGCCTTCAAACAGGCCCATGTCTCTCCCATCCTAAAAAAACCCCTCTTGACCCCACCTCACCTTCTAGTTATCGTCCCATATCCCTCCTACCATTCCTTTCCAAACTCCTTGAACGAGTTGTCTACACTCGCTGCCTAGAATTCCTCAACAACAACTCTCTCCTCGACCCCCTCCAGTCTGGCTTCCGTCCCCTACATTCCACGGAAACTGCCCTCTCAAAGGTCACCAATGACCTCCTGCTTGCCAAATCCAACGGCTCATACTCTGTCCTAATCCTCCTCGACCTCTCAGCTGCCTATGACATTGTGGACCACCCCCTTCTTCTCAACACGCTATCTGACCTTGGCTTCACAGACTCCGTCCTCTCCTGGTTCTCCTCTTACCTCTCCGGTCGTTCTTTCTCAGTCTCTTTTGCAGGCTCCTCCTCCCCCTCCCATCCTCTTACTGTGGGGGTTCCCCAAGGTTTATGCTTGGTCCCCTTCTGTTCTCGATCTACACGTACTCACTCGGTGACCTCATTCCCTCCCACGGCTTCAACTATCATCTCTACGCTGATGACACCCAGATCTACATCTCTGCCCCTGCTCTCTCCCCGTCTCTCCAGGTTCGCATCTCCTCCTGCCTTCAGGACATCTCCATTTGGATGTCTGCCAGCCACCTAAAGCTCAACATGTCGAAGACTGAACTCCTTGTCTTCCCTCCCAAACCTTGCCCTCTCCCTGACTTTCCCATCTCTGTTCACGGCACTACCATCCTTCCAGTCTCACAAGCCCGCAACCTTGGTGTCATCCTCGACTCCGCTCTCTCATTCACCCCTCACATCCAAGCCGTCACCAAAACCTGCCGGTCTCAACTCCACAACATTGCCAAGATCCGCCCTTTCCTCTCCATCCCAACCGCTACCCTGCTCATTCAAGCTCTCATCCTATCCCGTCTGGACTACTGCATCAACCTTCTCTCTGATCTCCCATCCTGGTGTCTCTCTCCACTTCAATCCATACTTCATGCTGCTGCCCGGATTATTTTTGTCCAGAAACGCTCTGGGCATATTACTCCCCTCCTCAAAAATCTCCAGTGGCTACCAATCAATCTGCGCATCAGGAAGAAACTCCTCACCCTGAGCTTCAAGACTCTCCATCACCTCGCCCCCTCCTACCTCACCTCCCTTCTCTCCTTCTACAGCCCAGCCCGCACCCTCCGCTCCTCTGCCGCTAATCTCCTCACTTTACCTCGTTCTGTCTTGTCCCGCCATCGACCCCCGGCCCACGTCATCCCCCGGGCCTGGAATGCCCTCCCTCTGCCCATCCGCCAAGCTAGCTCTCTTCCTCCCTTCAAGGCCCTGCTGAGAGCTCACCTCCTCCAGGACGCCTTCCCAGACTGAGCCCCTTCCTTCCTCTCCCCCTCGTCCCCCTCTCCATCTCCCCATCTTACCTCCTTCCCTTCCCCACAGCACCTGTATATATGTATATATGTTTGTACATATTTATTACTCTATTTATTTATTTATTTATTTATTTATTTTATTTGAACATATCTATTCTATTTATTTTATTTTGTTAGTATGTTTGGTTTTGTTCTCTGTCTCCCCCTTTTAGACTGTGAGCCCACTGTTGGGTAGGGACCGTCTCTATATGTTGCCAATTTGTACTTCCGAATCGCTTAGTACAGTGCTCTGCACATAGTAAGCCCTCAATAAATACGATTGATGATGATGATGATGATGATATGCCAAGAACTGTACTAAGTGCTGAGGTGAATACAAGCCAATTAGGTGAACACAGTTCCTGTCCCACATGAGGTTTGTAGTCTCAATACCCATAGAGAAGCAGCGTGGCTCAGTGGAAAGAGCAAGAGCTTTGTAGTCAAAGGTCATGGGTTCAAATCCCGGCTCTGCCAATTGCCAGCTGTGTGACTTTGGGCAAGTCACTTAACTTCTCTTTGTCTCGGTTACCTCATCTTTAAAATGGGTATTAAGACTTTGAGCCCCCGTGCCATCATTATTATTAGTGTTTTATGGTTGAGAGAACTGAGGAACAGAGAAGTGAAGTGACTTGCCCAAGTTCATACAGCAGAAATGTGGCAGAGCCGCGATTAGACCCCATGACCATCTTACTCCCAGGGGCGTACCCTATCCACTATACCATGCTGCCCCAAATGGAGATTACTGTTTTTATCACCATTTTACAAATGAGGTAACGGAGGCAAAGAGAAGTGAACTGATTTGCCCAAGGTCATACAGCAAACATGTCGCAGAGCCAGGATTATAACCCTGGTCTTTCTGACTCTTGGCCCCAGCTCCATCCACTAGGCCAGGCTGGAGGTGAGGCGTGGGGCAGTCGAATCCCTTGGCTTATTCTGTGTCCTACTTATTCATTCATTCAATCGTATTTATTGAGCGCATACTGAGTGCACAGCACTGTACTAAGCGCTTGGGAAGTACAGGTTGGCAACAAATAGAGACGGTCCCTATCCAACAGTGGGCTCACAACCTAGAAGCGGGAGACAGAGAACAAAAGCAAACATGCTAACAAAATAAAACAAATGAAATATATATGTACAAATAAAATAAATAAATAGAGTAAAAAATACGTACAAACATATATACGTATATACAGGTGCTGTGAATAGGGGAAGGAGGTAAGGCGGGGAGATGGGGAGGGGAGAAGGGGGAGAGAAGGGAGGGGGCTCAGTCTGGGAAGGTCTCCTGGAGAATGTGAGCTCTCAGTAGGGCTTTGAATGGAAGAAGAGAGCTAGCTTGGCGGATGTGTGGAGGGAGGGAATTCCAGGCCAGGGGGAGGACGTTGGCCGGGGATCGACGGTGGGACAGGTGAGAACAAGGCACGGTGAGGAGATTAGCAGCAGAGGAGTGGAGGGTGCGGTCTGGGCTGTAGAAGGAGAGAAGGGAGGTGAGGTAGGAGGGGGCGAGGTGATGGAGAGCCTTGAAGCCGAGAGTGAGGAGTTTTTGCCTGATGCGTAGGTTGATTGGTAGCCACTGGAGATTTTTGAGGAGGGGGAGTAACATGCCCAGAACGTTTCTGGACAAAGACGATCCGGGCAGCGGCGTGAAGTATGGATTGAAGAGGGGAGAGACAGGACTATGGGAGATCGGAGAGGAGGCTGATGCAGTAATCCAGACCTTATAGGATTAGAGCTTGAACCAGCAGGGTAGTGATTTGGATGGAGAGGAAAGGGCGGATCTGGGCAATGTTGTGGAGGTGAGCCTGGCAGGTTTTGGTGACAGATTGGATGTGAGGGGTGAACGAGAGAGCGGAGTCGAGGACGACACCAAGGTTGCGGGCTTGTGAGACGGGAAAGATGGTAGTGTCGTCAACAGTGATGGGAAAGTCAGGGAGAGGGCAGGGTTTGGGAGGGAAGACAAGGAGTTCAGTCTTGGACATGTTGAGTTTTAGATGGCGGGCAGACATCCAGATCGAGATGTCCTGAAGGCAGGAGGAGATGCGAGCCTGGAGGGAGGGAGAGAGAGAGCAGGGGCAGAGATATAGATTTGGGTGTCATCGGCGTAGAGATGATAGTTGAAGCCATGGGAGCGAATGAGTTCATCAAGGGAGTGAGTGTAGATCGAGAACAGAAGGGGACCAAGCACTGAACCTTGGGGAACCCGCACAGTAAGGGGATGGGAGGGTGGGAGGAACCTGCAAAAGAGACTGAGGATGAACGACCGGAGAGATAAGAGGAGAACTAGGAGAGGACGGAGTCTGTGAAGCCAAGGTCGGATAGCGTGTTGAGGAGTAGGGGGTGGTCCACAGTGTCGAAGGCAGCTGAGTGGTCGAGGAGGATTAGGATAGAGTAGGAGCCGTTGGATGTGGCAAGCAGGAGATCATTGGTGACCTTCGAGAGGGCACCTTCCGTGGAATGCAGGGGACGGAAGCCAGACTGGAGGGGGTCGAAGAGAGAGTTGGTGTTGAGGAATTCGAGGCAGCGCGTGTAGACAACTCGTTCAAGGAGTTTGGAAAGGAATGGTAGGAGGGATATGGGGCGATAACTAGAAGGTGAGGTGGGGTCAGGAGAGGTTTTTTTAGGTTGGGAGAGATGTGGGCATGTTTGAAGGCAGAGGGGAAGGAACCAGTGGAGAGTGAGCGGTTGAAGCTGGAATTTAAGGAAGGGAGAAGGGATGGAGATTTCATGAGATGAGAGGGAATGGGGTCTGAAGCACAGGTGGCCGGAGTAGCACTTGAGAGGAGAGAGGAGAGCTCCTCTGAGGATACTGCTGGGAAGGATGGGAGAGGAGCTGAGAGCGTTGAGAGCCGGGGGGTTGGAGAAAGGGGGGAGTGACTTTCGGGAGCTCAGACCTGGTGGATTTATTGTCTCATCGGTATTGGATTCTGTGCCCGGTTCGCAGCCTTTGCAATTTGGGAGGCTTCCCTCATTCCCCTGTCATTAATCAATCAACCAGTGGTATTAATAGAGCACCGATCTTGGGTGAAGTACTGTTCTTAGCACTTGGGAAAGTACAAGCCAACAGAGTTGGTAGATGCGTTCCCGGCCCTCGATCAATCAATCAATCAATCATATTAACTGAATGCTTACTGTGTGCCGAGCACTGTACTGACTGCTTGGGAGAGTACGATATAATAGTTGGTAGGTACATTCCCTGCCCCCAGGGAGCTTACAGTCCAGAGGGAGAGATAGACATTAAAATAAATTTTAATGACCGTGGGGCTGAGCGGGGTGGAGGTGAATACATCCTAAAAATCCAGGTGCAAATGTTACTGGGCAGACTGAACCAAATTTATCATTCCAGTCAATCAATGGCATTTACTGGGTGCCTACTGTAAGCAGAACACTATATACTAAGCACTTGAAAGAGTATCACACAACAGAGTTGGTAGACATGTCCCAGTCCTTTGAAAGCAGCTTCTCCATTCAACGTATTCTCTTGGTTACTTTTCTTTGCCTCCCTTTGCAACTTCGTGAACTTTATTGTGAAGTTCCCACTCCCAGGGAGCAGAAATTCACACCTCGTCTCAGGTAAGGCGGGAAATCCTATTTATTCCTTTCAGATATGGATCAATGTGTAACGTGCCCCGAAGATGAATTTCCAAATTGTCAAAGACAGTAGTGTAACCCGAAAGCCGTGGTCTTCCTTTCCTACGAGGAACCTCTAAGAATTGTTCTGGTGTCCCTAGCCCTCTGTTTCTCTCTCCTCACCACCCTGGTTTTGGGGGTCTTTATCCACCACCAGGACACTCCCATAGTAAAAGCTAACAACCGCAGCCTCAGTTACACTCTCCTCCCTGACCTCCTGCTCTGCTTCCTTACCTCCTTGACCTTTATTGGCTCCCCCGACCCGGCTACCTCTCTCCTGCGGGCCTTCAGTGTCACCTTCACCGTGGCCATTTCTCCTGTGTTGGCTACGACATTCACCGTGATCCTGGACTTCAAGTCTACCGGGTCGGGGAGCATAATGAGGACATGGCTGGGGCCCAGGGCGCATTCTTCCATCGTCTGTGTCAGCTCTCTCACCCATGTGGGCAACTGCACGGTCCGGTTGGGGGCCTCCCTCACTGCCCCGTTCTCTTACGTGGACGTGGCGTCCAAAGCCAGGGTCATCATCACCCAGTGCAACGAGGGCTTCTCCTCCGCCTTCTATTGCATCCTGGGTTACATGAGGCTCCTGGCCCTGGTCAGCCTCACGATGGCCTTCCTGGCCAGGAAGCTGCCAGACAGCTTCAGCGAGGCCAGGTTCATCACGTTCAGCAAGCTGGTGTTCTGCAGCATCTGGGCCTCCTTCATGCCCACCTACCTGAGAACCAAGGGCAAAGCCACGGTGGCCGGGGGAGTCTTCTCCATCCTGGCCTCTTTTAGACTGTGAGCCCACTGTTGGGTAGGGACTGTCTCTATATGTTGCCAATTTGTACTTCCCAAGCGCTTAGTACAGTGCTCTGCACATAGTAAGCGCTCAATAAATACGATTGATGATGATGATGGCCTCTGGCACCGGGACCCTCAGCTGAATCCTTGGGCTCAAGGTCTTCGTGATCCTGCTGAGGCCGGGCAAGAACACCAGAGGGCGGCTCCTGGAGTGGGAAGGGAATCCTTAAATGGGGAACAATCAGGCGAGACCGTCCAGGGCCAGGTTCGGGGAGGTGGGCACTCGAAGGCGAGGGTTCAAATGCAGCCCCTCCCCATGAACGCAAGACTCCATGGGCCTCCTTCGGAGGGTATTGTTTCTTCTGAGGTGATTTCCCTGATCGGCTACCAAATCCTTCACGTTCCTCCCTTCCCTTCGGCTTCCAACCTCCCGTCCTTGATTGATCATGAGGGCATGAGTTCGGTCAAGCATAGCACCATTCTCTGTCCCCAGGGGGAGGCTGAGGGCAGCGCCTCCCGCAGGCAAATAGAGAGACAGATCCTAACACGTCCATCCTGAATATCTGGGAGAGCCCTAGTTGAGCGGGATGGGGCACATCATTCCCGAATCAGTCCCCACTCTGTGACTTTGATCCTGTCCCTTCCAGCTCTGCCCTCTTCCCACCTCCCTCATCATCATCATCATCATTATCATCATTAATCGTATTTATTGAGCGCTTACTATGTGCAGAGCACTGCACTAAGAGCTTGGGAAGTACAAATTGGCAACATATAGAGACAGTCCCTACCCAACAGTGGGCTCACAGTCTAAAAGCGGGAGACAGAGAACAAAACCAAACATACTAACAAAATAAAATAGAATAGATATGTACAAATAAAATAAATAAATAAATAAATAGAGTAATAAATATGTACAAACATATATACATATATACAGGTGCTGTGGGGAAGGGAAGGAGGTAAGATGGGGGGATGGAGAGGGGGACGAGGGGGAGAGGAAGGAAGGGGCTCAGTCTGGGAAGGCCTCCTGGAGGAGGTGAGCTCTCAGCAGGGCCTTGAAGGGAGGAAGAGAGCTAGCTTGGCGGATGGGCAGAGGGAGGGCATTCCAGGTCCGGGGGATGACGTGGGCCGGGGGTCGATGGCGGGACAGGCGAGAGCGAGGTACGGTGAGGAGATTAGCGGCGGAGGAGCGGAGGGTGCGGGCTGGGCTGTAGAAGGAGAGAAGGGAGGTGAGGTAGGAGGGGGCGAGGTGATGGACAGTCTTTCAACCAGTCAACCAATAGTGTTTATACATAACCTATAGTGTATAGAGCACTGTACTAAACCCCTGGGAGTGTATGATATAACAGTGTAGCAAATACATTCCCTGCCCACAACGTGTTAAAGTGTAGAGGGGGAGACAGACATTAATTCAAATGAATAAATTGCAACTATGTAATTCCATTCTAACTCTGTTTTCCTAGGTCGTTTTGCCTTTCATTAGCCACAGCTTGTGGATATCACTTCTCCCATTTCATTTCTCATCTTTGTCTCACCAAAGAAATGTGCCAAATAAAATTATTCGAACCATCAAGGTTTCTATGTGCAGATCGCTGTACTATGTCGTTGGGAAAGTACTATATAACAGAATTAGTAGATGCAATAACTGCACATAGAGAGTTTATTATATACAGGGGGAAATAGAAATTGAAATACACTACATATAGAAAAAGTAGTAGAGTATAAGGATATGTACATAAATGGTGTGGAGCTGGGGTAAATATCAAAGTGAATATATTTTCTCATAGAGTTACACGTTATAAATTAGAATTTGTTCCAGAAGCTATGGAATAAGAAAATGAAATTCCATTTTGTGCTATATTCCTTAAAAATGAATGGTTAGTACAATGCTCTGCACACAGTAAGCGCTCAATAAATACGATTGATTGATTGATTGATTAAACTACTGTTTAATCTTTATTAAAGTATCTCCTAGTATGAGGACTTGTATTATTGAGTCCCATCATGGCCTAGTGAAAAGAGCCTGGGCCTGGGAGTCAGAGGTCCTGGGTTCTAATCTTTCTCCACCATTTATCTCCTGTCTGACCTTGGGAAACTTACTTGACCTCCTCTTTTCGCTTTTCTCTCAATCAGTGAACCAATCAATCAGTGGCATTTATTGAACACTCACTGTGTGCAGAGTACTGTGCTAAATTCTTGGAAAGATACAATGTAACTGAGTTGGTAGACACATTCTCTGCCCACAACGAACGTTCAGTCTAGAGATGGAGGTTACAGTCTAGAACTTCCAGGCTAAAACTAACAATGTTTTCCTCTTCTATCTATGGGGGCCACTACTCTCCAGTCTTTTATCAAGATAAAGAAATCTAGGAAAGACGATTTATGGCTATTAATTCCAACATGATGACTTCATGTCCTCCAGCTTCAGTTCCCTGTTTTTTCCACCTGAAAGATCTGCACATCCTATTTTTTTATTTTTTTTCATTTTAACATTCTCATCTGTGACCTTTCTGGAATAGTGGAAGCGCAGAGCAGAAAGCGACTGCAATAACTCTCCTGGACAAGGCCCTTGGGCTCCAAACAGGTGAACATCTAAATGGGTTTGCCCAACCTCTAGAGGAATAGAGAGGGGAGGCAGAATCTCTACAGATTCATAGGACCAGGTTTCAAATCCCAACCCTGCCACTTATCTGTTGTATGAACTTTGTCACGTTGCTTTACTTCTGTGCACCTCAGTTCCCTCATCTACAAAATGGTGACTCAAAACCATTTAACAATAATAAAATAGCGATAGCATTTGTTAAGTGCTTACTATGTGCCAAGCACTGTTCTAAGCGTTGGGGTAGATACAGATTAATAAGGTTGTCCCAGGTGTAGCTCACAATTTCAATCCCCTTTTTTCAGATGAGGTAATAGGCACAGAGAAATTAAGTGGTTTGCCCCAGGTCACACAGCTGACAAGGGGAAAAACTGGGATTAGAAGCCCTACTCAGAGCTCACCTCCTCCGGAAGGCGTTCCCCGACTGAGCTCCCCTGAGCCCCCCTTTTTCCTCTCTTCCTCTTCCTCCCCTCCCCATATCCCCCCCCACCCTACCTCCTTCCCCTCCCCACAGCACTTGTGTATAATTGTACATATTTATTACTCTATTTATTTTATTCATGATGTATTTATAGCTATAATTTTAATTATTCTGATGGTATTCATTCATTCAATCGTATTTATTGAGCGTTTACTGTGTCCAAAGCACTGTACCAAGCTCTTGGGAAGTACAAGTATTGACACCTGTTTACTTGTTTTCTTGTTTTCTTGTTTACTTGTTTTGGTTTGCTATCTGCTTCCCCCTTCTGGATTGTGAGCCCATTTTTGGGTAGGAACCGTCTCTATACGTTGCCGATTTGTGCTTCCCAAGCGCTTAGTACAGTTCTGTCTGCACACAGAAAGCGCTCAATAAATACTATTGAATGAATGAATGAGTGAATTAGAATCCACTTCCTCTGACTCCTAAGCCCATGATTATTGTTATATTGTACTCTCCCAAGCGCTTACTACAGTGCTGTGCACACAGTAACTACTCAATAAATATGATTTAATGACAGACTGACTGAAAGAGCAATGGAGCAAACCTTCGAGTAAGGCCTTGATGAGGGCCTGACCTAGAATGGCAGACGGCATATCCATGTCCTTGGTGCATGGCTCCAGGAATTTAGAGAGAGGCCGCTAGTAGGGGCATCCTTTAGTAGGGAGCATCCCTCCTAGATGTTAAGAGACAGATTGAGAGATGGGTAGAGACAGATAGAGAAAGTGGGGGAGAGGCAGGAGGAGGTACAAAAAGAGAGAGACGGACAGAGAGAGATAGGGGAAACAGAAAGAATAAGAGACAGGGGAAGGAGGTGGAGAGGAGGGAGACAAGCAAGAAGAAGAGAGAAGGAAAAAAAAACGAGATGAGGAAACAGAGATGGGAAAGATAGACTGTAAACTCTCTATGGGCAGGGAACGTGTCTATCTACTCTGTTATATTGGATTCTTCCAAGCATTTAGTATGCACAGCGCACATAGTACACACAGCCCCTGCATACAGTAAGCGCTTAGTAAATACCATTAATGATCCTTTCCTCCAGCCTGAGCAAAATCACTGCATTTGTAACCTTTAACATCTTGATATTCACCCTACCCCAAGCCCATAGCACTTATATACATCAATCATTCCATCAATTAATCATTCAGTTGTATTAATTAAATGCTTACTGTGTGCAGAACACTGGATCAACTGTTGGGTAGATACAAGATAATCAGGTTGGGAACACTCTATGTCCCACATGGAGCTCATGTCTTAATCTCCATTTTATATATGAAGTAACTGAGGAACTGAGGAGCACAGACGTTGTGACATGCCTAACGTCACAGAGCAGATAAGTGATGGATCCAGGATTAGAACCCAGGCTCTCTGACTCCCAGGCCTGTGTTCTAAACACTAGACCATGTCATCTGCTTCTGTGTGAATGGATGTATACATGTATATATGTAAGCCAACTGACGTTTTATTTCAATTCTATTGCAACATTCGTCCCTCATCCCCATTCGCAGGTGAGACACCATCTGATAAATGAGAAAACAGCTATTGAGAGTAAAACCACATTTCATTCTAGGTGAACAACTCCCTTCCCAGGATCTTATCCAGGGCAGCTTTCATGTCCTTGTTCCTCAGGCTGAAAATGAGAGGGTTCAGCGTGGAGGCCACCACCGTGTAGAACACGGACACTAGCAGGTCTTGAAATGAGAGAGAGTCAGAGGGTCGTTTCAGATAAGCGAAGGAACTGGTGGAAGAGAAGAAGGCTACGATGACGGGGGGGGGGGGCACACTGGTGGAGAAGGCTTTGGTCCGGCCATCTGAAGACCTTCAGCGCAGCTGAGAAGACGCAAACGTAAGACCTGATCATTGAGACGGAACAGAAGGCAAGACATAAAATTAGGGCTGAAATACCCATCTCCGCCATGATCCAGTCAGACCCAAAGAGCTTCAGGAGCTGGGGGATATCACAGAAGAACTGGTAGATCTCACTGTACCTACAGAAGGGTAGAGAGAAGGTCACAGCTGTTTGCATAAGTCCAGAAAGACTCCCACTGAACCAGGAAGAAGCTGTGACCCTCCCACAGGTCCCTCGTCTCATGACGACCTCACAGCTAGGGGGGAGGCATATGGTCAAGTAGCGGTCAAAGGACATGACCGTGAGCAAGGTCATTTCAGTGGATGCCAAAGATACGAAGAAAAACACTTGGATAACACAGCCCGGGAAAGAGAGTTCTCTACGGTTAGTCAGGGAGCTGACAATGAATTTGGGGACAGTGGTGGAGATGTAACAGAGGTCGAGGATGGACAGGAGCCTGAGGGAGAAGTACATGGCGGTGTGGAGTCTCCGGTTGAGGGTCGTGACAGCAACGACGAGGAGATTCCTAGTCAGGACCACAGTGTAGACCTGGAGGCACAGCACGGTGTGGACCAACTGCAGCTCCCGGACCTCCAGGAATGCCAGGAGGATGGATTCCACCATGGTGGAGACGTTGGCCATTTTCTCCCCAGACATTTTTCAGGTATCACGTGGGGACTCTGACAGTGAAAAAGGAGAAGGAAAAGGCAATTTTCCACTGTATTGTTCTGAGAAGCAGCGTGGCTGAGTGGAAAGAGTATGGGCTTGGAAGTCAGAGATCATGGGTTCTAATCCCGGTTCCCCCACGTGTCTGCTGTGTAACCTTAGTCAAGTCACTCAACTTCTCTGAGCCTCAGTCACCTCATCTGTAAAATGGGGATTAAGACTGTGAGCCCTACTTGGAACAATAGTAGGTACATCGCAAATAGTAATCGCTTAACAAATGTCATCATTATATTATTACCTGATTTCTATGGTATTCATCAAGCGCTTATTATGTGTCAGATACTGTTATAAGCCCTGGGGTAGATACAATATAATCAGTTGCACACAGTCTCTGTCATACATAGGGCTCACAGTATTAATCTCCATTTTACAGCTGAGGTAACCAAGGCACAGAAAACTGAAGTGACTTGCTCAAATCACTGATGAACATAAGAATGTTTGTTCCTTATCAGAGAAAACTCTGACTATAAATTCAGGATCATAACCCTGTTCAGTTTGAGTTGGCTGTGGATGGAAATGTTGAGGCTTTGATTATTGCAGTTTTTGTGAAACACATTAAGAGTCAAGCTCTGTTCTAAGTACTGAAGTAGATACAAGTTCATCAGATTGGGTACAGTCCATGTCCAACCTAAGACTCACAGTCTAAGTAGTTAAGAGAATGGATATTGAATCCCCATTTTACAGTTGAGGAAACTGAGCACTGATCGGGACTCCGTTCCCGAGAGGCCCGCCCGCCATCACACCGCGCGGCCTTGCTGCTCCCGGAAGGATCCTCTCCTCAGAGCGCCGCCTTAGACGCCCGGGACTCCGTTCCCGAGAGGCCCGCCCGCCATCACACCCGCTGCTGGCCCCCGCTGCTCTCGGAAGGCTCCTCTCCTCAGAGCGCCCCCATAGACGCCCCCTGTTTCCACCCCACCCCCCCATTTAAGCGATCTTCCTTAAAGTACCCCCCATCCCCCCCCCTTCCCGGTCCGGTCCTGACTGACTCTCCCCCCCAACCCCGTGAAAAAGGCCCTTGTTATCACCAAGTTACATTGACGACAACCTCATTCGCACCTACTCAGCTCCCCCATGCTAGTTGGCTGTTCACTCTTCCCCCCAGGTATCTCTCTGCTCCCTGACCCTCTTAACAGGTCCACTCTAATCCAACACATAATAGATTGTATCTGCTCTTTATGACATCACTATCTGCCAATTTTATTATTGCCGTACCATGTTAACTGTTTAACTATGCCCTGTGATGCCATCGCCTACTTATATCATTGCTACTGCTTTATCGCTTCTGCATCTCATTTGCTAACCTCCCGCTGTACTGTCAGTCGCCTTGCTGACCTCATCATGGACTTTCAATTCCCTTGCTCCCAACTGCCATTCCCATTCCTCACCTTCCACTTCCCCTCTCCCACCCAGTTTTTTCCCTCCCTCTCGCCCACCAAGACCACTCCCCCTCACCCTCCATCAAGGATCCCTCTGTACCAGCGCCAGTCCTCCGCTTCTCCCTCCCACCCCCCTCCCTCCCCTTCTCCCCGCCCCCACCCAATCCCAGTTCTCCTTTCCCATCGCCACCCTTTTTGCCACTCTCCCCGCCTAGGCCCCCGCCAACTCATCCCAATCCAAACCCTCCCCACCCCTCGCACCCTTCCCCCTCCCTCCCCTCCCTCAGCAGCTACTGCCAAGTGTGGCCTCTGGAACCCCCGCTCCGTTTTAAGTAAGATCCCTTTCATCCAGGACCTATTCCTTTCCAGCTCTGTACTCCTCCTCCCCCTGACATAAACATGGTTGTCTCCGGACGACACGGTCTCTTCTGCTGCTCTCTCCAGTGCAGGCCTCCTCTTCTCCCACTTCCCCAGACTCACCGGAAAAGGAGGAGGTGTCCGTTTCCTTCTCGCCCCCCAATGTCGCTTTCGCCCTATCTCTCCTCCCCCTTCCCTTTCCTTCCCTTCCTTCGAAGCCTACATTATTCGCCTCTACCTTCCCCTTCAGATGCTTGTAGCCGTCATCTACCGCCCCCCCCGGCCCCACCTACAACTTCTTTAACGATTTTCACCCCTTCCTCACCTTCCTTCTCTCCTTTTCCATGCCCCTCTGATCCTCGGAGAATTCAACATCCACATGGATATCCCTGATGATTCCTCTGCCGCCCGCCTTCTATCTCTCCTCGACGCTGCCAACCTCTTGCTACACACCACCTCACCCACTCCCAGCTTGGTCATACCCTCGACCTCATCATCTCCTATCGCTGCACTGTGTCCACCCTCACCAACTCTGAAATCCCTCTCTCTGATCATAATCTTCTCACCTGCCTCCTCACTCACACTCCTTTCCCTTGTAAATCCATATTACTCCCTCAAAAAGATCTCCGCTCTCTTGACCCCATCCATCTTTCTGAGCTCCTCACAACCCACCTCGCGTCCCTCACCTCTCTGCCCAGTCTTGATTATCAGATTACTGCTCTCAACTCTACCCGTTCTACTCAGCTAGACTCATTCGCACCCCTTTCCCTTCGCCGCTCTCGTATCACTGACTCACAGCCCTGGATCACTGACACTGTCTGCCTCCTTCGCTCTTATGCTCGAGCTGCCGAACGTTGCTGGCGAAAGTCTAAACACCATGCCAACCTCGTTCACTTCAGTTTTATCCTTTCCTGCCTTAACCCAGCCCTCTCTTCTGCCAGACAAAACTATTTCTCCTCCCTTATTGATACCCATGCCCATCAAACCCGCCAACTCTTCCGTGCTTTCAACTCCCTTCTCAGGCCCCCGGTTCCTCCCCCTCCTCCTTCCCTCACCCCCAAAGATCTGGCCTCCTACTTCATTAACAAAATTAAATCCATCAGGTCAGACCTCCCCAAAGTCACTTCCCCCCCTTCTCCAACCCCCCCGCTGTCAACACTCTCTGCTACTCTCCCATCCTTCCCAGCAGTATCCTCAGAGGAGCTCTCCTCCCTCCTCTCAAGTGCTACTCCGGCCACCTGTGCTTCAGACCCCATTCCCTCTCATCTCATGAAATCTCTCGCTCCATCCCTTCTCCCCTCCTGAACTTCCATCTTCAACCGCTCACTCTCCACTGGTTCCTTCCCCTCTGCCTTCTCTCCCATCCTAAAAAAACCCTCTCGTGACCCCACCTCGCCTTCTAGTTATCGCCCCATATCCCTCTTACCATTCCTTTCCAAACTCTTTAAACGAGTTGTCTACACGCGCTGCCGCGAATTCCTCAACACCAACTCTCTCCGCGATCCCCTCAAGTCTGGCTTCCGTCCCCTACATTCCACGAAAACTGCCCTCTCAAAGGTCACCAATGACCTCCTGCTTGCCAAATTCCACGGCTCCTACTCTATCCTAATCCTCCTCGACCTCTCATCTGCCTTCGACACTGTGGACCACCATCTTCTCCTCAACACGCTATCCGACCTTGGCTTCACAGACACCGTCCTCTCCTGGTTCTCCTCTTATCTCTCCGGTCGTTCATTCTCCGTCTCTTTTGCAGGCTCCACCTTCCCCTCCCATCCCCTTACTGTGGGGGTTCCTCAAGGTTCAGTGCTTGCTCCCCTTCTGTTCTCGATCTACACTCACTCCCCTGGTGACCTCATTCGCTCCCACGGCTTCAACTATCATCTCTACGCTGATGACACCCAGATCTACATCTCCGCCCCTGCTCTCTCCCCCTCTCTCCAGGCTCGCATCTCCTTCTGCCTTCAGGACATCTCCATCTGGATGTCTGCCCGCTACCTAAAACTCAACATGTCCAAGACTACGTTCCTTGTCTTCCCTCCCAAACCCTGCCCTCTCTCTGACTTTCCCATCTCTATTGACGGCACTACCATCCTTCCTGTTTCACAAGCCCGCAACCTTGGTGTCATCCTCGACTCCGCTCTCTCATTCACCCCCTCACTTCCAAGCCGTCACCCAAACCTGCCGGTCTCAGCTCCGCAACATTGCCCAGATCCGCCCTTTCCTCTCCATCCAAACCGCTACCCTGCTCGTTCAAGCTCTCATCTTATCCCGTCTGGACTACTGCATCAGCCTTCTCTCTGATCTCCCATCCTCGTGTCTCTCCCCACTTCAATCCATACTTCATGCTGCTGCCCGGATTGCCTTTGTCCAGAAACGCTCTGGGCATGTTACTCCCCTCCTCAAATATCTCCGGTGGCTACCAATCAATCTGCGCATCAGGCAGAAACTCCTCACCCTCGGCTTCAAGGTTCTCCATCACCTCGCCTCCTCCTACCTCACCTCCCTTCTCTCCTTCAGACCACCCTGCACCCTCCGCTCCTTGGCCGCTAATCTCCTCACCGTACCTCGTTCTCTCTTGTCCCGCCATCGGCCCCCGGCTTAAGTCATTCCCCGGGCCTGGAATGCCCTCCCTCTGCCCATCTGCCAAGCTAGCTCTCTTCCTCCCTTCAAGGCCTTACTGAGAGCTCACCTCCTCCAGGCGGCCTTCCCAGACTGAGCCCCTTCCTTACTCTCCCCCTCGTCCCCCTCTCCATCCCCCTCTCCATCCCCCCATCTTACCCCCTTCCCATCCCCACAGCACCTGTATATATATATATATATATATGTTTGTACTTATTTATTATTCTATTTATTTATTTATTTATCTTACTTGTACATATCTATTCTATTTATTTTATTTTGTTAGTATATTTGGTTTTGTTCTCTTTCTCCCGCTTCTAGACTGTGAGCCCGCTGTTGGGTAGGGACTGTCTCTAGGTGTTGCCGACTTGTACTTCCCAAGCGCTAAATACAGTGCTCTGCACACAGTAAGTGCTCAATAAATGCGATTGATTGATTGATTGATTCATTGAACGGTTAAGTGTCATATCCCAGGTCAACACAGCAGGCAAGTGACAGGGCTGTGATTTGAACCCAGGTACAATGACTCCCAGGAATATTTTCCTTCCACTGTCATAATATTTTGGATCCTTTAGTTGTGAAAGAGGGAGAATCATGATTTCGTTGTATGCAAGATGTGGAGTTAATGTAAAATAAATGTATCTGAATACAAAGAGTTGGCTGAGTGAGTTGGGATACGATCAGGAGTTCTTAGGAAACAAAGGTTCAGTGAGGAGTCTGAAATAGGACACAATCAGGAATTCCTAGGAAAACCACAATCAATGGAAGGTCTGGTAATTTCCTCATGGTAGCTGTATGTTTGGGTCTAGAGTAACAAAATAAAGAAGCCCTTAGAAGCAGCCTTCACTTCATCCTGAGAAATCTGAATACTGCGCACTGACTTTTTTCCAATGGTATTTGTTAAGTGCTTACTACATTCATTCATTCACTCAATCGTATTTATTTAGCGCTTACTGTGTGCAGAGCACTGTACTAAGAGCTGGGAAGTACAAGTTGGCAACATATATAGACGGTTCCTACCCAATATCGGGCTTACAGACTAGAAGGGGGAGGCAGACAAGAAAACAAAGCATATTAACAAAATAAAATAAATAGAATGTGTAAATATGTTCAAGTAAAATTAATAGAGTACTAAATCTGTACAAACATATATACAGGTGCTGTGGGGAGGGGAAGGAGATAGGGCGGGGGGATGGGGAGGGGGAGAGGAAGGAGGTGGCTCAGTCTGGGAAGGCTTCCTGGAAGAGGCGATCTATCAGTAGAGCTTTGAAGGGAGGAAGAGAGCTAGCTTGGCGGATGTGCGGAGGGAGGGCATCCCATGCCAGGGGGAGGACGTGGGCCGGGGGTCGACGGCGGGAAAGGCGACTACAAGGCACAGTGAGGTGCTTATCGTCAGAGGAGCGGAGGGTACAGGCTGGGCTGTAGAAGGAGAGAAGGGAGGTGAGGTAGGAGGGGGCGAGGTGATGGAGAGCCTTGAAGCCGATAGTGAAGAGTTTTTGCCTGATGCATAGGTTGACTGGTAGCCACTGGAGATTTCTGAGGAAGGGAGTAACATGCCCAGAGCGTTTCTGCACAAAGACGATCCGGGCAGCAGCATGAAGTATAGACTGAAGTGGGGAGAGACAGGAGGATGGGCGATCAGAGAGGAGGCTGATGCAGTAATCCTGTCAGGATAGGATGAGAGATTGAACCAGCAGGGTTGCGATTTGGATGGAGAGGAAAGGGCGGATCTTGGCGATGTTGCAGAGGTGAGACCGGTAATTTTTGGTGACTTATTGGATGCGAGGGGTGAACGATAGAGCAGAGTCGAGGATGACACCAAGGTTGCGGGCTTGTGAGACGGGAAAGATGGTAGTGCCGTCAACAGTGATGGGAACGTCAGGGAGAGGGCAGGGTTTGGGAGGGAAGATAAGGAGTTCAGTCTTGAACATATTGAGTTTTAGATGGCGGACAGACATCCAAATGGAGATGTTCTGAAGGCAGGAGGAGACCCGATCCTGAAGGGAGGGATAGAGAGCAGGGGCAGAGTTGTAGATTTGGGTGCCATCAGCGTAGAGGTGATAGTTGAAGCCGTGGGAGCGAATGAGTTCACCAAGGGAGTGAGTGTAGATAGAGAACAGAAGGGGACCGGGAACTGACCCTTGAGGAACCCCTACAGTAAGGGGATGGGAGGGGGATTAGGAGCCCGCAAAAGAGACTGAGAATCAACGACCGGAGAGCTAAGAGGAGAACCAGGAGAGGACAGAATCTGTGAAGCCAAGGTTGGATAGCGTATTGAGGAGAAGGGAGTGGTCCAAAGTGTCGAAGGCAGCATAGAGGTCGAGGCTAGAGTATGAGCCGTTGGAGTTGGCAAGCAGGAGGTCATTGGTGACCTATGAGAGGGCAGTTTCCGTGGAATGTAGGGGACGAAAGCCAGATTGGAGAGGGTCGAGGAGAGAGGTGGCGCTGAGGAATTCGAGGCAGCTGGTGTAGACGACTCGTTCTAGGAGTTTGGAAATGAACGGCAGGAGGGAGATAGGGCGATAACTAGAAGGTGAGTTGGGGTCAAGAGAGGGTTTCTTTTAGGATGGGGGAGACGTGGGCATGTTTGAAGGCAGTGGGGAAGGACCCAGTGGTGAGTGAGCGCTTGAGGATGGACGTTAAGGAGGGGAGAAATGACGGGGCTTGAGATTTCATAAGATGAGAGGGAATGGGGTCAGAAACACAGGTGGCCGGAGTAACACTTGAGAGGAGGGAGGAGATCTCATTTGAGGGTACTGCTGGGAAGGATGGGAGAGTAGCGGAGAAGGTTGAGAGCCGGAGGGTTGGGGAAGGAGGGGAGTGGCTTTGGGGAGGTCAGACCTTAATTTTATTAATGAGGTAGGAGGCCAGATCGTTGGGGTGAGGGAAGGAGGAGGGGGATGAACCGGGGACCTGAGAAGGGAGTTAAATGTACGGAAGTCATGACGGGGATGATGGGCATGGGTGTCAATAAGGGAGGAGAAATAGTTTATTCTGGCAGAGGAGAGGGCAGAGCTAAGATAGGAAAAGATAAACTTGAAGTGAACGAGGAATGCTTGGTGTTTAGACTTTCGCCAGCAGCGTTCAGCATCTCGAGCATAAGAGGCAAGGAGGTGCACAGTGGCATTGATCCAGGGTTGTGGGTTAGTGGTGTGAGAGGGGCAAAGGGGAGCGAGGGAGTCGAGCTGAGTAGAGAGAGTGGAGTTGAGAGCAGTAATCTGATCGGCAAGATTCAGTAGAGAGGAAAGGGAGGCGAGGTGGGGTGTGAGGCGCTCAGAAAGATGGATAGGGTCGAGAGAGTGGAGGTCTCTGTTAAGTACTAACATAGATTTACAAGGGAGAGAAGTGTGAGTGAGTGGGCAGGTGAGAAGGTTATGATCAGAGAGATGGATTTCAGAGTTGGTGAGGGTGAAGATAGTGCAGTGATAGGAGATGATGAGGTCGAGGGTGTGACCAAGTTGGTGAGTGGGCGAGGTGTGGTGGAGCAGGAGGTTAGAATCGTCAAGGAGAGATAGAAGGCGAGGGGCAGAGGAGTCACCAGGGATATCCACGTGGATGTTGAAGTCTCCGAGGATCAGAGTGGTCATGGAAAAGGAGAGAAGGAAGGTGAGGAAGGGGTCAAAATCGTTAAGCAAGTTGGAAGCGGGGCCGGGGGGGACGGTAGATGGTGGCTACAAGAATCTGAAGGGGGTGGTTGAGGCGAATAATGTGAGCTTCAAAGGAAGGGAAGGAAAGGGAAGGGGGAAGAGGTATAGTGTGAAAGCGACATTAGGGGGCGATAAGGTAACCGACACCTCCTCCTTTCCCGGAGAGTCTGGGGGAGTGGCAGAAGAAGAAGCCTCCACTGGAGAGAGCAGCAGAAGAGACCGTGTCGTCCGGAGACAGCCATGTTTTAGTTAGGGCGAGGATGAGTAGAGACCTGGAAAGGAATAGGTCCAGGATGAAAGGGAGCTTACCTATAATGGAGCGGAGGTTCCAAAGGCCACACTTGGCAGCAGCTGTGGAGGGAGAGAAGGGAGGGGGAAGGGTGCGAGGGTTGAGGAAGGTTTGGATTGGGATGAGCTGGCGGGGGCCTAGGCGGGGAGAGTGGGAAGAGGGGTGGCGATGAGAAATGAGAACTGGGATGGTGTGGGGTCGGGGAGGAGGGAAGGGCCTGGGAGGGAGGAGTTGAGGGATGGCGTTGGTAAAGATGGATCCTTGGTAGAGGTGGAAGGGGGGGAAGGGAGGGAAAAAGCTGGGTGGGAGAGGGGAAGGAGAAGGTGAGGAATGGGAATGGCAGTTGGGAGCAGGGGATTTGATAGTTCATGGTGAGGTCAGCAAGGTAAATGACAGCACAGCGGGAGGTTAACAATTGAAATGCAATAGCAATAGTACAGTAGCAATGATATAAGTAGGTGATGACATCATAGAGGGTAGTTAACAATTAACATGCTATGGCAATAATGAAATAGGCAGATGATGATATCACAGAGAGCAGATAACAACTACTCTGTGATGGCAAAAAATAAGCAGATGATGACATCGCAGACAGCAGTTAACAATTAACATGCGATGGCAGTAAAATAAGCAGGTGATGACATCTCGAGAGAAGTTAACAATTAACATCCGATGGGAATAATAAAATGAAAAGACGATGACATCACACAGAGCATTTAAAAATTAATATGCAGAAGCGACCATAAGATGGGCAGGTGATGCTCAGTGCAAAAGGATGAATTGTGCATAGGTCAGTCAAATCAGGTCAAATAGGTTAATGGCAAACAGAGTCCAGGGGCTCTTGGCCAAACTGACTAGGAGGTGGAGGAGGATGGAGTCCTGTGGATGGCAGCTCTGGAGTAGGGCAGAACAGCTAAGGGGGGTCAGGGAGCAGAGATGCCTGGGGAGAGGAGTGAACAGCCAAATATCAAGGAAGGGCTGACTAGGTGTGAATGAGGTTGTAGTTACAGTAACTTGGTGATAACAAGGGCCTTTTTCCCGAGGGAGGGGAGGCGGGGGGGGGGGGGGAAATCAGTCAGGTCCGTACCGGGAAACGGGGAGTCGGGGGCTCCTCAACGCTGGTCGTTTACGCGGTGGTGGGGGGGATGGAAGGAGGGGGACGCAATGACTCACGGACAAGCAAGGGGATACAATGATCTATGAACAAGCAGGGGGATACAATGTTCCACAATCTAGCAGGGGGACACAATGTGTGTATATATATATATATATATATATATATATATATATATATATATATATATATATATATATATATATATATATATATATATATATATATGTACATATGTTTGTACGTATTTATTACTCTATTTATTAATTTTATTTGTACATATTTATTCTATTCATTTTATTTTGTTAATATGTTTTATTTTGTTCTCTGTCTCCCCCTTCTAGACTGTGAGCCCACTGTTAGGTAGGGACTGTCTCTATATGTTGACAACTTGTACTTTCCAAGCGCTTAGTACAGTGCTCTTCACACAGTAAGCGCTCAATAAATAAGATTGTATGAATGAATGTCCCACGATCCCTATTGGCTACTTGGACAGAGTGGAGGTGCCTTCGATGGGTGAGTGTAGCGATGATGGAGGGGTGGGGGCCCAGCCAAGGGGTCTCGGTGTGGTCAGGCGGGGATGCAGATGCCCGGGAGATGGACGGCCAGGAAGGAGCCCGGCCGTGGGGCATAAGCGCCCGATAGCAGGCTGCACGGGGACGGACGGACGGACGGACGAGCGGATGGACGGACTGAGGGAGGGAGGGCTGGGGAGCCCCAGCCTTCGCGGCGGCGTCCGGAGGACAGGATCCTTCTGGGAGCAGCAGGGCCATGCGGTGTGATGTCGGGCCGGCCTCTCGGGAACGGAATTCCGGGCTTCTATGGCGGCGCTCTGCGGAGAGGATCCTTCAGGGAGCAGCAAGGCCGGGCGGCAGGCACTCTTCTAATTGCTGGGAATATACAAGATATTTGGGTTGGACGCAGTCTATCCCTTATGGGGCTCAAAGTCGTCATCTCCATTTTACAGATGGGGTAACTGAAGCAGAGAGAAGTGACTTGCCCAAGGTCACCCAGCACCCACGTGGCAGAGATGGGATTAGAACGCAGGTCCTTCTGCCTCCCAGGCCTGGGCTCTAACCTCTAGGCCACACTACCTTTCTCCGGCAATCCTCACAGAGTGAAACATCATGGCTTCCTCATGTATTCTATAGCTTTTTTTCTTTTCTAAGGGTATTTGTTAAGTGTTTACTATGGATCAAACATTGTTCTAATAACTGGAGTAGGTACAAGTCTGATCTGATTAAGCAATTCTGATTAATGAAGCGAGTCTAATTAAACAAGTCTGATATGTGAGTGTGGGGCCCACAGTTGAAGTAGGAGGAAAAGCAGGTATTTAATCTCCATTTTACCATTGAGGAAACTGAGGCACCGAGAAGTGAAGTGACTTGTCCAAGGTCACACAGCAAGCAATTGACAGACGCAGAATTAAAACCCAGGTACCCTGACTCCCAGGCCCATGCACTTTCCACTAGGCCACTCTGCTTCTCGCAGTTCTAGACTGTGAACCCATTGTTGGGTAGGGACCGTCTGTATATGTTGTCGACTTGTACTTCCCAAACTCTTAGTACAGTGCTCTGCACACAGTAAGCATTCAATAAATACGATTGAATGAATGAACTGGGATAAAGTCTGTGTAGACCAAAGCATCACTTACCCAGAGCTTGCCAACATCTATTCCTCCCTTCAGCATGGCTCCCAACCCTCATTATAATAATCGTGATAAAGTTCAATTAATTAAGCATTCATTCGTATTTATTGAGCACTTAGTGTGTGCAGAGCACTGTATTAAGTGCTTGGGAAAGTACAAATACAGCAATAAAGCGAGACAATCCCTGTCCACAACTAGTCACAGTCTAGAGACCAGACAGACACCAATAGAAGTATACAGACATCAATATAAATAAATGAAATTACATATATAGATAGATAGATAGATAGATAGATAGATAGATAGATAGATAATGACAATAATGGCATTTGTTAAGAGCTTACGATTTGCGAAGCACTTTTCTAAGAGCTGGAGATGGGGTTACAAGGTGATCAGGTTGTCCCACGTGGAGTTCACAGTTTTAATCCCGTTTTTACAGATGAGGTAAGTGGGGTCCAGAGAAGTTAAGTGACCTGTCCAAAGTCACACAGCTGACACGTGGAGGAGCCGGGATTAGAACCCATGACCTCTGGCTCCCAAGCCTGTGTACTTTCCACTGACCTACCCTGCTTCTCTAATCATATTTTAATTAATTAATTCATTCATTCAGTTCATTCAATCGTATTTATTGAGCGCTTACTGTTTACAGAGCACTGTACTAAGCACTTGAGAAGTACAAGTTGGCAACATATAGAGACGGTCCCTACCGAAAAACAGGTTTACAGTCTAGAAGGGGGAGACAGAAAACAAAACAAAACATGTGGACAGATGTCAAGTCACCAAAATAAATAAAAATAAAGCTAGGTGCACATCATTAACAAAATAAATAGAATAGTAAATATGTACAAGTAAAATAAATAGAGTAATACATCTGTACAAACACATATAAAGGTGCTGTGGGAAGGGGAAGGAGGTAGGGCAGAGGGGATGGGGAGGAGGAGAGAAAAAAGGGGGCTCAGTCTAGTGAGGCCTCCTGGAGGAGGTTAGCTTTCAGTAAGGCTTTGAAGGGAGGAAGAGAGCTAGCTTGTCCGATGTGTGGAGGGAGGGCATTCCAGGCCAAGGGGAGGACATGGGCCGGGGGTCAACAGCAGGACAGGCTAGAACGAGGTACAGTGAGGAGGTCAGCGGCAGAGGAGTGGAGGGTGCGGGCTGGGCTATAGAAGGAGAGAAGGGAGGTGAGGTACGAGGAGGCGAGGTGATGGAGAGCTTTGAAGCCGAGAGTGAGGAATTTTTGCTTAATGATATTAGCGTTATTATGGAGAGCCTTCTGAATGTGAAGCACTACACAAATCATTCATTGGTATTTTTCGAGCATTTCGAGCATTGACCGTGTACAGAGAACTGTACCAGTTGCTTGGGAAAGTACAACAGAGTTGGTAGGCAAAATCCCTGCCCACAAGAAGCTTAGAGTGTAGAGAAATCAGTCAATAAATCTATGGTATTTATTGAACCCTTGTTGTGTGCAGGGCACTACACTAAGAACTTTGGAGAGTATAATAGAGTTTGTAGAAAAAACCCACTGCCCACAGCGAGCTTACAGTCTAGAGATGGGGGAGGGAGAGATAAACTTCAGATGGTGAAAAGGCGGAGGTTACAGATATGTAGATAAATGCTCTGTGATTACAGGTGGGGTGAATTTCAAAAGTTTAAGGAGTAAGTGCATAAATGATGGGGAGGGGAAATGAGGGCTTAAACAGGGGCGATTAATAACATTAATGTTGTAGAGAAGAAAGAGAAGCTGTTAGCACACACGTAACTGCTGGAAAGAGCTTCAGAAAAGCAACAGTAATACTGTTCTCCCAAAGATCCTTTTGTTCTACTAAGGACAAAAAACAGAGTTATGAGAATCAGCATGCCGAAGTGGAAAGAGTTCAGGCCTAGGAGTCAGAGGACCTGCGTTCTAATCCTGCCTTTCCAAGTTGCTTGTCGTGTGACCCTGGGCAAGTCTTTTAATTTCTCTGCGCCTCAGTTTCCTTAAATGCAAAATGCAGAGTAAATATCTGTTCTCCTCCTACCCAAACTGTGAGCCCCATGTGGGACAGGGACTGCATCCAACCTGATAAACCTGTACCTAGCCCAGTGCTTATAGCAGTGCCTAACACATAGTAAGGGCTTAACAAATGTAGTAACAATAATAGTAGTAATAATAATAATAATAATCGGGGCTGGATGAACCACTGATGACATTTCATGTCATCTTACATATGCCTATGCCTTCAATACTGTGTCTGAGTGGTCCTTCCTCTGATGCTCCTCTGGTGCTATCATTCTCACTCTACCTCGATCTCGTCTATCTCCCCTTTGACCCCTCACACACGTCCTGCCTCTGGCCTGGAATGCTCTCCCTCTTCATATCTGACAATTACTCTCCTCCCTTTCAAATTCTTATCGAAGGCACATCTCCTCCAAGAGGACTTCCCTGACTCAGCCCTCCTTTCCTCTTCTCCCACTCCCTTCTTTGTCATCTTGACTTACTCCCTTTATTCACCCACCTCCCAGCACCACAGCACTTATGTATATTGCTACAATTTATTGATTTATTTTCATGCCTGTTTCCCCCTCTAATAATAATAATAACAATAATAATAATAATTGTGGTATTTGTCAAGCGCTTACTGTGTGCCAGGTACTGTACTAAGCGTTGGGGTGGATACAAGCAAATTAGGTTGGACATCGTCCCTGTCCCATATGGGGCTCACAGTCTTAATCCCCATTTTACAGATGAAATCTCTCGCTCCATCCCTTCTCCCCTACTTAACTTCCATCTTCAACCGCTTACTCTCCACTGGTTCCTTCCCCTCTGCCTTCAAACATGCCCATGTCTCTCCCATCCTAAAAAAACCCTCTCTTGACCCCACCTCACCTTCTAGTTATCGCCCCATATCCCTCATATCATTCCTTTCCAAACTCCTTGAACGAGTTGTCTACACTCGCTGCCTAGAATTCCTCAACAACAACTCTCTCCTCGACCCCCTCCAGTCTGGCTTCTGTCCCCTACATTCCACGGAAACTGCCCTCTCAAAGGTCACCAATGACCTCCTGCTTGCCAAATCCAACGGCTCATACTCTGTCCTAATCCTCCTCGACCTCTCAGCTGCCTTTGACACTGTGGACCACCCCCTTCTTCTCAACACGCTATCTGACCTTGGCTTCACAGACTCCGTCCTCTCCTGGTTCTCCTCTTACCTCTCCGGTCGTTCTTTCTCAGTCTCTTTTGCAGGCTCCTCCTCCCCCTCCCATCCTCTTACTGTGGGGGTTCCCCAAGGTTCAGTGCTTGGTCCCCTTCTGTTCTCGATCTACACGTACTCCCTCGGTGACCTCATTCCCTCCCACGGCTTCAACTATCATCTCTACGCTGATGACACCCAGATCTACATCTCTGCCCCTGCTCTCTCCCCGTCTCTCCAGGTTCGCATCTCCTCCTGCCTTCAGGACATCTCCATTTGGATGTCTGCCGGCCACCTAAAGCTCAACACTTTAGGTGTTGTCGAAGACTGAACTCCTTGTCTACCCTCCCAAACCTTGCCCTCTCCCTGACTTTCCCATCTCTGTTGACGGCACTACCATCCTTCCAGTCTCACAAGCCCGCAACCTTGGTGTCATCCTCGACTCCGCTCTCTCATTCACCCCTCACATCCAATCCGTCACCAAAACCTGCCTGTCTCAGCTCCACAACGTTGCCAAGATCCGCCCTTTCGTCTCCATCCAAAGCGCTACCCTGCTCGTTCAAGCTCTCATGCTATCCCGTCTGGACTACTGCATCAGCCTTCTCTCTGATCTCCCATCCTCGTGTCTCTCCCCACTTCAATCCATACTTCATGCTGCTGCCCGGATTGTCTTTGTCCAGAAACGCTCTGGGCATGTTACTCCCCTCCTCAAAAATCTCCGGTGGCTACCAATCAATCTGTGCATCAGACAGAAACTCCTCACCCTGGGCTTCAAGGCTCCCCATCACCTCGCCCCCTCCTACCTCACCTCCCTTCTCTCCTTCTACAGCCCACCCCGCACCCTCTGCTCCTCTGCCGCTAATCTCCTCACCGTACCTCGTTCTCGCCTGTCCCGCCATCAACCCCCGGCCCACGTCATCCCCCGGGCCTCGAATGCCCTCCCTCTGCCCATCCGCCAAGCTAGCTCTCTTCCTCCCTTCAAGGCCCTACTGAGAGCTCACCTCCTCCAGGCGGCCTTCCCAGACAGAGCCCCTTCCTTCCTCTCCCCCTCGTCCCCCTCTCCATCCCCCCATCTTACCTCCTTCCCTTCCCCACAGCACCTGTATATATGTATATATGTTTGTACATATTTATTACTCTATTAATTTATTTATTTTATTTGTACATATCTATTCTATTTATTTTATTTTGTTAGTATGTTTGGTTTTGTTCTCTGTCTCCCCCTTTTAGACTGTGAGCCCACTGTTGGGTAGGACTGTCTCTATAGGGTTGCCAACTTGTACTTCCCAAGCGCTTAGTACAGTGCTCTGCACACAGTAAGCGCTCAATAAATACGATTGATTGATTGATTGATGAGGAAACTGAGGCCCAGAGAAGTGAAGTGACTTGCCCAAGGTCACAGAGCAGACATGTGGCGGAGCCGGGATTAGAACCCACAGTCTTCTGACTCTCAGGCCCGTGCAGTATACACTACGCCATCCAGTAAGATCGTTGTGGGCAGGGAATATGACTGTTTATTGTTATATTGTACTCTCCCAAGAGCTTAGTACAGTACTCTTCACAATGTAAGTGCTTACTAAATAATACTGACCGATTAACTGACTTCCTGAGCTATGGCATTGCCAGAGAAAGCTTCCTATAATGCCTACCTGTCCTTCTTCCAGCTCTACATCACAGTTCTGCACCAGAAAACAGCCAAAGGTAAATTTACCGCACAGTATGTGCAGATGTCCGCAGATTTAGAAAACAGTTACAGCAGTGAGTGTATCAACTCTAGTGCATTGTACTCTCCCAAGTGCCTAGTAGAGTGCTCTGCACAGAGTAAGCGGTCAGCATAGAGTAAGCACTGAATAAATTGAAATGATTGATTAATTGGCTAATTCCTCTAGACCGTAAGGTCCTTGTGGCCAGGCAACGAGTCTGCGAACTCTATTGCATTATACTCTCCCAAGTACACAGTGCAGTGGTTGCCAGAAACTAAGCACTCAATAAAAATGGCATTGATTTATTGATTGGGTCCTTGTTTTACCAGTCAATGGGTCCCTTCCCTGCCTACTAGCCCAGTGATCCCAACTGAAGAATAAGGAAAATGGATATGGAGGCTGAAAATCAATTTAAGCCTTTCTGATGCAGAAGGGTTGAAACTCCATGGAAATGGAGGATATTTTCTTCCATCCTGTTAATACCACGTCAAAACAGTGCTCCAGGCTGTGGATCAAGCTCCGTCCTTGGTCTTTGAAGCTCACTGAATGAGTAGACTGAGAAGTTGATGATCAGACCAATTTATGGAGTTTTCTGAGACTGTTGTCCCACCGTTCCCTGGGGAACAGATTGGGGAATTCGGCGCCTAATTAATTCCATTGGACATGACAGCTGATTCATTTTTTCTGCACCCTGAATTCAGAAGTGCGATGATATTACGTGCCAGAGGTTCATTCATTCATTCAATCGTATTTAATGAGCGCTTACTGTGTGCAGAGCACTGTTCTAAGCACTTGGGAAGTGCAAGTCAGTAATATATAGAGATGGTCCCCACCCAACAACGGCTAACAGTCTAGAAGTTCAGTTAGACAGCAAAGCCTAGCCAGGGCAAAAGGAGGATGGAAAATATATCATTCATCCAGGATTTTCTCAGACATTTGATTTCATCACATAATGGAATCATTTGAACAAACACTTATACTAATTTCCTTCCCTTTTCTTGTCTTATGCCATCACATTATTTCCGACCCATATTGACGACATGGACACATCTCTTCCAGACTGCCCCTCTCTCCATATGCAATCGTTCTGGTAGTGTATCCATAGTTTTCTTGGCAAAAATAAGGAAGTTGTTTAACATTGGCTCCTTCCACGCAATAAACCTGGGTCTCCACCCTCGACTCTCCCCCCATACTGCTGCTACCCCACATGGGTGAGTTTTGATTGCATCAGATTGCCTTCCACTCACTAGCCACTGCCCAAGCTAGGAATGAATGGGTAGGCCTCTGCTTGACTCTCCCTCCTGTAGCTGAGACTGGTAGAGTCCTGGAAACTCTCCAGGTGTGACCCTGAGAGGGGTTATTACCCTTACTTGTAATCTATTTTAATGTCTATATTCTCCATTAGGCCGTGAGATCCTTGAGGGCAGGTATGGTTTCTACCAACTGAACTGTACTGTACTCCCCATAGCACACAGTAAGTGCTCAGTGAATACCATCTCTTGATTGACTGATTCTTCTAGACTGCTAGCTCCCTGAGGTCAGGGACTGGGTTTACCAACTTTATTATGCTGTACTCTCCCAAGTGCTTAGTAAGTGTTCTGCACACAATGAGCGCTCAACAAATATCATTGATTGATTGAACGATTCCTCTAGACTACAGACTCATTGAGGATAGGGATTGTATCTTACAACTCTAATGTGCTTAGTACAGCGCTCTGCATACAGTAAGTGCTCAGTAGGTATCATTGATTGATTGCTTAGTCCTCTTCACCATGGCTGAGCAACTCCACCACAAACTGCTGCCTCCCCTATAGTCTAAAGGACTTATGAAAGACCCAACAGTGGGACACTGTCCTACATAACGTCCTTCCCAGACTGGTCTTCAGCTCCCTGTCCCTGAGGCTGTATATGATGGAGTTTGTGGCTGGAAGCACTATGGAGTAGAACATGGACAGAGACAGATCCATCCCTGAAGACCATTTGATTTGGGATTTAGATAAGCAAAGGCCCCCCTCGGAGAGGAAAGAGAGACGACGACCCGGTTGGGTAGACAGGTGGAGAAGACTTTGGAACGGCCCTCCACCGATGACATCTTCAACACAACGGAGAAGATATGGACGTAAGAGGTGATGCTGGAAAAGAAGCAAAGGAAGGAGGGGCTTGCAGTAAAGTTTGTGATTTTGACTTCTCTAAGGATCACAGGGGAGTCATCTTGGGTCAGGAAGTGGGGAATGTCACAGAAGAAATGGTGGATCACATTGGATCCACAAGAGGGCTCGGAGAAGTTGGTGACCGTGTGCATGAGGCCAGAGAGCTCCCGCTGAGCCAGGAGGTGGCTGCCATCTTCCCATAAGCCCCTCTGTTAATGAGGACCTCGTAACACAGGATGGGCAGATAGCAACATAGCGGTCGTGGGACATCACATTGAGCAAGATCATTTCAGTAGTTGCCAAAGGATTAACGAATAAAACTTGTAAAACACATCCCAGGAAAGAGATCTGTTGTTGGTCTGGGAGTTGATGACGGACCTGGGGACGGTGACGGAGAGGAGGAAGAGGTCAATGAGGGCCAGGGTGCTGAGGAAAAAGTACATGCGGTTGTGGAGGTGCTCGTCAAGGGCAGTGACGGTGACAATGAGGAGATTCCCCATCAGGCCCATCAGGTAGACCAGGAGGAACCACGCAGCGTGGACCAGCTATAGCTACCAAACCTCCGAGAACCCCAGGAGGAGGAATCCCGTGGTGATGTTGAACATTCCCTCTCCAGTGATACCGTGGGAGCCATGGGAATAAGAGCTTGGAAAATGAGAATGGAGAGGCAATGCCTTTCTATATTAATTCTGGAGAAATTGGACGGGGAAGAAAATAAGAAGAATGTTCATTCCCTCAGAGAATATTTTACTTGTCCTAACAACAACAATAATAATAATTGTGGAATTTGTACGTGCTTTCTATGTACCAAGCACTTTACTAAGTGCTTCGGTAGATACAAGATAATCAGGTCCCACACAGGGCTCACCGTCTAGGTAGGAGGGAGAATAGGTGTTTAATTCTTATTTTGTAGATGAGGGAACAGAGAAGTAAAGTGACTTGTTCTATGGCACCCAGCAGACAAGTGGTGGAGTGGGAATTAGAACCCAGGTCCCCTGAGTCCCAGGCTCTGGCTCTTTCCACTACACCACTCTGCTTCTCTCTAGACTGAAAACTTCTTGTGGACAGGAAGTGTATCTACCAACTCTGTTGTATTGTCCTCTCCCAGGTGCTTAGTACAGCTCAGAGTTAGTGCTCAATAAATACCAATGACTGTGCATCCGGTCATTAAAGTTCACTGCCCTTGTTCTAAATATGTTTATGTCGCCCTTGTGAACTAGAGTGCAAGACTTTATGGACAGAGAACATGTCCATTCATTCATTCATTCAGGTATTTATTGATCACTGACAATGCACAGAGTATTCATTCATTCATTCATTCATTCAATCGTATTTATTGAGCGCTTACTGTGTGCAGAGCACTGTACTAAGCGCTTGGGAAGTACAAGTTGGCAACATATAGAGACAGTCCCTACCCAACAGTGGGCTCACAGTCTAGAAGGGGGAGACAGAGAATAAAACAAAACACATTAACAAAATAAAATAAATAAAATAAATATGTACAAATAAAATTAATTAATTAATTAATTAATAGAGTAATAGAGTAATAGAGTACTAAACTAAATGCTTAGGGGAGAGCAATATGACAGAGTTGAAAGACACATTCCCTGCCCACAACGAGTTTACAGTCCATATGTGTGCTTTGTAGAGAATGATCTATTCACATTTGCTATGAAAGGGCAAACATGTGAGCGGAAACCTCACAGACAACCAGGATTAGGTCAGATGAGTAGAGAGAAATAACTGTAGTATTTGTTAAGCACTTACAATTTGTCAAGCACTCTGGGGAAGACAGAAGGTAATTATAACAGATTATTTGTTGTAGAATATGTTAAGTACTTATTATTTTCCAGTCACTGTACTATTCTCTGGGTTAGACAGAAACTAATCTATATTCCACATGGGGCTCACAGTGTTAATCCCCATTTCACCGGTGAGGTAACAGGCACAGAGAATATAAGTGACTGGCTCAAAGACACACAGCAGACAAGTAGTGGAGCTGGAAGTAGACCCTAGATCCCCTCACTCCCAGGACCATGTTCTTTCCATTGGCCATGGTGATTCCAAACAAGATAATCAGGTCCCACATGGGCTCACACATAACACAGGAGGAGGAGCAAGCACTAAATCCCCACTTTTGCAGATGAGGGAACTGGGGCACAGGGAAGTTAAGTGACTTGCTCAAGGTTACCCAGCAGGCATATGGATGAGAACCCAGACCCTCTGACCCCCAGGACCATGTTCTTCAGACTAATACACGCTGCTCCTCATAACGCCTGGAGTTCCTAGAAAACTCATGTAGAGTCTTGTATTACAAAGTGTCTTCCTTGGAACAGAGAGTTCTGAGCATGTCTGCTAGGATTCTGAACAACGAAATAAATTAATATTGAGCAGCAGTCTTGGACTCACCCAGAGGGACCCAATATGCACACATTCAAGTGAAGCAGCGTGGCACAGTGGATAGAGTGTGGGCCTGGGAGTCAGAAAGTCATAGGTTCTAATCCTGGCTCTGACACTGTCTGCTGTGTGACCTTGGGCAAGTCACTTCATTTCTCTGATCCTCAGTAACTTTATCTATAAAATGGGGTTTGAGACTGTGAACTCCACGAGGGACAGAGACTGTGTCCAAACCAATTTTCTTGTATCCACCCCAGTGCTTATTACACTGCCTGGCACATAGTAAATGCTCAACAAATACCACAGTTATTATCACTGTTATTCACTCATTCTCTTGCAGCTCAGGAAGGTGAAGCAACTTCATTGTTTCTGCTTCTTACCATATTTGTCGTTCGAACCAAGCTAGCAACTAGTTTAGTGTGCATCGGAGAATGGGACCTGGGAGTCAGAGACGCTGGATTATAATCCCAACTCCACCACTTGCCCATTGTCTGACCTTGGACAAGTTATTGAACTTCTCTGTGCCTCCTATCCCTTACTTACAAAATGGAGAGTCGATGCCTCCCTCCTACTTAGACTGTGAGCCCTATGTGGGACAAGGACTGTCCAACCTGATTAACTTGTATCTACCCCCGGATACACAGTGCTTTTCAGGTAGTAAATACCATTTTTAAAAAATGCTAAATCAGAACCTCAGCCTTGAAGACCCTTCAGCACAGCAAGTCTCCGGAACTATGGGGACTGGCCAAAGAACAGTAGCAGCAATTATCCTCCTACCCTCTGAAATTACTCAGTACGTAATAGTAATCAAAGTTAATTCATTCATTTGGTTCATTCAATCGTATGCATTGAGTGCTTACTGTGTGCAGAGCACTGTATTAAGCACTTGGGAGAGCACAATACAATAAATTGTACAATAATTTACACAATACAATATACAATAAACACACATTCCCAGCTCACAGCGAGCTTACAATCTAAAGGTTGGGCGACTGACCTTAATATAAATAAATGAATCACATAAATTAAAGGTATGTATGTAGGTGCTGTGGGGCTGGGACAGGAGGTGAACAAAGAGAGCAAATCAGGGTGGCTCAGAAGGGAGTGGGAGAAGAGGAAAAGGGGGCTTATTCAGGGAAGTCCTCTTGGAGGAGATGTGTCTTCAATAAAGATTTGAAGGAGAGAAGAGTAATTTTCGGATTTGAGGAGGGAGAGAATTCCAGGCCAAAGCCAGGACATGGGTGAGAGGTCAGCGGCGAGATAGATGAGATGGGAGCACAGTGAGAAGGTTGGCATTAGAAGAGCTAAGTGAGTGGGCTGGGTTGGAGTAGGAGAGTAGTGAGGTGTGGTAGGAGGGGGAAAACTGTGGAGTGATTTAAAGTCATTGGTGAGGAGGTTTTGTTTGATGCAGAGGTGGATGGATAACCACTGGAGTATTTTTAGGAGTGGGATGACATGTCCTGAATGTTTTTATAGAAAAATGATCTGGGCAGCAGAATGGAATAAGAACTGGAGTGTGGAGAGACAGGAGGCTGGGAGGGCAGCAAGGAGGCTGATACAGTAATCCATGCCGGGTAGGATGAGTGACTGTCTTAACATGGTAGCAGTTTGGATGGAGACGGAAGGGCGGGTCTTAGCAATGCTGTGAAGTTCGGACCGACAGGATTTAGTGATGGATTGACTGTGTGGGTAGAATGAGAGAGAGGAGTCGAGGGTAGGGCAAAGTTTATGGCCTTGTGAGACAGGAGGGGTGGTTGTGCCATCTACAGTGATGGGAATGTCAGAGGGGGACAGGGTTTGGGTGGAAAGGTAAGGAGTTCTGTTTGGTATTTGGTTTGCTAACTGCTTACTATGTGCCAAGCAATTAGATACAAGTTAATCAGGTCAAACACAATCCCTGTCCCCCATGGGCTCACAGTCTAAGTAGGATGTTGGATAGGCACTGAATCCCCCTTTGACAGATGAGGAAACTGAAACACAGGGAAGTTAAAAGATTTGTCCAAGGTCACACAGCAGATAAGTGGCACGATCAGGATTAGAACTAAGGTCTTCTGACTCCTAGGCCCTGATTTTACACTAGGCCATGCTCCTTCCACAATCCTAAAATGTAGGATAGAGGCCAGAAATTCCACGTTCCTGTTGTTCCCCAAAGCGTGTTGTTGCTGCATCCAGTGGAAACAATGTGGCTTAGTGGAATGAACATTGGTCTGGAACTCAGAGGACGTGGTTCTAATTCCAACTCCACCACTTGTCTTCTCTGTGAACTTGGGCCAATCATTTCACTTCTCTGTGCCTCAGGTACCTCATCTGTACAGTGGGGATTAAAACTGTGAGCCCATGTGAGACCTGGACTATGTTCAATGTGATTCAACTTGTATCTACCCCAGAACGTAGTACAGGGCCTGGCACAAAGTAAGTACTTATCAAGGCCACGGACCCCACCCCGGGACATGACAGGGGTGTTAGTTCTCTGGTTGGAGGTGAATGCTGTCTAGAAAGAGGATCACACTACAACTCCCATCTTTGTGGGAAGTCTTTGTGCACTGAGCCGCCAAACGACTCACGCTTACCTCGTGGTAGGGCCAGACATATCCGCGGGCCTACCCGAGGGGCATTACAGGAGTCGTAGTTCGTTGGGCAGAGGTAAACGTAGTCCAGAACGAAAGTCAGATATAAGTCTAACAGAACTCTTTGTCTCACGAGCCGCCAAGCCACTCTTTCTCACCTCGCGATAGGTCTTGAATGTCTATGTCCTTGACTGAGCTCGACTCCATAGGAACCTTACAGATAGGGCGGGAACTAAAGAGGGTTCGCTCTTGTGGGAGTGTCTTCGGGAGAGACTAGGCCATCTGCATTTGACAGCGCAGTGCGGGCTTATTCAAATACAGGGATGTGTTATAACCCAGCTCGGGTAAGATTCCCGAACTCAGTATGTGGAGACATTTAGTGCCTTGACACTTGGTTGTGTGGTAAACTATTTCGGGAGGTAATGGGATTAAAGGAGCCTGATTTGGAGCGAGGTTGGGGTCTCTGTGTTCTTTATGCGATGCCTCACGGGAAGTGGTAACAGGCACTTAACAAATAACATAATTAAAATCATGAATGGGAAAACGCCCTGAACACCCACCTGCCGTGATTTCGATGCTCCGCAAAATGGCCGCATATCCCTCGAGGGGCATAACAGGAGTAGTAGTTTGATAGGCGGAAGTGAACCCTGTCCAGAGCGAAAGTCAGAATATAATTCTCAGTACTCTTTGTTTCATGAGCCTCCAAACCACTTTGCCTCTCCTCCCGACAGGGCTTGACATGGCCGCGGGCCCTACCGCAGGTCATGACAGGAGTGGTAGTTCCATAGGTGGATGTGAACGCTCTATAGAATGAGCATCACATTACAATTTCTAGAAATCTCTGTACCCCTAGCCGCCACCCCACTTTCCCACTCGTCGTGACAAGGCCATACATGGGACATTACAGGAGTGGTAGTTCAGTGGGTAGAGGTGAAAGTTGTCTAAAACTCGTTATTCTACAACTCCCAGAGGTTTTTGTGTTCCGGGTCGTCATGCCACTCTCCCTCTCCTCCCGACAGGCTCAGATATCATCACGGGGAATGATGGGAATGGTTGTTTGTTAGGCGGAGGTAAACACTGTCTAGAATGAGCAACACACTACGATTGCCAGAGGTCTCTGTGAGACTCCGTGGGAAGTCATTCATTCAATCGTATTTATTGAGCCCTTATTGTGCGCAGATCACTGTATTAAGCGCTTGGGAAGTACAAGTTGGAAACATCTAGAGACGGCCCCTACCCAATAATGGGCTCACAGTCTAGAAGGGGGAGACAGACAACAGAACAAAACATGTAGACAGGTGTCAAAATAGTCAGAACAAATAGAATTAAAGCTACATGTACATCATTAACAAAATAAATAGTAAATATGTACAAGTAAAATAAATAGAGTATTAAATCTGTTCAACTATATATACAGGTGCTGTGGGGAGGGGAAGGAGGTAGGGTTGGGGGATGGGGAGGAGGAAAAGAAAAGGGGGACTCAGTCTGGGAAGGCCTCCTGGAGGAGGTGAGCTCTCAGTAGGGCATTGAAGTCATCCCAGAAGACAGGGAATATGGGGAGGGCCAGGAACAGGGGGAGGAGTAGGTGCATGACAGGATGGAGGAGGACCAGAACCTGGATACGTGGGAGGGACAGGACTGGGCGGAAGAATGGGATCAGGAGGGGATGGAGGAGGAGCGCCAGGTCCAGGTAGAGGTGGAGGGCCAAAACCGGATGGAGGAGCAGGGCCGGGACCGGATAAAGGAGGAAGAGGGCGAGGCTCGAGCGGTGGCGGAGGGCCAGAACTGGGTGGAGGAGGCAGGCCAGAAGCAGGCACAAGAGAAGGACCAGGACACAGAGGAGAAGGAAGGCCAGGACCAGGAGGAGGAAGAGGGCAAGGACCAGGTGGAGAAGTAGGGCCAGGACTGTGCGGAGGAGGAGGGCCAGGACCAGATGAAAGAGGAGGCCCAGGAGGAGGTAGAGGAGAAGGACCAGGAGAGGGAGGAGGAAGAGGACCAAGACTGGACAGAGGACTGCCATGACCGGTTGGAGGAGGAGGACAACGACCGTGTGAAGGAGGAGGACCCGGACCTGTAGAGGAGGAAGGCCAGGACTGAGCAGAAGAGGAGGCCTAGGAAGAGGCAGAGGAGGACGAGGACAGGGAGAAAAAGGAGGGCAAGGACCGGGCAGAGGAGAAGGGCTAAGGCTGGGTAGAGGAGGAGGGCCAGGACCAGGCGGAAGAGGACCAGGACCAGGCAGAGGAGAAGTATTAGGACAGGGAGGAGGGGAAGGACGAGAACCAGGTAGAGGTGGTCCAGGTTTTGGAGGAAGAAGAGGGCCAAGAATGGGCGGGGGATAAGGGCCGGGACCAGACATAGGAGGAGGGACCAGACAGAAGAGCAGGGCCAGAACCTGGTAAAGGAGGAGTGCCAGGACTGGGCAGAGGATGAGGGTCAGGACAGAATAAAGGAAGAGGGCCAGGACCAGATGAAGGCAGAGGGCCAGGACCCGTCGGAGGAGGATGGTCAGGACCAGACATAGGAGGAGGTCCAGGACCGGAGGAAGGAGCAGGGCCAGACCTGGAAAAGGAGGAGGGCCAAGACAGGATAGAGGAGGAGGACTAGGGCCAGATGGAGGAGGCGGATCAGGACCTGGTAGAGGAAGAGGGCCAGGACTGGGTAGAGAAGGAGGGCCAAGAATGGGCTGAAGGGGAGGGCTATGACCAGACCTAGAAGGAGGGCTAGGACTGGATGGAGGAGCAAGGACAGGATCGGATGGGAGAGGAGGTCCAGAAGCTGGCAGAGAAGAAGGACAAGAATAGGGAGGAGGAGGAGGAACAGTATGAGGCAGAGGAGGAGGGCCACTACTGGGCAGACGATTAGTGCCAGGATCGGGTGGCAGACTAATGCTAGGACCAGGTGGTGGAGTAGGTTCAGGACATGATGGAGGTGTAGGGTAAGGACTGGTTGGCCAGGCAAAGGAGGCAGGCTACTAGTGGGCGGATGGATAGTGCCAGGATCGGTTAGAGGAGGAGGGCCAGCACCCAATGGAGGAGGAGGGCTAAGATCGGGAAGAGGAGCAGGGCCAGGACAGGATGGATGAAGAGGGCCAGAACTGGGTGGAGGAGGAGGGCCAGGACCAGGCATAGGAGGAAAGCCAGAAATAGAAGACGGAGGAGGGCCAGGACGGGGTAAAGGAGGAGGGCAAGGACCAGGCAGAAGAGGAGGGCCAAGACCGAGTAGAGGAGAAGGACCAGGAACAGGCTGTGGAGTGGGTCCAGAACCTGTTGGAGGAGTAGGGAAAGGACAGGGCCATGGAGGAGGGATAGGCCCGGGTGGAGAAGCAGGTCCAGGACAGCGTAGAGGAGGAGGGCCAGGACTGGGTAATAATAATAATAATAATAATAATAATAATAATAATAATAATAATAATAATAAGAATAAGAATAGCATTTATTAAGTGCTTACTATGTGCGAAGCACTGTTCTAAGCGCGGGGGAGGTTACAAGGTGATCAGATTGTCCCACTGGGGGCTCACAGTCTTAATCCCCATTTTACAGATGAGGTAACTGAGGCCCAGAGAAGTGAAGTAACTTGGCCAAGTCACAGAACTGACAAGTGGCAGAGCCGGGATTTGAACCCATGACCTCTGACTCCAATGCCCGGGCTATTTCCACTGAGCCACGCTGCTTCTCTGGAGGGCCCGGACCGGGTAGATTCGGAGTGCCATGACCGGTTGTAGGAGGAGGGCCAGGACCGGGTAGAGGAGGAAGGTCAGAGCCGGGTGGAGGAGGAGGGCCAGGACAGGGTGGAGAAAGAGGGCCAGGACCGGGTTGAAGAGCAAGGCCAGGACCGGGCAGAAGAGGAGGACCACGAGCAGATGGAGTAGAAGGCCCAGACAAGGAGGAGGCAGAGGGCCAGGACCAGGAAGATGAAGAAGTCCAGGACAGCACAGAGAAGAAGGACCAGGACATGTTGGAAAAGTAGGGCGAGAACTGGGCGGAGGAGAAGGGCCATGACCGGTTGGAGGAAAAGGCCAGGACCGGGTAGAAGAGGAGAGCCAGGACTAGGCGGAACAGGAGTGTTAAGACCGCATTGAGGAGGAGGGCCACTCCTGGGCAGACGACCAGAAACAGGACCAGTAAGTTCAGGACTTGGTGGAGAAGTAGCATAAAGATTGGTTGGAGGAGAAGGGCTAGGTCCCGGTAGAGTTGGAGGGCCAGGACCAGGTGACTTAAGAGGGCCCGGATCATGAGGAGGATGGGGTCCAGGACCAGGCGGAGTAGCAGGGCCATGACCAAGAGGAAGAAGGACCAGGACCGGGGTGAGAAATTGGTCCAGGACCAGTTGGAGGAGTACGGCCACGGGTGGGTGGAGGAAGAGGACCAGTACCAAATGGTAGAGGAGAGCCCGGATCAGGTGGAAGTGGAGGCCCAGGAGGAGGCAGAGGAGAAGGTCCAGGAAAGGGAGGAAGAGGAGGAATGGGACTGGTTGGAGGACGAGGGCCAGGACCGGGCCTAGGAAGAGGGCCTGGACCAGACATAGGAGGAGGGTCAGGCCCAGACAGAGGACCATGGCCTGGACCATCCGTAAGTGGAAGACCAGAAGCAGGCAGACTAGCAGGACCAGAAACGGCTGTGGAATGGGTCCAGGACCTGTTGGAGGAGTAGGGCCAGGATTGGGCGGAGGAGCAGGGCCAGAACCGGGTAGAAGAGAAGCACTAGGACCGAATTAATGAGGAGGTCCAGGAGCAGGTAGAGAAGAAGGACCCGGACGAGGAGTGGGAGGAAGGCCAGGACCAGGTATAGGAGGAGGCCCAGGATGGAGCAGAGAAGAAGGGTCAGGACCCTGTAAAGGAGGAGGGCCAAAACTGGATGGAGGATAAGGTCCAGGACAGGGTAGAGGAGGAGGGCAAGTACCTGGTGGATAAGTAGGGCCCGAACCAGACATAGGAGGTGGGCCAGGACCGGAGAAAGGAGGAGAGCCAGGACTGGGAGGAGGAAGAGGGTCGGGACCAGGTAGAGGAAGAGGGCCAGAACCAGGTAGAGGAGGAGGGCCAGGACTGGGCGGAGAAGCATGTCCAGGACCGGATAGAGAAGAAGCACCAGGACCGGATGGAAGAGGAGGACCGGGTGCAGGCAGAGGAGAAGGACCAGGAGCAGGCAGAGGAGGACCAGGACAGGGAGTGAGAGGTGAGCCAGAACTAGATGGAGGAGGGCCAGGACCGTGCAGAGAAGGAGGGCCAGGGCTTCCCCTCCCTACAGCACCCGTGTATATGTCTGTACAGATTTATTACTCTATTTTACTTGTACATATTTACTATTCTATTTATTTTATTTTGTTAATATTCTTTGTTTTGTTGTCTGTCTCCCCCTTTTAGACTGTGAGCCCGTTGTTGGGTAAGGACCGTCTCTATATGTTGCCAACTTGTACTTCCCAAGCGCTTAGTAAAGTGCTCTGCACACAGTAAGTACTCAATAAATACGATTGAATGAATGAATGAATGAATGAATGAATGAATGAATGAATGACCAGACATAGGAGGAATGCCAGGGTCAGGTGTAGGAGCAAGGCCAGGACCGGGCGGAAGAAGGACCAGGACTGTGCCAAGGAGTTGGTCCAGGACCAGCTGGAGGAGTATGGCCAGTGCCGGGCAGAGAAGGAGGGCCAGAACCGGGCGGAAGAGGAGGGCTAGGACAAGATGGAGGAGGAGACCTGGACTGAGCAGAGAAGGAAGGCCATGAACGGTTGAAGGAGGACGGCCAGGACTGGGTAGAGGAGCCAAGCCACGACCGAGTAGAGGAGAAGCACCAGGAAGGGGTGGAAGAGGAGGACCAGGAGCAGGCAGAGGAGAAGGACCAGGACAGAGATGGGGAGAAGGGCCAGAACTGGTCGGAGGAGGAGGGCCAATATCAGCGGAAAAGGAGGGCCAGGACCGGGCAAAGAAGAAGGGCCAGGAGCAGACATAGGAGGAGGGCCAGAACAGGAAAGAGGAGCAGGGCCAGGACCGGGTAGAGGAGAAGCACCAGGACCGGGTGGAAGAAGACCAGGAGCAGGCAGAGGAGAAGGACCAGGACAGGGAGTGGGAGGAGGGCCAGGATCAGGTAGAGGAAGAGGGCGAGGACTGTGTGGAGGAGGAGGGCCAAAATGGCAGATTCAGAAGACTAGATTCCATATCGAATGTACACGATCAGTGAAGCTATCTCCCCTTACTATTTTACCTGGAACTGGCCATTTGCCATTTCAAGAAGAGCTCATTTGGCGTTTCCTGCTAGAGGGTTTCAACGCAAGTGGCTGTGATAGGAGATGGAGAGAAACACATTCAATCAATTTTTTTTTTACTTAAAAGGATAGAGAAGCAATAGCCTATGCAAAAGACTAGACCCCGGAGGGCTGTACATTGCAGGACAAGTATCAATCGAGAAGGAGCTGAACTCTACGTGGAACTAAACGTTTGAAGTATAAAGAAGAGCCCGTTTTCCATTTCACGCGGGAAGCGTTTCAAAGCAGGTGACTTTTACAGACTGGAAAGAAACACACTTTCCTGCAACATTGTTATTTAGTAGGGTAGAAGAAAAATTGCATTTGCAGGAGAATAGGCTCCTGATGGACTGTATCCTGCAGGGCAAGAATCGGTATTGCTCTCTTCTGTACAATTCTTCAGTGGTACGAGGAACTGAACATTTGAAATTTCAACCTAGTGCCAGTGGCATTTCTTGCCATGCGGGTTTCAATGCACGTAGCTTTGACAGGATGAACAGAAACACATATCCCATCAATTTATTTATTTAGCAGGATAGAAGAAAAATGGGGTATGCAGAACACTAGACTCGCGCTGCACTGCGTACTGCAGTGCAAGGATCGGGAATGGCATCTTCTGTTCCAGTATTTCTATTTTGCATGGAACTGAATAGTTGAACTCTAATAAGGTTTTCATTCAGCATTTTGTGCCAGAATACTTTCTGCGCGACTGACCGTGATGGAATGGAGAATATGCACATTCACTCAACACTTTCACACTTACTGAGAGTAGGCTAGAAGGAAAGTGACACGCAGAGGAATAGACTCCTGATGAACTGTATACTGAATGTCAAGGACTAGTGCAGAACTTTTCAGTTACTGTACTTTTGTTGTACATGGAGTACATATAGTAATCATATAGCATATAGTTCAAGGTATGTCCCTATAACATTCCATGCCATGCAGGTTTCAAAGCTCGTAGCTTTGACAGAATTGATAGAAACACTCATTCAATCATTCTATCGTATTCAATTGTCTACTTGGCTGAATAGAAGAAAGATGCGGTATTCAGAAGACTAGCTCTGTGATGCGCAGCCTACTACAGTGCAAAGACCGGTTTAGGCATCTTCTCTTTCAGTATTACTATTTTACATGGATCATTTACAGCCACTATTTCAAAAAGCGCCAATATAACATTTCGTGCGAGGCGGGTTTCAACGTAGGGGATTTTCACAGAATGGAAAAGAATTGAAAGAAACAAACATTTAATCACCCTTCTCATTTAACCTGCCTACATACCAGGATAGAAGGAACATGACACATGCAGAACACTGGAGTCCTGATGAGCTGAATACTGCACTGGTGGGATCGGAGAAGGGATCTTCTGTTTCTGAACATGATCATATGAAATTTCACAGAGCTCCCACTTAGCATTTCCTGCCAGAAGTCTTTCAACGCAAGTGACTTTCACAGAATGAAGAAAACGCGCATTCACTCATCATCATCACATTCACTCTCAGCAGGCTAGAAGGAAAATGACTCATGCAGAAGTCTTGATTCCTGCTGAGTCGTAACCAGCCCAACCAGGCTCAGTGTAGAGATCTTCTGTCTCCTTTATTGCTGTTTTACATGGACCTGAACATTTGAAATTTCAATAAGATGTCACGGAGCACTTCGTGCTATGCTCATGCCTTCCTAGGATCGAGAAAAGCACACACTCAACCAAGGCTCTTATTAACGTGCAGTATTTAGTAGGATTGGAGGAAAATGGAACATACACAAAACTAAAATCCTGATGAAATGTTTATGGCAGTGCAAGGATCGGTGTTAATATCTTCTGTTTCTGTATTTCTAGTTTACATGAAACTGAAGAGTTGATATTTAATAAACTTCCCATTTAGCATTTCGTGACAGAAAGGTTTCAACGCAAGTGTCTTTTACAGAATGGAGACTACGCACATTCCTGCCAAACAGTCACACTTACTGAGCAGGCTAGAAGAAAAGTGACTCATGTAGAGAACTGGACACCGTGTCAGCTGTACACTGCAGGGAAAGGATCAGCGTAATTATCTTCTGTTACTGTATTTTTGTGGTACATGAAACAACATTTGAAATTTGACGGTGCATTCGTATGACGTTTCTTGTCGTGCGGGTTTCAATGCAAGTGGCTTTGATAGGTTTGAAAGAAACACACATTCATCAACTTTCTTATTTAACTTACCTACTTCGCAGAATAGAAGGAAAATGGCACATGCAGAAAACTAGACTCCTAAAGGGCTGTATACTGCAATGCAAGGATCAGTGTAGACATCTTCTGTATCTCTATGACTATATTAAGTGGAACTAAACATTTGAATTCGCATGGAGCTCCCATTTAGCATTTCGTGCTTGAGGGGTTTCACTGCAAATGACTTTTAGGGAATGGAGAAAGCACACATTCGCTCAACAACGCTCAATCTTACTTAGCAGGCTAGAGGATTGGAATCTTAGTGGGCTGTAATTGCAGGGCAGGGACCAGGCTAGATATCTTCTGTCTCTTTTTGCTGTCGTACATTTCTAATTACTAGAAGAGTATTACCAGAATTACCGGATTTCCTGCCATACAGGTTTCAACGTATGTAGCTTTTGACAAGATTGAAAGAAAAACACATTCAATCAACTTTCATATTTAACTTAGCTACTAAGCAGGATAGATGAAACATGATGCATGCAGAAAACTAGACTCCTGATAGGCTGTATACTACATTAAAATGGCATATATCTTCTGATTCTTTATTACTACTGTCCGGGGAACTGAACATTTAAATTTCAATCAGCTTTCGTACAGTATTTTGTGCCAGGCTGGTTTCAGTGCAGGTGACTTTCTCAGAATGGAGAAAATGCACATTCACTCTTCATCATCCCACTCACTATTGCATAGCAGGCTAGAAAGAAAACGACTCATGTAGAGGACTATACTCTTAATGGGTCTACACTGCAGAGCAAGGATCAGTATAGATAACATCTGTGATTCCCCTGTTGTTGTGCATGAAACTGAACATTTGGAATTTCAAGAAGAGGTCTTTTGGCATTTCGAGCCATAGGGTTTTAAATTCATGGGATTGAGAAAAATACACATTCACATCACCTGTCTTATTTATCTTGTCTACTTAGCAGGATAGAAGGAAAATGGTACATTCTGAAAACTAGACTCCTAAAGCGCTGCATACTGCAATGCAAGGATCGGTTTGTAGATATCCTCTGTTACTGTATGTTTGTTGTTCATGGAGCTGAACATTTGAAATTTGAAGATGAGATCATATGGAATTTTCTTCCGTGCAAGTTTCTATGCAAGTGGTTTTGATAACATTGAAAGAAACACACATTCATTTAACTTTCTTATTTAACTTGCCTACTTAGAAGGATAGTAGAAAGAGACTGAAAACTCCTGATGGCTTCTTCTGTTTCTGTATTACTTTATTACATGTAATTGAACATTTGAAATTTCATAGAGCTCCCATTTAACGTGTCGTACCAGAAGGGTTTCACAGGAAGTGACTTTTACAGAATGGAGAAAACGCACATTCACTAATCACTTTCATTCTCATTAGTGGGCTAGAAGAAAAAAGACTCAAGCTAAGAACTAATCTCCCCCTGGGCTGTACACTGTAAGGCAAAGATCAGTGTAGCTATTTTCCATTACTCTACATTGCTATTTTATATGGAACTGAACGTTGAAATTTCAATAGCCCATTTTGGTTAATGGTTAAGGTTAGTGTTAAGACAAGAGAAAGTTTTAGGGCTAGTGTTAAGGTTAGCATAAAGGCTACGGTTAGGGCTACAGTTAGCTTTTGTGGGTTAGTTTTACCTTAGTTAAAGCCAAGTTAAGAACTAGGCTTAGGGGTGAGGATTAGGTAATAATAATGATAATAATGGTATTTGTTAAGCGCTTACTATGTGACAAGCACTGTTCTAAGCGCTGTGATAAATACAAGTTTATCAGGTTGTCCCACGTGGAGATCACAGTCTTAATCCCCATTTTACAGATGAGGTAACTGAGGAACAGAGAATTTAAGTAATTTCTCCAAAGTTACACATCTGGCAAGTGGTAGGGCCGGGATTAGATTTAGGGCCAAGATTAGGAATTCGGTGAGGTTTAGGGATAGAGCTAGGTTTAGGTTTAGTTCTAAATTTAGGTTAATGACTAAGGATATTTTTAGGGTTAGGGCTAGGGTTACGTGTTATGGTGAGTTTTTGGGTTAGTTTTAGGATTCAAATTAAGGGTTATGGCTCATGCTGGGTTTCGCTTTAAAGTTAGCAGTAGTTTTGGATAGTATTAGGTCTAAGGTTTGGGTCAGGGTTATGGCTAGGTTTAAGATTAAGTAGAAGATTAGGGTATGGGTTACGGCTAATGCTAAGACTAAAATTTAAGAGTAGGCCTCGGGTTATTGTTAGGGTTGTTGGTTAAAATTAGGGCTAGGGATAGGATTAGGGTTAGGTTTAGGGTTGGGGTTAGGGTTGTGTTTCCTGCTACAGTTTGGGTTTGGGTAAGCACCTACTATGTACAAGGCACTGAACTGAGCGCTGCGCTGGATACAAGTAAATCGTGTTGTACATAGTTCCTGTCCTACATGGGACTTACAGTCTCAATCCCCATTTTACAGATGAAGTCACTGAGGCACAGATAAGTGAAGTGACCTTGCCCAAGGTCACACAGAAGACAAGTGGCAGAGCCAGGATTTGAATGCATGAACCCATCTTTGAGCTCTCTCTTTCTCTTGCTCTCCTCTCTCTCTCTCTCTCTCTCTCTCTCTCTCTCTCTCTCTCTCTCCCATTCAACCCACATATTCAATCCATTACTAAATCCTGTTGCTCCCACCTTCACAACATCGCTAAAATCTGCCCTTTCCTTTCCATCCAAACTGCTACCACTTTAATACAATCACTAATTCTTTCATGCTTCGATTAACATATCAAGCCTCCTTACTGACCTCCCCAGCCACCTGCCTCTCCCCACTCCGGTCCATATTTCACTCTGCTGCCCGGATCATTTTTTTCTAACAAAAAGATGTCGGGCATGTTTCCCTACTCCTCAAGAAACTCCGGTGGTTGCCCATCCATCTCTGGGTCGAACGGGAACTCCTCGCCATTGGTTTTAAAATACTGAATCACCTTGACATCCTCCTACCTCACCCTACTACTCTCCTACAACAACCCAGTACACACACTTCGCTCCTATTATGCTAACCTTTTCACTGCACTTCGAGCTCGTCTGTCTTGGCACCGATCACTCACCCAGATCCTGGCTATGGCCTGGAAGTTCCGCTCTCCTCATACCCAGCAAACAATTACTGTCTCTCTGCAGTCAAAGTCTTATTAAAGGCGCATCTCCTCCAAGAGGCCATCTCTGACTAAGCCTTCCTTTCCTCCGCTCCCACGCCCTTCTGAATTGTCCTGACTGGTCCTCTTTATTCATCCATCCTCCCAGCCACCCAGCACTAAGGTACATCTCTAAAATTCAATTATTCATGTTAATGCCTGTTTCCTTCTCTTAATGTGGGCAGGGAATGTGTCTGGTCATTGTTATATTGTACTCTCCCAAGCCCGTAGTACAGTGCTCTGCATACAGTAAGTAATGATAATAATAATAATGATGGCATTTATTAAGCTCTTACTATGTGCAAAACACTGTTCTAAGCGCTGGGGAAATTACAAGGTGATCAGGTTGTCCCACGGGGGGCTCACAGTCTTCATCCCCATTTTCCAGATGAGGTAATTGAGGCCCAGAGAAGTTAAGTGACTTGCCCAAAGTCACACGTGAATTTATCATGACAGTTAGGGTTAGGGTTAGGGTGAGGGTGAGGGTTACGGTTAAGTTTTGGTTTAAGGTCGGACTAAAGCTATGGGTAGGGTTAGGTTTAAGAACCAAGGCTAAGGCCATGTTTTAAGGTAAGACTTATGGTTAGTGTTGGGCTAGATTTATGGATTGGTTTAGGGTTAGGTTTAGGACTAGGGTTGGGGTTAGGGTTTTGTTTAGGGTTAAGGTTAGGGTTCCCCTAGCGTTAGGGTTAGGGTTTATTGATTCATCCAATCTCATTTATTGGGCGCTTACTGTGTGTAAAGCACTGTACTAAGCGCTTGGAAAGTACAATTTGACAACAAGGGTATACAACAAGCGAAAATCCCTACCCAACAACGGGCTTCCAATATAGAAGGGTTTAGGTTTAGGTTAGGGCTGGGAGTGAATTTAGCGTTAGGTTAGAGTTACAGTTCAGGTAGGGTTAAGTTTAAGCTTGAGTGTAGACTTGGGGTTCATGCTATGCCAAGGTTAGGGTTAGCTTTAGGGATACAGCTAGCTAGAGACCACAGCTTGCTCGAGGTCAGGCACTTTTAATCCTACTCCCTCCCAGGAGGGCTTAGGTCATGACCACAGGCCCAGGCATTGAACAATCCACATACTGAGCACAGGCCGCTTGCACAGGTGCGACTTTAACACAACCTTTCATTTGCTGACATACCTCCCCTTGGCCTCCCCCTCATTACTCCCTGTACTTTCAGTCATTCATTCAATCATATTTATTGAGTGCTTACTGTGTGCAGAGCCCTGTACTAAGCGCTTGGAAAGTACGATAGAGCAATAAAGAGACAATCCCTGCCCACAAGGGGCTCACAGTCTTGAGGCAGGGGGCCGGGGGGAAGAGACAGAAATCTTTGCAAGTAAATGGGCATCAATATAAATAAACAGAATTATAGATACGCACACACATATGGTGTTGTGGGGCAGGGAAGGGGAAAAGAGCAAAGAGAGCGAGTCGTGGTGACGCGGAAGGGAGAGGGAGCTTAGTCTAGGAAGGCCTCTGGGAGGAAGTGGAACTTCAGTAGGGCTTTGATAGGGGAAGACTGAGTTTCTAGGGGATTTGGGGAGGGAGGGCATTCCAGGCCCGAGGTATGCCGTGGGCCAGGGGTCAGCGGCAAGGCAGGAGAGATCGAGGGACTGTGGGAAGGTTAACACCAGAGGAGCGGAGTGTGCGGGCTTTGGGTGTTGAATGAGAGAAGGGAGGTGAAGTAAGAGGAGCCAAGGTGATGGAGAGTTTTCAAGCCAAAAGTGAGGAGTTTTTGTTCGATACTCAGGTGAATAGGCAACGACGGGAGATTTTTGAGGATGGCGGGGGATGACATGCCCTTTCCTCTCCATCCAAACTGCTACCTTGTTAGTATAATCACTCATCATAATCCCGACTGGATTACTGCATCAGAATCCTTTGTGATCTCCTATCTCCTGTCTCTCCCCACTTTTGTCTATACTTCACTCTGATGCCCAGACTATATTTCCACCAAAACGCTCTGAGCATGCCACCCACCCGCCTCAAAAATCTCCAGCGGTTGCCTATCAACCTTCGTAATGAAGCAAAAACTCCTATTTGCTTCAGAGCTCTCCATCACTTTGTCCCCTCCTACCTCACCTCCCTTCACTCCTTCTACAGCCCAGGCGGGTCACTCCACTCTGCCGCTAACCTCCTCATTATATCTCGTTTCTGCCTGTCTTGCCGTCAACCCCTGGCCCACATCCTACCTCCGGCCTGGAATGCCCTCCCTCCTCACATCCACAAAACTAGCTCAATTCCTCCCTTCAAAGCTCTACTGGGAGAACCTCTCCCTCCCGAGGTCTCCAATCCTCAATGGGTTTATGGATTACCCAATTCTTAGCAGCACATGATGTGACATCCCCGAACGTGGGGAACAAGCCCAGGTGCCCCCCGTGGTCCCCAATGCCAGGGCTAAGAATGTAGGCACCCGACCTGTGGCTGCTTGCTCCGTGAGCTTTAACAAGGCCCCATCCGATACCCGCTGAGCCATCGGATCTGTCCCACCCAGATGGTCGTTCAGAACACCCTCTATTGTTAGCCTTCCTAGCTGTCTCTTGATGTCTTCTGGTGTGGCCCACCTCTCGGGAATGAATTCCCCACAAGAGGCCCGAGGCTGCCTCCCACAGTGAGAATGCGGGACCCACCCCTGGTGGTTTCATACGCCCCAAGAAAAGCTTCAAAGTCCTCGGCAGAAATATAGTCCCCATAGCACCCATTCACCAAGGTCTACAGAGCCACTCTACCCAACTCTCCAACGGAGAGATTTACGATACTTCTCTTAGGGGTCAGAGAGCTTCCCTCTGCTGAAGTGGGTAACCCTCTGTTGCCTTCCCTCTTGGTCGGCGGGCCTGGCCACTGCCATGTCAGGGGAAGATGCTGTGCTCAACTCTTCCTTAATGGCCAGTTACATCCTCGCTAGGCGAGGGGGAGGGAAGATAAGGTTAGAGATAGGATGCAGTTTAGCATTAGGGTTAGGGCTAGGTTCAGGTTTAGGGTGAGGATAAGGATAAAGATTAGGGTTAGTGTTAAGGTTAGGGTCAAGTTTAGTGTTAGGACAAGGACTTGATCATGGCTAGGGTTACTGTTAGAGTTAGGGTTTAGATTAGGGTTAGGGTTAGGGACAGTTTGGGGTTTAGGGCAAGGGTTAGGACTCAGATTCACTTTAGGGTTAAAATTAGGACTCGGGTTAGTGTTAGGATTAGGGCTAATGTTATTCATAAGGCTAGGATTAGGGTTATGGTTAGTATTAGGGATAGGAGTAGTGCAACGGTTAGGGCTGAGGTTAAGGTTAATAGTGTCAGGTTTAGCATTTTGGCTACAGCAAGTGTTAGGGTTAGCATTAAGGTTAGGGTTAGAGGTGGGGAATGGGCTAGGGTTAGGGTTTGCATAGGGGTACGGTTAGTTATAAGGTTAGGGCTCTGGCAAGGACCAGGACTACGGTTGGTTTAAGGTGAATATTAGGTTTAGGATTAGGGTTATGTTTAGGGCTTCAGTAAAGGTGAGGGAAAATGTAAGAGTTAGGGTTAGTGGTATGCCTGGGGCTAGGCCTGAGCTTATGGTTAGGGTTAAGGTTACAGTTAGGCTAAAGGTTAAGGTTAGGGTTAGGGTTAGCATAAGGGGAAGGGTTAGGAGCTAGGGCTAGGGTTAGGGTCAGGGTTTAGTAATGGTTAGGGTTAGGGTTACGGTTAGTGGTAGGCTTAAGGCTATGCCCAGGGCTTGGGTTAGGAGTAGGGCTATGCCTGGGGCAATCGTCAGGATTGGTGTTAGAGATAGAACTAAGGTTAAGTCTAGTCCTAAATTAGGGTTAAGGTTAGGGTTATAGCTATTATTAGGGTAAGTGATAGAATAAGGATTAGGACTAGGGTTGGGGTGAGAGATATGTTCCTGTATAGGGTTAGGTTTATGGTTAGTGGTACATTCAGGTTTGGGTTAGTGCTAAGGTTAGGTTTAGGATTAGCATTAGTGTTAGCGTTAGGATTTGGGTTAGGGCTAAAGCTAGGGATAAGAGTAGGATTAGAGCTAATGTAAGGGCTAGGTTTATGGTTAGGGTTAGGGTTAGTATTGGGGTTAGGGTTAGGGTTACTGTTAGGGTTACTTTAGGCCTAGGACTAGTGTCGTGGTTAGGGTTAGGGCTAGACCTAAGTGAAAGGTTAAGGTTTGTGCTTAGGGTGAGATTTAGAGTTAGGGTTAGAGTTAAGATTAAGTTTAGGGCTAGGGCTAGGGTTAGGATTAGTGTTATGGTTAGTGCTATAGATAGGGTTAGGGATAGGTCATGTTAGGGTAACCACTAAGAGTACCATTAGTTTTAGGATTAAATTTGGGTTAAGGATTAGGGTTAGGATTAACATTAGGATTAGGGCTGGAACTAAACCTAAGGCTAGTGTCATGGTAGGGGTTATGGCTAGGCCCGGAGGTATGATGAATGTTAGGTTTAGGGTTATGGCTAGGACTAGGTCTAGGAGTAGGGTTAGTGTTAGGGTTGAGAGTTGTGTTTAGGGTTTGGGCTAATGCTAGGGTTAGGGTTGGGGTTGGGTTAGAATAACTATTGGGGTTAGGTATTGGTCAGAGTTCAAGTTAGGCTTAGTGTGAGGGTTAGGTTTAGGGTAAGGGTTAAGGATAGGTTTTACCATATGGTTACGGTTATGGTTATGACCAGGGCAATGGGTAGGGTTAAGGTTAATCGTAGACTTAGACTTAGGGTTAGGGTTAGGGTTATGGCTAGTGCTAGAACTAGGACTAGAAATAGTGTTAGGCTTAAAATTAGAGTTAGGGTAAAGGGTTAGCAATAGGGGTACCATTAGGTTTAGGGTTAGGGTGAGCCTTAGGGTTACATTTATGTGAGAGTTAGGGTTAAGGTTAAGGGTAGGGCCTGGGCTAGGACCAGGGCTAGTGGTAGGGTTACGACCTGGCCCAGAGTTATGATGAATGTGAGGTTTAGGGTTAGGATTAAAGTTAGGGCTAAATCTAGGGATAAAGCTAGCGTTAGACCTAATTTTATGGCTACGTTTACAGTTAGGGGTAGAGTTAGATTTACGGTTAGAATTAAGGGTTAGGGCTAAAGCTGGGGATAAATCTAGGGTTTGAGTTAATGTTAAGGCTAGTTTTATGGTTCGGGTTAGGGTCATTATTAGGGTTAGGTCTAGGGTTACTGATAGGGTTAATTTAGGCCTAGGACTAGTGTCATGGTTAGGGAAAGGGCAAGACCTAACGGTAGGGTTAGATGTAGGTTTGGGGATAACATTAGTTTTAGGTTTAGGATTATGATGGACTTTAGGATTAGAGTTAGGATTAGAACTAGGGCTGGTTAATGGTTAGGGCCGTGTCAGTGTTATGTTTAGGGTATTGGCTGGGGTGAGGGCTAGGCCTAGGGTAGGGTTAAGGTTTGTGTTGGATTTACAGTTAGGGTTTGCTTTAAGGTTGGGGCTGGGTCAGGGTTAGAATGCACAATAGGGTTAGGTTTAGGTCTAGGGTTAGCGTTAGAGTTAAGGTTCGATTAAGGAGCCTGTTGTTGGGTAAGGATTATCTCTATCAGTTGCTGAATTGTACTTTCCAAGCAGTTAGTACAGTGCTCTGTGTAAGCACTCAATAAATACATTTGAATGAATGAATGAATAGATAGGTTAGGTTAACACTTAGGGTTAGGTAATATAAGGGTTATCCCTGAGGGTACCATTAGTTTTAGGGTTAAATTTGGGCTAAGGGTTAGGGTTAGGCTTAGTTTTAGGATTGGGGCTGGAGCTAGGCCTAAGGCTAGTTTTATGGTAAGGTTATGGCTAAGCCCAGTGCTATGGCGATTGTTAGGCTTAGGGTTAGGGCTAGTACTAAGGCTAGGTGTAGGGTTAGTGTTAAGGTTGACAGTTAGGGTCTGGGTTAGTTCTAAGGCTAGGGTTAGGTTTAGGGCTAGGCCTATTAGGTATAGGGTTAGGATTAGAATAACTACTAGGGTTAGGGATAGGGTTACTGTTAGGGTTAGGGCTAGTCATAATGGTAGGGTTAGCTGTAGGTTTGGTGATAGTGCTAGTTTTTGGTTAGGGTTATGATGGACTTTAGGATTAGAGCTAAGACTAGGGTTAGGGCTAGGTTTATGGTTATGGCTGTGTCATTGTTATGTATAAGGCATTGGCTGGCATGAGGGCAAGGCCTAGAGTAAGGTTAAGGTTTCTGTTATATTTATGGTTAGGGTTAGCACTAAGATTGGGGCTAGGGTTAGGGTTAAAATGCAGGATAGTGTTAGGGTTAGGGCTAGGGTTAGGGTTAGAGTTATGGCTAGTGCCAAAACTAGAGCTATAGATAGTGTTAGGCTTCCCATTAGGGTTAGGTAATGTTAGGGTTACCACTAAGGGTACCATTAGTTTTAGGGTTTAATTTGGGTTCAGGGTTAGAGTTATGATTAGCATTAGGGTTAGGGGTGGAGCTCGTCATAAGGCTAGTGTTATGGTTGGGGTTATGGCTATCCGCAGGGTAATGGCAAGTGTAGGGTTAGGGCTAGGACTAGGGCTAAGGGAAGGGTCAGTGTTAGGGTTTAGAGTTAGGTTTAGAGTTAGGGCTAGGATTTGGGCTTGGGCTCTGGACAGGATTAGGTATAGGGTTAGGGTTAGAGTAACTATTAGGCTTAGGTATTGGTTAGGTTTCAGGTTAGGCTTAGTGTCAGAGTTAAGGTTAAGTCTAGGGTTAGTATTATGGATAGGCTTTGGTCTGTGGTTAGGGTTAGGGTTATGATTAGGGCTTTGGGAAAAGTTAAAGTTAGTGGTAGATTTAGGGTTAGGGTTAGGGTTTGGGTAACGGCTAGTGCAGAACTAGGGCTAGAGATAGTTTTAAGCTTAAAAGTAGGGGTAGGGCTACGGTTAGTATCAGGACTATCCTTAGGTTTAGGGTTAGGATAGTGCTGTTCCTAACTTTAGGGTTAAGGGCTAGGGTTAGGGTTAACGTTAGGTCCTGGGCTAGACCCAGGGCTAATATTAGGGTTGGAGTTACAACTAGGCCCAGAGTTATGGTGAGTGTTAAGCTTAGGGTTTGGGCTAGGGCTAAGCTTTGGGATAGCGTTAGTGTTAGGGTTTAGGGTTTGGGTTATGGTTATGTTTATGATTATTGTTAGAATTAGTGTTAGCACTAGAGATAATAGGGTTAAGGCTAGGGGTAGGGTTATGGTTAGGGTTAGGGTTAGAGTAATTATTAGGGTTATGTTAGGGTTAGAGTTGAAGTTAAGTATAGGGTTAGGGTTAGGGTTTGTATTATAGCCAGTGCTAGTACTCGGGCTACAGATAGGGTTAGGCTTGCACAGTTAGGGTTAGGTAACGTTAGGGTTATCACTAGGGGTACTATTAGATTTAGGGTTAAATTTGGGTTACGGCTAGGGTCAGGGATTGGGCAAGTTGGGTTAGGGTTAGAGTTAGAGCTAGGGTTAAGGTTGGGTTTAGGGCTAGGGCTACCGGAGCCTGGAGAAGTTGATTGAAGTTTAGGTTCAGGTTTTGTGTTAGGACTATGATTATGGTTTGAGCTACGGCTAGGGATATGTTTAGGATTAGGGCAATTTTTTGCCATAGCCTAGTTTTGGGGCTGGAAGAAGTCCCGCCCCTTCCCTCCCCCCCCCCCCACCACACACATGTTGGGGAGTTAGGGTGAAGTTAATGGTTAGGGTTTTTTTATTCTGGGTTAATGCTAGGGCTAGGCCTAAGGTGAGGGTAAGGGTTAGGGGTAGAGTAGGGTTTATTGTTATGGTTAGAATTAGTTTTAAGATTAGCCCTTGAGTTGGGGTTAGGTTAAGGGCAAGGCCTAGGGACATTTTTAAGTACACATTTTTGAGATAGTGTTAAGGCTGGGGCTAGGCCTTGGGCTAGGGTCAGAGTTAGTGTTAGAGTTATATGTTAGGGTTATGGTGAGGTTTAGGGGTAGTTTTAGAGTTACAGTTAATGTTAAGGATTAGGAGTTAAGGTCAAGGTTAGGTTTGGGTTAGAGGAAGGTTTAGGAATGGGTTTAGGGTTATAGATAGGGTTGAGACTAAGGCAAGAGTAAGGTTTGGTTATGGTTATGGTTAGATAAACCTATATCTGGGGTCAGTGCTAGATACAGTGTTAGGGTTAGTGCTAGGTCTAGTGTTTAGTTTAACACACTTTGTTATCCTTAAGAGAGTTGCAGTGTGAAAAGCATATTCAGCACTAAAGGAGGCCACACACACACACCCCAAATAGGTTTCTGCAGCTCCCCCCCGGTCCCCAGTATTTAGTCTGAGGGTGAGGATTAGAGTTAGGGACAGGTTTAAGGTTAGGGTTGGGTTTAGGGTAAGGGCAAGGAGTATGGCTAGGGAAAAGATTAGGTTCATTAATAATAAAGATAATAATAATATTGATAATAACATTTGTTAAGCGTTTACCATGTTAACCCACCTACATGCAACCTCAGCCACACTACTGGAACCCGGGGAGTTAGGAGTAAGATTAGGGCTAGGGATAGGAATAAGGTTGGAGTTAGGGTGAAGGTTACAGCTAAGGTTAGGGCAAGCATTTGGGATAGGGTTAGTGTTTGGTTTAGGGCTAGGGTTAACAGTAGGGTTAGTAATTAGTGTACGTGTGAATGTTAATGTAAGGGTTGGGTGAGGTCTAGGGCTAGTGTCCAGGTTAGGGCTAGTTAGGCTTAAGGTGAGGGTTATGGTTAAGTATAAGGTTATTGTTAGATTTATGGCTAGCGTTAGGGCTAATTAAAGTTAGGTTTAGAGCTAGGCCTAGGCCTAAACCTGAGATTAGAGTAAGGATCAGGGTTTTGGTTAGGTTTTGGGTTAAGGTTAGGGTTAGGATTTATGGCAAGGGCTAAGATTATGGTTAAGGTTTGGGTTACGACTAGGGTTAAGGTTAAATTTAAAGTTAGGTTAGGTTAGGTTAGGCTTATGGCTAGGGCTAGGTTTAAGGGAAAGTTTAGGCTTAGGGTTAAGGTTAGTATAAGGGTTAAGCATCAATGTAGGGGGAGGATTAATGTTAGAGATATCTCTTTCACTTGTCTGCCCTGTGGCCGGGGCAAGCCACTTAACTTCTTTACACCTCAATTACCATAATATGGGGATCAAGACTGTGAACCCCATGTGAGACATTGACTATGTCCAACCTAATGGCCTTGTATCACCCCTAGTGCTCAGAATAATGCTTGGCACATTGTAAGCATTTAAGAAATATCGCAGTTATTTTTATTGTTATGAATATGATGGTATTTGTTACCATCGTGGTATACTGGGACATGGTATACTGGGACATGGTATACTGGGACAGCTACTAGTTTATCAGGTTGTCCCACTTGGGGTTCACAGCCTTGATCCCCATTTTACAGAAGATAAGTGAAGTGACTTGACCAAAGTCACACAGCTGACAAGTGGTCGTATCAGGATTAGAACCCATGACCTCTGATTCCCAAGCCCGGGCTCTTTCCACTAAACCACGCTTGGTTAGTGGGAGGTTTAAGGCTAGGTCTAGGGCTACGGTTAAGGTGAAAGTTGCTGTTAGGGTTAAGGTTCGGTTACAGGATAGTGTTAGGGTTAGAGTTAGAGTTAGGTTTAGGTTTAGCGTCAGAGTTAGAGTTGGGATTGTGTTTAGTACTGGCTTAGATTTATGGTTAGGTTTAGTATCAGGCAAAGCCTAGGCTTAAGGATATATTTGTGTTTGGATTCAGAGTAAGTTTCAGTGTTAGTTTTGGAATTAAGGTTAGGGTTTAGGTTAGGGTTAGGGTTAGGACTAGGGCTCCTGAAAGGGTGAAAGTTAAATTTACAGTTTGGGTTAAGGTTAAGACTAAGTCTCCTTGAAGACGTAAAGTTAGAGTTTGGGTTAAGGTTAGGTAACGGTAAGAGGTAGGGCTAGGTTTAAGGCTAAATTTAAGGTTAGGTTTAGGATTATGGTTATGGTTAGGATGAGGGTATGTGTTAGAGCTAGGGTTAGGGCTAAGGCTGGGGTTAGCATTAGGGCTAGGTCAAGGCTTACTTTTGGAGTCAGAGTTTGGGTGCAGGTTGAGCTTAAGTCTTTTTGGGTTTTAGGGTTAAATTTTGTCTTAGGGTTAGGGTTAAGTTTGGGTTGGTGTTTGGGTCAGTGTAAGGCTAGGGCTCCTCTATGTGTTTGGGAAAGGCTGAAGGCTTAGGCTTTGGTTTTCAGTTAGGACTAGGTTTGAGTTACAGTTAGGGTTAGCGTCAGGATTACAATTAAGGTAGTGTTTAATGATAAGTTTAAGATTAGGTGTCGGTTAGTGTTAGGGGTTGCCAACAGGGTTAGGGTTAACTTTTGCTTAACATAATTTTATGTTTACAGTTAAAGTTAGGGCTAGGGTTGGGTTAGGGATAGGGATAGGGTTATGCTTAGGTTTAGGGTGTGGGCGAGGACTTGGGACAGGGTACGGTTAGAGCATGGCTTTTGGCTAGAGTAGGGTTATAGTTGGGGTTTGGATTAGGGTTATTGTGAGTTTTAGGGTTAGGACTAGGTTTAGGGTTAGGATTAGGCCTAGAGCTAGGGTTACAGATAAGGTTAGGGATAGGCTTAGCTTTAGGGTTAAATTTAGGGTAGAGTTAAGAATAGGGGTAGGCTTAGGATAAGGCCTACAGGTGGGGGAATAGCGACGGTTAGGGTTAAGGTTAGAGTTAGGATTAAGATTAGGGTTTAGTCTTAGGGTGAGGTTTAGGGATAGGGCTAAGGTCATAGTTAAGGTTAGGGTTTGATTTAGGTTTGGTGTTAGATTTAGGATTAGAATGGTGCATTGGCCTGGGAAAGTGGCAGGGTTCAAGGCTGAAAGGTCTCCTTGACACAGGCTTCCAGAATTGCAGGGCTTAAGGCCAGAGTTAGGGTTAGCACTAATGGTGGGGTTAGGACTGGCCTAGAGTTAGGTTATGGATAAGGTTAGGATTAGGGTTAGGGATATAGTTAAAGTTTGGTCTAGCAAAACTCCTAGGGCTAAGGTTAGGGCAAGGGTTTTGTTTAGGGTTCGGACAGAGTTTGGGTGATGGTTAAGACTCGATCAGGGTTAGGATTATGGTTAGGGTTAAGGTTAGGTCAGGTGTTAAGGACAAGTTAAGGATTAGGGTTAAGTTTAAAGTTAGCCCAAGGGCTAGGGCCAAAGCATTAGGGTTAGGGTTTGGGTTAGGGCTAATCTGCAAGATAGGGTTGCTGTCAGGGTTAAGGCGAGGTTTAGTATTACGGTTAGGGTGAACACTGGAGCTAGGGTTAGGGTTAGTTCTTGGGAAAGGGCTAGGGTTAGCATTAGGGCTTAATTTTAAGGTAAGCAATAGGTTTAGGGTTAGAGATAGCTTTATGATTAGTTGTGGATTTAAGGCTAGGCCTAGGGCAAAGGTTATGGCTAAGGTGGAGGCTAGGCCTAGAGCTAGGCTAGAGTTAGGGTTAGAGCTAAGGTTTAGGGATAGGGATTTTTAGGGGTAGTGCTATGGTAACTTGTAGACATGAGTCTAGGTCTAAAGCTTGGGTTATGTTTTAGAATTAGGGATAGGCTTAGGGTTAGGTTTAGGATTAGGTGTAGAGATAGGGTTAGGGTTGGGGTTGGGGTTATGGTGACGTTAACATTATGGGTAGGGTTAGCAATGGACTAGGGCTAGCATTAGGGATAAGGTTAACATTAGGTCTAGCTTTGGGCCCAAAGTTAGAGTTAGGGTTAAGTTTAAGGTTAGGGCTTAGGGTTAAGGGCTAAGTGCAGGATTAGTGTTAGATTTCCATTTAGGGTTAGTGTTGGTCTTAGGGCTAGGTCCGGGTCTACGGTTAGTGTTAGGGTTAGTGGTAGGTTAGGGTTATGGTTGTGCTTAGGGTTAGGGTTAGGGTTTGAATTAATGGTAAACTTCAGGGTAGACCTAGGGCTAGGGTTAGTGATAAGGATGGGGCTAGGCCTGGGACTAGGGTTAGGGTTAGAATTAGAGAGCACATTAGGGTTAGGATTAGGAATTTGGAGAGGTTTAGGGATAAGGTTAGGACTAAGATTTGGGGTAGGGGTAGGGATAGGGTTGCAGTTAAGGTTTGAGTTAGTGGTTAGGGTTAGGCTTAGGGTTAGGGTTAGGGTTAAGATTAGGTTTAGAGAGAGGTTTAAGGATAGGATGGGGCTTTTGGTGAGGGTAAGGGTTACTGGGGTGACAGTTAGGGTTAGGGCTCGGGCCAGGACTACAGTTAGAGTTACGATTAGGTTGGGTTTAGGGTAAGGGCTCAGGTTCTGGTAAGGGTAAAGCATAGGGTTAGATTTAGTGTTAGGGTTAAGGCTAGGTCTAGCAGTGGGGTTAGGTTAGGGGAATGCTGTTTCCATTAGGGTTAGGCTTTGCCTTAGGTTTACAATGAGAGTTAGGGTTATGATTAACTTTGAGTTTAAGGTTAGGGTTCGATTAAGGGTTAGGGTCAGTTTTGGGGTTGTATTTGGATCGGTGTAAGGCTAGGGCACTTGTAAGGCTTTGGTCTAGGGTTTATGTTAGGTGTAGGTCTTGGTGTGGAGCTAGGGGTAAGACTAGAGGTAGAAATCGGGTTACGGTTAAGGCTAGGGCTAAAATTGGGGTTAGAGACAGGGTTAAGTTTAAATTTAGAACTAGCTGAGTCTTAATGTTACGTTTAGAGTTGGCGTTAAGTTTTAGGCTTAGGGTTAGGATATGATTAGAGTTATGGTTCAATTTACAGTTCCAGTTAGAGTGAGGGTTAGGGTTACAGTTAGGGTTATGTTTTGGTTTAAGTTTAGGGATAAGGCTAGGGAACGGGTAAGCATTAGGGCTATGTCTAGTGCTAAGGGTGAGGGTTAGGGTTAGAGTTAGAGCTAGTAGCAAGGTTATGGGCTAGTTGTTTGGGTTAGTGTTAGGTACAGAGTAAAGGTTAAAGTTAGTGTGAGGGCTAGGGTTCAGGTAATGGATAGAGTTAAGGTTAATTTTAGGGCTAGGGTTAGGGTAGGGATTAGGCCTGAAGGTAAATTTTGGGTTAGGTTTGGAGTTAGAATGAGGGTTAGTTTTAAAAGATGGGACTAGGTCTAACAATAGAGTTAGTATTAAGGTCAGTGTTATGGCTAGGTTGAGGGTGTTTAATTGTTAGGGTGAGGTTTAGTGGTAGGTATTGGTTTAAGATTAGGGGTAGTATTTAGGACAAGGGTCAGGGCTTGAGTGAGTGTTAGGCAAAGTATGCTATTAGAGTTTAGTGTTAGGGTTACAGTTTGGGTTAGGGCGAGGTTTAGGTTTTGGGTTAGGCTGAGGGTTAAGGTCAGGGTTAGGGTTAGAATTATGGCTAGGGTTAGAGTGAGGATTAGGGTTAGAATTAGTGTTTGATTTAGGATTAATAATTAGTGTTAGGGTTAGGGTGAGGGCTAGGGCCAATGTCAGGGTCAGGTCTAATTAGGGTTAGGGTTAGGGTTAGGGCTAGGGCTAGGGCTTGGCCTGGAGTTAGAGTAGGGATGGTGTTATGATTTGTTGTATATTTAAAGCAAATCTTAGGGCTAGGTTTAGGAATAGGCATAAAGACAGTGTTATGGCTGGGATATGGGTTATCGTGAGGTTTAGTGTTTTGTTTAAGAAAAGCACTAGGCTAAGGCTAGGATTGGGGCTAGTGCTAGCATTAGGTCGGAGTTTGGGTTTAAGTTGAGGGTTAGGGTTAGGGTTAGAGATAAGGTTCAGGTTAGAACTAGGATTAGGTTTAGGGTTAGGGTTAGTGTTAGCTATAACTTTAATATTAGATTTAGTGTTAGGGCTAGGACCAAGGTCTGCATCTAGCTTTCGAGCTTGGGGTAGAGCTGGAGTTAAGTTTGGAGTTAGGTCTAGGCCAGGGTTCATGTTTAGTCCACATCATAGGGCTAGGATGTAGTTAGTGTTAGGCTTCTGGCTAAGGCTAGGGGAAAGCTTAATGTTAGGTTTAGTACTCAATTTAGGATTGTCTCATCTTGTGTATTCGAGTCATTTCTGACCCACTGAGACTCCCAGAACACCCCACCTCCCTTTGCATTCGTTCTGGTAGTGTACCAGAACGAAGCCCAGAACGTTTCTATACAACGGTGATCCGGGCAGCAGAGTGAATTATAAACTGAAGTGGAGAGAGACAGGAGGTTGGGATATCAGAGAGGAAGCTGATGCAGTAATCCAATCGGGATAGGATGAGAGATTGAACCAGCAAGGTAGCGGTTTGGATGGAGAGGAAAGGGCGGATCTTGACGATATTATGGAGATGTGACTGGCAGATGTTGGTGACGGATTGGACGTGTGGGGTGAATGAGAGAGCGAGTTTGAGGATGACACCAAGATTGCGGGCTTGTGAGACGGGAAGGATGGTAGTGCCGTCTACAATGACGGGAAAGTCAGGGAGAGGACAGGGTTTGGGAGGGAAAATAAGAAGCTCAGTCTTGGACATATTGAGTTTTAGATGGCAGGCAGACACCCAGATGAAAATGTCCTGAAGGCAGGAGGGAAAACGAGCCTGGACGGGGGGAGAGAGAGCAGGGGCGGAGATGTAGATTTGGGTGTCATCAGCGTAGAGATGATATTTGAAGCCATGGGGGCGAATGAGTTCACCAAGAGAGTGTAGATAGGTAGATAGAGAACAGAATGTAGATAGAGAACAGAAGGGGACCAAAAACTGACACTTTAGGAGCCCCTACAGTAAGGGGATGGGAGAGGGAGGAGGAGTCCGCAAAGGAGACCGAGAATGAACAGCTGGAGATATAAGAGGAAAACCAGGAGAAGATGGAGTCTGTGAAGCCAAGGTTGGATAGCGTGTTGAGGAGAAGGGGGTGGTCCATAGTGTCGGAGGCAGCTGAGAGGTCGAGGAGGATTAGGATAGAGTAGGAGCCATTGGATCTGGCAAGAAGGAGATCATTGGTGACCTCTGAGAGGGCAGTGTCGGTGGACTGTAGGAGGCGGAAGCCAATTTGGAGGAGGTCTAGGAGAGAGTTGGAGTTGTGGAATTCGAGGCAGCGAGTTTAGACGACTCATTCTGGGAGTTTGGAAAGGAAGTGTAGGAGGGAGATATAGAGCTAACAAGAAGGGGCAGTGGGGTCAAGAAAGGGTTTTTTAAGATTGGGGAGACGTGGGCATGTTTGAAGACAGAGGAGAAGGAACCAGTGGGGAGTGAGCGCTTGAAGATGGAAGTTAAGGACGGGACTAAGGAAGGGGCGAGAGGTTTCATGAGATGAGAGGGAATGGATTCCGAAACACAGGTGGATGGAGTAACACTTGAGAAGAGCGAGGAGATCTCACCTGAAGATACTACTGGGAAGGATGGGACAGTAGCAGAAAGGGTTGAGATCAGAGGGGGGACGGAGACGAGGGAGGGAGGGGTGACTGGGGAGCTCAGACCTGATGGTGTTAATTTTACTAATGAAGTAGGAGGTCAGATCATTAGGGGTGAGGGATAGAGGAGGGGCGTCACAGGAGGCCTGAGGAGGGAGTTAAATGTATGGAAGAGCTGACGGGGATGATGGGCATGAGTGTCAATAAGGGAGGGAAAATAGTTTTGTCTGGCAGAGGAGAGGGCAGAGTTAAGACAGGAAAGGCTAAATTTAAAATGAACAAGTTTCGCTTGGTGTTTAGAATTTCGTCAGCAGTGTTCATCAGCTCGAGCATAAGAGCGAAGGAGACAGACAGTGGCAGTGATCCAAGGCTGCGGGTTAGTGGTGTGAGAGCGGCGACAGTAAAGGGGAGTGAGCGAGTTGAGTTGAATAGAGAGGGTGGAGCTGAGAGTGGTAATCTCTTCATCAAGAATGGGTAGAAAAGATAGGGAGGCGAGACAGGGTGTGATGTGCTGAGAGAGATGGATGGGGTCGAGAGAGCGGAGGTCTCTGGGGTAGTAATATAGATTTACAGGGAATGGGAGTGCGGAGGCAGGTTATGATCAGAGAGGGATTGCAGAGTTGGTGAGGGTGGAGATAGTGCAGCGGTAGGAGATGATGAGGTCGAGGGTGTGACCAGATTGGTGAGTGGACGAGGTGGGGTGGAGCAGGAGGTTGGCAGTGTCAAGGAGAAATAGAAGGCGGGCTGCAGAGGAGTCCCCAGGGACACCCATGTGGATGTTGAAATCTCCGAGGATCAGATTGGGCATGGATAACGAGAGAAGGAAGGTGAGAAAGGGGCCGAAATAGTTATAAAAAAGTTGGAGGTGGGGCCAGGGGAGTGGTAGATGACGGCTACAAGAATCTCTCCCTCTCTCCAGGCTCGCATCTCCTCCTACCTTCAGGACATCTTCATCTGGATGTGTGCCCCCCATCTAAAACTCAACATATCCATGACTGAGCTCCTTATCTTCTTTCCCAAACCCTGTCCTCTCCCTGACATTCCCCTCACTGAAGACAAGACTACCATCCTTCCCGTCTCAGAAGCCCGCAACCTTTGTGTCATCCTTGACCTCGCTCTCTCATTCACCCCAGACATCCAATCCGTCACCAAAACCTGCCGGTCTCAACTCCACAACATCGCCAAGATCCGCCCTTTCCTGTCCATCCAAACCGCTACTTTTCTGGTTAAATTTCTCACCCTAACCTGACTGGATTACTGCCTCAGATCCCTTTCTGATCTCCTATCCTCCTTTCTCTCCTCGCTTCAGTCTATACTTCACTCTGTTGCCCGGATTATCTCTGTACAGGAACGCTCTGGACAGGTCACTCCCCTCCTCAAAATCTCCAGTTGCCTGTCAACCTTCGAATCAAGCAAAAACTCCTCACTCTCGGCTTCAAGGCTCTCTATCACCTCGCCTCCTCTTACTTCACCCCCTTCTCTCCTTCTACAGCTCAGTCCGCACACTCCGCTCCTCTGCCGCTAACTTCCTCACTGTGCCTCGTTCTCTCCTGTCCTGCCATCGACCCCTGTCCCACGTCCTTCCTCTGGCCTGGAATGCCCTCCCTCCGCACATTCGCGAAAATAGCTCGTTTCCTCCCTTCAAAGCCCTACTGAGAGCTCACCTCCTTCGGGAGGCCTTACCTGAACCCCAGCCTTTTCTTCTCCTCCTCCTCCTCCCCTCCATGTAGCCCTCTCCCTCCCTCTGTCCCACCCCCTGCCTTCACCACAGCACTTGTATATATTTGTACATATTTATTACTCTATTTTATTTGTACATATTCACTATATTCATTTTATTAATGATGTGTATATAGCTATAACTCGATTTATTCTGATGGTATTCACACCTGTCTACTTCCTTTGTTTTGTGGTATCTCTCCCCTTTCTAGACTGTGAGCCCTTTGTTGGGTAGGGCCTGTCTCTATATGTTGTCGATTTGTATTTCCCAAGCGCTTAGTACACTGTTCTGCACACAGTAAGCGCTCAATAAACACGTTTGAATGAACTGAACTCTACCTGGAACTGAACATTTGAAATATCAAGAAGAGCCCGTTTCCCATTTCACACAGGAGGCATTTCAAAGGAAGTGACTTTTACAGACTGGAGGTAAACACACTTTCCCTCAACATTATTATTTAGTAGGATAGAAGAAAAATGACACTTGCATGAGGCTATGCTCCTGATGTACTGTATACTGCAGGCAAAGAATTGGTGTAGCTCTCTTCTGTTACTATACTGCAGTTGTACATTTAACTGAACATTTGAAATTTCAATCAGAGTGCAAATGGCATTTTGTGCCATGTGGGTTTCAATGCAAGTAGCTTTGATAGGATGAACAGAAACGCATATTCTATCAACTTCCTTATTTAGCTGGATGGAAGAAAAATGGGATATGTAGAACACTAGGCTCCTGATGCACTACATACTGCAGTGCAAGAATACGGGAAGACATCTTATGTGTCAGTATTTCTATTTTACATGGAACTGAACAGTTGAACTCTAATAAGGTTCCCATTCAGCATTTTGTGCAAGAAAACTTTCAACATGACTGACCTTTATGGAATGTCATATATGAACATTCACTCAACAAATTCACACTTACTGATAGTAGGCTAGAAGGAAAATGGCACGCAGAGGGATGGAGTCCTGATGAGCTGTACACTGAATGGCAAGGATCAGTGTAGAACTTTTCCATTATTGTGTTCATTCATTCATTCATTCATTCAATCGTATTTATTGAGCACTTACTGTGTGCAGAGCACTGTACTAAGCGCTTGGGAATTATAAGTCGGCAACACATAGAGACGGGCCCCTAACCAACACCGGGCTCACAGTCTAGAAAGGGGGAGACAGACAACAAAGCAAAACTTGGGAGATTACGATACGACGGAATTAGCAGGCGTGTTCCCTGCCCACAGGGAATTTACGGTCTAGACGGGGCGACAGACATTAATATAAATAAATGGATATGGTACAAGGAGCCATATCCCAGGCCACGGCAGGATGGGGGGCAGGTTAAGACTTCATTCATTCATTCAATCAATCATATTTATTGAGGAAGGGGGTCGATCAGAGGGAAGGAGTCGGGGCGATGAGGAGGCGAGGAGGAGCAGAGGAAAAAGTGGGGGACTCAGTTAAGGAAGATTTCCTGGAGGAGGTGAGCTCTCAGTAGGGCTTTGAAGAGGGGAAGAGAGCTAGTTTGGCGGATGTGTGGAGGGAGGGCATTCCAGGCCAGAGGCAGGACGTGGGCCAGGGGTTGACGGTGGGACAGGTGAGAATGAGGCCCAGTTAGGAGGTTGGCGGCAGAGGAGCGGAATGTGCGGGCTGCGCTGTAGAAGGAGAGAAGAGATTTGAGGTAGGAAGGGGAAAGGTGATGTAGAGCTCTGAAGCCAAGATTGAGGAGTTTTTACTTCATGCAAAGGTTGATAGGCAACCATTGGAGATTTTTGTGGAGGGGAGCGTTTCTTTAAAAAGATAATCCGGGCAGCAGCGTGAAGTATAGACTGAAGCAGGGAGAGACCGTAGGATGGGAGATCAGAAAGGAAGCCAATGCAGTAATCCAGTAGGCATAGGATGAGAGATTGAAGCTGCAAGGTAGCAGTTCAGATAGAGAGGAGAGGGCGGATGTTGGTGATGTTGTAAAGGTGAGACCGGCAGGTTTTGGTAAGGAATTGGATGTGTGGGATGGATGAGAGAGTGCAGTCAAGGATGACACCAAGGTTGCGGGCTTGTGAGATGGGAAGGATGGTAGTGCCGTCCATACTGACAGAAAGTCAGGCAGAGGACAGGGTTTCGGAGGGAATATAAGGAACACAGTCTTGGAAATGTTGAGCCTTAGGTGGCGGGAGGACATCAAGTGGAAATGTCTTGAAGGCAGGAGGAGATACAAGCCTAGAAGGAGGGACGGAGAACCCCCAGCCTAGTCATCCCCTGTCCTGTTAGCTTGGTCTAACAGAAAGAGTATAATCCCGGCTCTTCCGTTTGCCTGCTGTGTGACCCTGGGCAAGCCACTTCACTTCTCTCAATTTCCTCAGCTTAATACCCCAATTTTTTAAATCAGGAAAATCAAGCTCACCTTCCTCATGGGTCTTCTTAGACGGTCAGGTTATTGTAGACAGGGAATGTGTCTACAGAACAGTGCTTGGCACATAGTAAGTACCTAACAGATGCCATTATTATTATTATTATTACTGACTCTGTTATATCGTACTCATCAACGTACTCATCAAGTTGCTTAAATCAGTGCTTTTCACAGAAGCGCTCACTAAATACCAGTGATTGATTGACTAATGTCTGCCTCCCATGTGCAGTGTGAGCTCACTGGGGCAGGGATCATGTCCACCAACTTCATTATCTTGGACTCTTCCAATCGCTTTTTCAGTGCCTGTACACAGTGAGTGTTGGATAATACCACTGATTGTTTGACTAACGTCTGCCTGTAATTCTAGACTGTAAGCTCGTTCATTTATTCATTCAAATGTATTTATTGAGCACTTACTGTGTGCAGAGCACTGCGCTTGAAAAATACAATTCGGCAACGGATAGAGACAATCTCTCCCCAACAACTGGCTCAGTCTAGAAGGGGGAGACAGACAACAAAACAAAATAGTCAGTGGGCAGAGAACGTGTCTACCCACTCTGTACTAGTGCACTCTCCCAAGTGCTTAGTGCAGTGCTCTGCACCCAGTAAGCACATTTTGATTGATGGATTCACTCCTTAGCTCTCACAATTACCCACGTCTTAGCCACCGCACTCACAATAGCCATAAAGTGCTCTAGATCTCTGATGGTCTTCCAATGTGAGCCCATAACTGGTGGCAATTACTCTCAGAACAACGTGCTGAACAAACAGAGGAGCCGGTTTTATAAACTCCTGAAAAACATACGACTCTCATCTTCTCCCAGCCCCTGGGGATCCGCCTGCTCACAGAGGCTAGGATTCCCAGTGGGCCATTATATTCAACCTCTAGATCAGAAAAATCTCAAAATTCAAGGGAGAGATTGGTCCACCTAGATTTATCTGCCTAGATTTATAATAATGATTAATTTTGTCATCATTGCTGTTGTATTTGTTAAGCACTAACTAGATTATTATGATATTTGTTTAGCACTCACTCTGCTATTTTTATGGTATATATTAAGCACTTACTATATATTATTATTATGGTATTTGTTAAGCACACCACTATATTGTTATTATTATGTAATTTCTTAAGCACTCACTATATTATTATTATTATTATGGCATTTGTTAAGCACTTACTATATATTATTGTTATGGCATTTGTTAAGCACTCACCATATTATTATTATGGTATTTGTTAAGCATTTACTATATCATTATTATGCTATAGCGTGGTTCAGTGGAAAGAGCATTGGCTTTAGAGTCAGAGGTCATGGGTTCAAATCCCGGCTCTGTCAATTGTCAGCTGTGTGACTTTGGGCAAGTCACTTAACTTCTCTGTGCCTCAGTTACCTCATCTGTAAAATGGGGATTAAGGTTGTGAGCCCCACGTGGCACAACCTGATCGCCTTGTATCCCCCCAGCTCTTAGAACAGTGCTTTGCACATAGTAAGCGCTTAGCAAATACTATTATTATTATTATTATTATCATTATTAGTTCTTAAGCACTCAATATCCTATTGTGGGATTTGTTAAGCTCTCACTATATTATCATTATGGCATTTGTTAAGCACTTACTATATTATTATTATGGTATTTGTTTAGCACTTACTATATTATTATTGTGGTATATGTTAAGCACTCACTATTTTATTATGGGATTTGTTAAGCATTCACTATATTATTGTTATGGGATCTGTTAAGCACTCACTATATTATTATTACAGTATTTGTTATGTACATATTATATTTTTATTGTGGTATTTGTTAAGCACTCACTATATTGTTATTATTATGACATTTGTTAAGCACTTACTATATTGTTATTGTTATGACATTTGTTAAGTACTTACTATATTCTTATTCTGGCACTTGTTAAGCACTCACTATATTATTATTATGCGATTTGTTAAGCACTCACTATATTATTATTATTATGGCATTTGTTAAGCACTTACTATATTATTAAGGCATTTGTTAATCACTCACTAGATTATTATTACGGCATTTGTTAAGCACTTACTATATCATTATTATTACTGTGGCATTTGTCACTCACTATCTTATCATTATGGAATTTATTATAAATATTAATTACTAATTAATTAATTAATAGCTAAGTAATGATTAATTAATACTGTTAATAATAGTATTTGTTAAGCGCTTACTATGTACCACTAGGCACTGTTCTAATCCCTGAGGCATTGTTCACTCGTTATATTATTATTATGGCACTTCTTAAGCACTCACTATGTTACTATCAT